>NW_024733734.1:3943609-3995328 GCF_018991925.1 Homarus americanus
TTACTACACAAGCTGAAGTGGAGGAGGAGATACCTATGGTAAAATAATAAGGTATATACTTTGACTTCACAAGTAAGCACTATGGGGCAGCAACTGCTGTGTTTACAGCCCAGGTGTGAGGCAGGACCCTCGATAAAGAGATACTTCCACACCAGAATGAACAAAGCATCAATTATCCGATTTTTAGACTTCACCAGTGAAATCGAATTTGAAGGAAGCAGGAAGGAATTCCTTTCAAGGGAATAACAAACCTTAACTTCGTCAAGCAGCAGTACCAGAGCACAGGAGAATTGTGCCAGGTCATTCAGGCATAAGGACGCTGATGTGGACATCACCATACACAGTTAACACCGCATATGCATTCCCCACGCTGATTGGAGAGGACTGCGACTTGGTAATTCTTCTTCTCCATTCACACAACAGATGGGAAACCAATGCATTTTAAGATCAGACAGTCAGTCAAGCATTCCAAAGAAAACAACATCAATTGCCTTAGCGTGTTCTGACAGTGAGTTGTATACACAATTGTTATTTCATCATGCTTTCACAGGATGCTGATTCAACGTCGTGTTCACGTGTTGCAATCAACCTTCAAAAACTTGTGAAGGTGATCCAGTCCTCCAATCCTGTGTAAATGTATTCACTTTTACCAGGCAAGAACCTCAAAGCATGAAACTCCGGCAGCAAGCGATAGCCTTATGTTTGTGGAAAAGCACACATGGTCTCTGGCCTTGTGTTATGACATACTCACTAAGAAAGTTGTCTCTACCAAAATCATTTTATTATGCCGACGTCACCAAAACTGAGTCTTCCACAAATTCCATTGTCACCTGGTCCGCACCAGACAACAATATGGATGGGGATGAAGTGATATTGATCCTTTGAACTGGGTTAGAACTTAGAAGACACTCAACTTGTACCCATAATGTCTGATATGAATGCTGCACCTGACACTCTATTGAAAATGGTACGTACCCAATTGCACAACTAGTGCAGGTACCCACGTTACCAGAAGAATATGAGCTTCCATGTACTTCTGCCGTGAATCATCTCAACTAAACCACTGCAACTCAACACAACCAGCTTTTAGAAGACAGAAAGGACAGTTTGAGGACTAAACTGAGATGGAGAAAGTGACATTATTCTGAAACATATCAATAAAATTTACGAAAAAAAAATTTACATTCTTCCTAAAACAGCTTGTCAGGTGAAATAATAATAGGATTATTGGTATTGGCACCTTCATTCCATGATTGTTGACTCAATCTTTGATTTAAAGGGTCTGAGTAGTCGGTTAAGAAATTTTATTACACCAATGAATTCCTTATTATAATACCCCAGGTTAGATAAAATTATTGTTCTACCCAATAACAAGGAAGTTACAGCTACCTTCCTGATTTTCACGGGTCAGTAGAAATCAACAGAACCCAGTTTAACCCACCTCAGTCAGATTTGATAGACTTTCTTTCTGTCATTCCACTACACCCAATAAGACAAAAATCGCTGACAGATCTTTTTATTAGAATTTTGGGGGTCTGATATTACTATTGACCCGTCATCATAAAACTATTCATATAGTGACAATGCCTTCTTAATATAGGACTCCTAAGCCATTTTCCAGTCATAAATGGACCCTTTGCTCATCCAGGCATTTGTAGAACAAGGATCTTAGGGCTCAGACCCATTACAGTTCTCTTAATACTCTGGGAAAAATACCATATCAGGCTGGGACTCTTATGAATCTTTAGCTTTGACAATTTATTTCTTATACCCTCGCCACAGAACAATGATGTGAGTCCAGTGCTGTATCAAATTGTTTTCTCAAACACAGGAAGTTGTTCCTTCTCTACACCAATGAAAATACCCCGCTCAATGCCTCCACCTTATCCTGGTCAGAATCTGCAAACTACCATCTTCAAGCCTCGATACATGCACTCCGCATTTTTAATTTCGACTTTAAAGCGATACAAAAGCCTTTGGGTTTGACCTCGCATGCAATCCTTCTCTGGAACTCCTTTCAGCCCTTCCTCTGACTTTTACTGGTTTCTGGATCTGGCATACATCCTCTTGTCCTGCTCATTAACCCATGTCTCAAAATACTGAGTTTTCTTAACTTTGTCAACTGCTGCATGGTTCATGTGTTGTAGTCTTCTTATATTCCTGGAGGCACTTGGGTTTTTCTTGGGTATATATTTATCTATTAAATGGTTCACTTTACTGGACTATAATATTCAGCATAGTATTTGTATTCCTATACTTTTTAGTGATCAGCCAGTATACCCCTCTCTCCTCCCTCATCCCATGCAATTTCACATGATATTTCAACCTGGACCTGGTTTTCATGAACCAAGTAACAGTTAAATCTGAATGGATCTGTGATTTTGGATTTGTATTCTCAACATAAGGATGACCTTACTGGGTGCGGTTGCCCAGTCAGGTTTGGCTTTTAGGCAGGCCATGTTTAGGAACGCCTTTTCTAGCCCCCCTTCCCATGTAGGGTGAGCAGTGGCTCCTCAAGGCTGCTCAGTCGCACAGACAGTGCATAAATGTCCATCTTATCTGTACTGCCCTTGCAAAGTTGTGACTAGAGACTCCCCAGCAGTCATCTCTGCCTGCTCCCGTCGCCACTTGTCCCCCTTCCATAGGACTTTTGGGGGTACTGTATAGGGGTTTTGATGATGATGATGAGAGGTATGATGAGCTGGATGATGGCTGCGTGAGGTTGATTTATGTGGTGAGGAGGCAGAGGCTGCAACCACACATCTTGGCTCTCCCTTTTCCTGATCCAGTGGTGCAAGTGTTGAAGTGTTGCAATGACTGGGGAGAGGGAGAGTTAATGTGACTGCCAATACCAATTTGTTGGGTTTTGCCTTGTAAACCTGCCACCATGCATTGCCAACCGTCCAGTGTAGTCGTTGGGTTTCCATGGTGGTCACCTCTTCGCCTATACACGCCCGTTGAGGTCTTGTTGGAGCTCTGTAAGCATGTCTGCCTGATGCAGGGCTCCACCACCGGAGCTTCGTTAAGGGTTTACTCCCATAGCCTTATACCTGCCAAGGTTAATCCAAGAGCAGCGGGTCAATGGCTGGTAGGCGTCAGAACGTGTCCACATGCCAGTAGCCTATGCACGTCCTCTGGGACCCACTGCTACTCCGAATCCTGCTGGTCTAGCCTGGGCCCCGAGGCACCCAGTTACCATGTGTTGCCACGTGTTGCCACGAGGGAGGCACAGTAAGTCTTGATGGTGAGGCTGTGTACTGGCAGGGAAGACTTATGCAAGTTGGCTCCACTGTTGCCGAGGAGCTGCGGCGGCGGCAGCTGGCGAGAGGGAGCAAGCAGTGTTTGCACATAACACTAACATTGTGCTGCCAACTAGATGTATTTCACCACCCTGTGTGAAAGACACACACACACACACACACACGTGTGTGTTTGGAAGCATAACTCACAACACTGGGATCTATCAGCAATACATTCAAGTAACAAGTGCAATGATTGGTTACCAAACAGTGATCTGATAGCGTGCTCCAGGAAAAACACAAAAACAAGTGTGATTCACAGCAGTGTAGCACCAGACTGTAGACTTTGTCACCTTCAAAGTGCCAGTGACAAGGACCTCCGTGGTGTTTACATACAGTATACACGTGGTTGCATAGCCGGCCTAAGTGCGAGACAAGGACTAGTGGTGTTCCGACTCTACAAATATTAACTGATGTCTACCAATGTCAGTGGCCTCAAAAGCGTCGCCAGTGGTATATGGCCACCGCGGACAAACACTTCCATCCGTCCCATAACAACAGATATCAACAGATGTCCACCAATTACTTACTCAAAGCGCTCCTGTACCTTCTAATCTAAAGCATAGGAATGGTTATCTTAATGTCAGTGTTATCGCGTGACTTAATTCACTGAACATATTCCATGCTGCCCAGCCATAGACAAGGGCGTCATAAACAAAAAGCCCATTAGGACCATCATCTCCACTAGAAACCAGAAAGCGTACCTGACAGAGCACCAATACACTGAAGTTCCACAAATATGGTATGATCTTTCTCTTTTATGCTGTCAGCGTCACTTCCTTAGCTAATAAATTTGACGAACTGGCAACCACAGTCCGATCGATAAGCTGGCAATGGTTGCCATATGTCAAGCTGGCAAATTGTTCCTGAAATGTGCCACATTGAGGGATATCAACTCTTTCATCACCTTCGTTCATGGATGCGGAGAGGCGTTGCCCTCTTCTGTCAAGATGAACTATACCCGTCATGCCTGGATGTTCAAATCCCAGCTCATGTGGAGGCATTATGAGTACCAGGTTGTACCGCGTGCCTACCGCACACATTGCTTCCATCATATACTGTGTGGTAAACCATCCACCACGCTCACCCACCAGAGACATTCTTATCCATCACCTCTATAACGCCATCCGGCGGTTAAAGAATGAATAAGACTTCTGGCGTTGTACACGAACATTATAATTGTTCAAACCTGTTTGAGACCACAATTCATTTAGTATTTCAAATAAGAGTCATACATGAGCACTCCTACATAAATGTTTAATCCAATATATAGTTATAACAATCATGGCTATATAATAAAGTCTAATCTTGACACTTACAATGAATTACTCAATTTGCCATATTTCTATATTGTCACACTGATAAATGATGCAATGGACACAGTCTACCTGTGTACACAATAGAATACTACGTTAAACTTACGTGTTGAAAGTCTAGAGAGAAGCCAGGTTAGGTGTTGCCTCTAACATATGGGTAGCTATACTGAAATGCCCGCCTATAGCCTGGCCCCTGGCTGATCAGCTATGGCTGAGTCAGGTGATATAATTATACATAAACAAACTCCTTCACCTCAACCTCCTTCTGGGCCTCTCATCTCCATCTTACGTACTCTACATACTGTATCACAGACAGCACACCCAATAAACAAAGAGCGTGACTTACAGCCTAACATATTTGTTTGTTTTATGTGTCATCTACTCATTGCTGCTTCTTGGTTAACACCCACTCAATGGCGTTCACTCTCAAAACCAAATCAGGCCTTTGATGTAATGCTTTGTCACGTTCATGTGACCATGCCGCCCTCAGGCTGAGTGGTATTCAACTTTAATTTTGTCACGTTCATGTGACCATGCCCTCCAGGCTGGTGGTATTCAACTTTAATTTTGTCACGTTCTTGTGACCATGCTTTGTCCTCAGGCTGATGGTATTCAACTTTAACTTTGTCCGTTCTTGTGACCATGCTGCCCTGAGGCTGAGTGGCATTCAACTTTAATTTTGTCACATTCTTGTGACCTTAATGCCCTCAGGCTGTGGTATTCAACTTTAATTTTGTCACGTTCTTGTGACCATGCTGCTCTCAGACTGGTGGTATTCAACTTGAATTTTGTCACGTTCTTGTGACTGTCGCTGCCCTCAGGCTGGTGGTATTCAACTTTAACTTTGTCACGTTCTTGTGACCATGCTGCCCTGAGGCTGGTGGTATTCAACTTTAATTTTGTCACGTTCTTGTGACCATGCTGTCTTCAGGCTGGTGGTATTCAACTTTAATTTTGTCACGTTCTTGTGACCATGCTGTCCTCAGGCTGGTGGTATTCAACTTTAATTTTGTCACGTTCTTGTGACCATGCTGCCCTCAGGCTGGTGGTATTCAACTTTAATTTTGTCACGTTCTTGTGACATGCTGCCCTCAGGCTGGTGGTATTCAACTTTAATTTGGTCACGTTCTTGTGACCATGCTGTCCTCAGGCTGGTGGTATTCAACTTTAATTTTGTCACGTTCTTGTGACCATGCTGCCCTCAGGCTGGTGGTATTCAACTTTAATTTTGTCACGTTCTTGTGATCATGCTGCCCTCAGGCTGGTTGTATTCAACTTTAATTTTGTCACGTTTTGGTGACAATGCTGCCCTCAGACTGGTGGTAATCAACTTTAATTTTGTCATGTTCTTGTGACCATCCTGCCCTCAAGCTGGTGGTATTCAACTTTAATTTTGTCACGTTCTTGTAACCATGCTGCCCTCAGGCTGGTGGTATTCAACTTCAATTTTGTCACGTTCTTGTGACCATGCTGCTCTCAGGCTGATGGTATTCAACTTTAAATTTGTCATGTTCTTGTGACCATGCTGCCCTCATGCTGGTGGTATTCAACTTTAATTTTGTCACGTTCTTGTGACTGTCGCTGCCCTCAAGCTGGTGATATTCAACTTTAATTTTGTCTCGTTTTTGTGACCATGCTGCCCTCAGGCTGGTGGTATTCAACCTTAATTTTGTCACGTTCTTGTGACCATGCTGTCCTCAGGCTGGTGGTATTCAACTATAATTTTGTCACGTTCTTGTGACCATGCTGCCCTCATGCTGGTGGTATTCAACTTAAATTTTGTCACGTTCTTGTGACCATGGTGACCTCAGGCTGGTGGTATTCAACTTTAATTTTGTCACGTTCTTGTGACCATGCTGCCCTCAGACTGATGGTATTCAACTTTAATTTTGTCATATTCTTGTGACCATGCTGCCCTCAGGCTGGTGGTATTCAACTTTAACTTTGTCACGTTCTTGTGACTTTCGCTGCCCTCAGGCTGGTGGTATTCAACTTGAATTTTGTCACGTTCTGGTGACCATGCTGTCCTCAGGCTGGTGGTATTCAACTTTAATTTTGTCACGTTCTTGTGACCATGCTGCCCTCAGGCTGGTGGTATTCAACTTTAATTTTGTCACGTTCTGTGACCATGCTGCACTCAGGCTGGTATATTCAACTTTTAATTTTGTCACGTTCTTTTGACCATGCTGTCCTCAGGCTGGTGGTATTCAACTTTAATTTGTCACTGCTCTGTGACTGGTTTTTTGCCCTCAGGCTGGGTATTCAACTTTAAGTTTGTCACGTTCTTGTGAATTCATGCTGTCCTCTCAGGCTGGTGGTAATCAACTTTAATTTTGTTCACGCTCTGTGACCATGCTGTCCTCAGGCTGGTGGTATCTAACTTTAACTTTGTCACGCTTCTGTGGACTGTCGCTGCTCCCTCAGGCTGGTGGTATTCAACTTTAATTTTGTCTTGTTTTGTGACCATGCTGCTCAGGCTGGTGGTATTCAACCTAATTTTGTCATTGCCCTTAGACCATGCTGCCCTCAGGCTGGTGGTATTCAACTTTAATTTTCTCACGTTCTTGTGACCATGCTGCTCTCAGGCTGATGGTATTCAACTTTAATTTTGTCACGTTCTTGTGACCATGGTGCCATGTCTTGTCTCTTTATTTGAGCCTCGACATAGGAGTCCGTTTTCTCTCACTTCAGGACTTGAGTCGTCTGCTTTCTTAATCTTAGAGTGCACCAGGATTTTGTTATTTCTTAGTAGTGACACAGAATTTGAAATTGCAACCCCAATTGCAACTGGGACAAATCCCAGAACCAGAAATTTGATATGGACAGTTCAGATTTCGTCCGATTTATCCAAAACCGGATTAAAGGGGTCCTAATTAACGGTGGTCGACTGTACATATACAGAAAATCATAGCCATCTATGGAAAATAATGCATACATATACAACTACTAAGTTTGTATTGTACTCACCGATGGGAGGTGGTAGAGTGAGTGTGGTGGGTAGTGGAGCCGAGGAGTATGAAGGGGAGGGGAGAGTATGGCGAGGCGTAGGAGAATGGCGGAAGGGAGGAGTAAGGGCGGAGGGAGGAGGGCGGAGGAGGAGGGTATGGGGAGAGGAGGAGGGTGGGGAGAGGAGGGGAGGTGGGAGCGGAGGAGGATGGAGCTGGAGGAGGAGGAGCGAGGAGGGTGGTGAGTCACTGAGACACTGAGCCAAGTCGAAGAACAGCGCTGCCAGACGAGAGGGTTATGCACCTAAAAATGTAGTTCTGACGATGCAAAACAACGAGTATCGGATCGACATTGCCGATTTTTTCTCTAAAGGTTAGCAACTACAGTGAGTTCTGCTATAACGCCAGGTTTTGATAACGCGAATTTGCTCTAACGCCGATTTATGAATTCGAACAATATTTGTATAACGAACGCTTGTTTGCTATAACGCAATTTTTGTATACTATTTCTCCAATTTTGTGGTATTAACTGTGATTATGGTAGAAAAATATCTCAAAAGCGTTTGATGATAGAATTCCAGTGATTATCGTAAAAGAAAAGGATATAACACTTGAAGAGAAGTCATGTTATCAACCTCAAAATCACCCTTTCCCCATCAAGTTACATTAATATTTTTCAAGGTAAAGTGTTACATTTACTGTATGATTTCATTATTAGATGAATGTAACATTTATTTAGACTGTGCTATCCCTTGTGTTAGGCTAATTACTAAATTTTTCGATTTCGGTAATCTGCACCTAACCCTATTTTCTCCATAAGCCCTGTTATTTCTATTACGTATTTATAACACGATATTTTACAAGAACACAATATCGCTATATAGCAGAACTACCTCCAGAATGTAAAATACTTTAATGCCGCTGTAAATTTGTCATTTACGCAGCGCATCCGATGCTCCACGCCTATTTTTATTCAACGTCCATTCTCACCATATGAAGCGGGCGTGGTGCGTTATTGCGCGTGTTTTACGTCATTGCTGACGTCATGGCGACGTATTGGACTGTAAGGCGTTTGGGCCAATGATCTTTACCACCCACGCATTCCCCTCCGCCGCCGCTAGCTGTTAAGGC
Source organism: Homarus americanus (assembly GCF_018991925.1). Classification (NCBI taxonomy): domain Eukaryota; kingdom Metazoa; phylum Arthropoda; class Malacostraca; order Decapoda; family Nephropidae; genus Homarus; species Homarus americanus. The sequence continues at coordinate 3,952,301 of NW_024733734.1, forward strand.
TGGTTTAATGTAACATGACGGCCCTGCCACCACAGTATGAAAGTCGCTGACCTAGGCAGGGCCTGTCTGTTCTCAGTCCATCGATATTGAAAGCCCGCCCGCTAGTCCCCTCACAACTCACAATGGATTCCAAGGACCCCCACCACCGGCGGAAAACATTGAATTACCTGACCAAGCCATGATTGTGTGAAGGAAATCATCGAGTTGCTGGAGAAAATTAAGCCATCCTGACAAATCCAATCTGCACAAGCATCTGCATGAGCGCCTAACAACCATCTGACAGGCCCCATGGAGCCGTGATTTCCAGATTTGCCCTGTCATCAATGCTAGTCGTCCAGTATTGAGGACTTCCTTCGCCTAAACGCACCACACCAAACCCAACCCAAGTCAGCCGACAGTGATAGTGACAGGAGATATGACTTTGAGGGGTTGCCCGCCCGCAAACCTCTGCGAAAGGTGAAAGATCAATCGGGAGGGTACTAATCTGCCTCTGCCTTTGAACCAGCCATCCACCGCGGTGCACCCAGCTTTTTCTTCACAACGTGAAGTGTTAAAACCTAATATTATTGATATTTCTAATTATTAGTCAGCGGTAAGATACGATAATAAAATTAAGATGTTATTTTTACTACAATGGTGGTATTGCGGTCGTTTGTTTGGGGGTCGGCCCGTCTCTGTTTCCACCTAACCTCACATGTCTATTATTTCATTTACTGCCAGCCATACCGGCCTCCATGGGTTCAATTGGATCACAGAATGCAGACTATACTGTACAAGTATTATCTATGCAGCAATTATAAAACTATTGATTTCACTAATATTGTTGATATATAACTTCGACTCACGTTAATGTAACCCGGAGGGTTCGGAAAGTGAGGAACGCAGCGAATACAACATATGGGATTACCTAAAACAGCCCAGGCCTACTCCAACCTACCACATGTTCAAAGTAAAATTGGCCCAACCTTATGATGGTACTTAAAACAAGTAATATAGAAATATGTTAGTTAGGAAAGATAAAGGTTAACATAGGTGCTGTTGTAAGGTTAAAACTAAAAATTAGGTGGAACACTTACGGTAGTAGAAGAGATGGGCTCCATAACGGGATGGAGGCTGGTTCCGCAGGCAGAGGGCAGATTACTGGCCCTCAGGTGAATCACCATTACTAGGTGAATCATCATCAATTAAGTCACTACAGTGCTATCAGGCTTCCCTGACAAACTCTTCAAAGTCAACTTTCACTGTCACTATCACTGGCTTAGCTGGCTGTGGTGGGTTGGCGTGGTGAAGAAATCTAAGCGCGCTTTGCTGACGGCTGGCTTGATAAGCTTCGTCGTGATACACCTGCATCGCCCATAGCCTCAAAACGCCGGGTTATGGAAGACTTCATACCCGCCATTGTCGCGCAAAGGAAGGATCTTCTGCACACTCCATGGGCACTAATACTATGACTTAAATTGTGTTCCTCTTTTTCGAGACTGACGCAACCTTCCTCCACCGACATGTTCTTCTTCCAAATATCCGGCAGTCACTTACAGGATTTCCTGATCACCCAGGATGTCGTTGTTGGTGGTCTCGAGAAGCCTGGAACGTACGCCTGCTCTGGCAAGGTCCACTGCTACTGCAACATTCTGCAGTCTCACCAGTCACAGATTGGACTCCTCTCTCACCGGTATTCCATGCAACACATGTCTCCATGCGACGAATTGCAGGTAGCGCCTGATCCGCTTAACTTACCCAAGAAGTCCATTGAAGCTTCTCTTTGATGTTAAATACCTGGTGAATTGCTTCTTGAAGAGTATTTTTTGCTGTTCTAACTGTTGTTCTCATCTTCGCTTCTGCACAGCCTGGTGGTGGTGTCACCTGTAAGCTACGCCAAACTCTTCCTGGTGTTGGGTGTGTAGTCGTTCAGAAGCTGAATTTTTGTTGAGGAAATGCCGCGACAGTAAAATCGTCCCGGTCCATGGGCTGTAATATAGATCTAGTGTTGGGATGAAGGAAGACCACTTTCAAAGACGATCTACAGTAGGGCGAAAGGTCCTGCGCGTTGTCCAGCAGCAACAAAATATTAAATGGGACATTCTGTCGCCACAGAATCTCACCGGAACAAACAGTCATCAAACCAGGAGAGGGACAGTGTAGAGAACATCCATGCCTTACGCGGCTGTCAGCCAGTGGGACATTTAGCCACGCGTCCATGCTCTTGTAGGCGTGCGTTTATGGGCTGTGTGGACTGATAACCTGGAGCTTACAGGTACCGGAGGCATTGGTGGTAAACAGGCGGTGATGCTTCCTTCGTATTTCCGCGGCCCAATCCGCTGGCATTCTTCACAAAATCAAGGACTTGAAGGTGTTTTCCAGAAAAGACCAGATTCGTCCATGTTAAACATCACCTGGTCGCCGTACTGTCCTTCCCTCCATAATCTCACGCAAAACGGAGGAAATTCCCGAGCCGCAGCACGACCAGCACTCGCTTCTTCACCACCAACAATGTTTATATATTGGTGATCTTGTTCCGGATCTTAAACCTCTAACCACCTAGAGGAAGCATTAGCTGGTCGGGCTCTAGTTCCCATCTTCGTGCCACTGCCATGTACAGTTCACGCGGCGTAGTCCTTCACAGAGCGCAGTGTCGACCGCTATGTTCCGTCGCTGCCGGACGCCCGCACGCGCAATTTTTCACCGGAGGAAGCACCTGGTTGTGAAATGACTGCAGCCACCGTAGACTTTGTTCTGATGTTCTTTTATTCGCTGAATCCTCTTTATAGTCCGGATCGGGGATTCGTTCACGCCATGCTGGCGCCAAATCAACCTGCCTTGTTCCTTTCTTCCAAATTCTGATGATGCCATACTTCACCTCAGTCAGCGAAACGCGTCTTTGGTTTAGTGTCATGGGTCCAGGTAAGGGCGCGGCTCTTTCCTCTCAAAGTGTGTCCAGCCGGAAGCTATTTGCAAAACAATGGATACGCGCTGCTATTAACGGAGCGCCTGAGGGGATTTAAACCGCCGCGCAGCCCGTCTCCTCCTCCTCCCCGGTGGACACGCCATAATATTTTAAAGCCACCAGCGCCAGCGCAGAGGTAGGAGTATGGCCAATCACAGGTCTGATACGTCGCGGCGATCCACGCGATACCCAACAAGACACACTGCGCACCCACGCTGCCACGCTTGCCCAAGCGGAGGAGGAGTGAGTGGGAGAGGCAGGCAGGGCGGGTGGGTACGCCAGTAAATCAAAATAGCGTCATACCGACACCTCCTCACAGAATGGGGTTCACGCGACCGCAATGTGAGCACGCGGAGGTTCTGGCAAGGCAATCACAGTTAACGGTGAACGCTGGAATGCGACCGAATGGTGGTTGACTATATATATATATATATATATATATATATATATATATATATATATATATATATATATATATATATATATATATATATATATATATATATATATTTATTTATTTTGGCGGACCACAATGAAAACGTGATACCCAGATAAAACCAATGTAAACAACGGAGTACCCTTAGCTTTCGCCTTTATTCAAGACATCTTAAGATCAAAAAAAAAAAAAAAAAAAAAATATATATATATATATATATATATATATATATATATATATATATATATATATATATATATATATATATATATATATATATATATATATATATATATATATATATATATATATATATATATATATATATATATATATATATATATATATATATATATATATATATATATATATATATATATATATATATATATATATATATATATATATATATATATATATATATATATATATATATATATATATATATATATATATATATATATATATATACATATATATATACACAGAGTATGCTATAAATCTAACGGATCCTACTACTTAATATTCCTATAAACTAACTGGTTTTACCTATAAAATTGAGAATGCTATAAAAAACGCAACTCCTACAACTAACGCGATGAATACGGACTATTTCGCCTGGCGATGAATATTGTTGTACCGACTGACAACAAGAGCCGCCAGGCGCCATCTTTGTCTCATTGTAGCCAGTGCACCACTGTTATTGGTGAAATTGCATTATTTGTATAACTATTTGTTATACAAGCATACAATTGTAAAATGAGTCAGCCCAAAGCGAGTGAGAAAGCTAATAACCCTTGAAACTAAGAAAGAAATTATAAAGAAACGGGAGAATGGAAGAAGCATTATAAACTTAGTGATGAATATGGGATGGCTAAATCGACTACTGTATATGTACGATTTTGAAGAATAAAGAAGAGTTAAATATCAGCAAGTGGCTAAGGAATTTTAGACTTAGCAAAGCAAAGTGTAATGTGATTGAAGAGATGGAAAATTTACTCTTAGTGGGATAAAGGAGAAACAAATGGCAGGTGGTAACATTATGAAGCTATAATTTGAGAGAAGGCTAAACAATTGTTTGAGGACCTTAAAGCCAAGACTCCGGAAGTGATAGTGATGTGCCAGTGTTAGGGTACCTGCATGCTGAATAACACTAAGGTAAGATAAAGTACCGTATTTTTTACATTTTCCACAGAATTTTTTCAGTGTTAAGTGGTTGTATTTGGGGGCCGAACGATTAACCTATAAACTAACGAGTTCCTGAACCACCACGCTCGATATAGCATACCCCACTGTATATATATATATATATATATATATATATATATATATATATATATATATATATATATATATATATATATATATATATATATATATATATATATATATATATATATATATATATATATATATATATATATACACATATAAGTATATATATATATATATATATTATATATATATATATATATATGTTATTACATATATATATATATACATATATATATATACATATATATATGTTTCACTCAAATCCTAATGAAACACCACAATTAGAATACGGTGGTAGCTGTTGTATAAACAGTCGGAACACAGTCCCACCACCAAGACGAGGGAACACTCCCACCACCGATCGTCTCGTGCGAAGCAAGCGTGTAAATTAAAGAAAATACTTGCATTGTGTTTAATATGTTACAGTATATTATAAATAAATAAATAAACAAATATATCGGTAAATCCATTTCAAGTAAATGGAAAAATTTTACTCGGCACCGACATTAGTTCCAGTTACCGGTAATAGCAGACGCTTCAGTGACGTCACTAGTGTTTATACTACACCAGCGGGTAACATTTGATGACATTACTTGAAGTGAATTGGCCTTATTTTAAAAAACCAAGGATGGTTGGTAAAGGACTACTAAGTCAGTGGGTAAGTGTCACATTTGGGGTACCGGTCTTATACAGCGAATAGAGCTTAAAAACTACTTTTTAAATGGAAATTTGGGGGGGCCGTCTTATGCACCCCGACGCCTTGTAGGCCGAGATATACGGTAATTGAGAGACATAACAAAAGAAAAGTCACTCTACTTCATCAATGTGCTAATAAGTACAAATACGGAATATAAAATCCTTGTGGAGCTTAGTACTTCAGCAATTATAACACAAATTCGCAGAGCTCTGCATTGTGTTTACTTGTAGCTGTAATCGCCAGGCAAGAGATGAAGGTGGCAGTGCGTGTGATGGAGGGTGCGGGAGGGGTTTCGACAATTGCAATTAAATGCCAGGTAGCGACGTGTCTGCCAAATATTACTTATTAAGTAATTATTAGATGTTTTACTTGCCTGTATGTTGGCCTGGCGAGTTATTGCTAGGCATTAACATACCTAGGTTAAAGCTAAGCGTTGCATTCTGGATTGAACAAAAAAATAGAATTTCATTTCCAAAATCAGGGTGCTTCTTCCACAATGCAGCGTCTTCCAAGCTGAAAAATACGGTATATTTTTTCACAATGTGTATGTAGGATGGTGTGTGCATGTAAATCAGTAAAAATAAATGAAGAAGGTTACGTATATATACCCAAAAATACGAGTTGAAAACCATAACACCTCAAAGCTTGGCCCAGTAGCCTGGTGGTTACAATGATTAGCTAACCTAGCAACAATGACACGATTAATTAGTGTGAAGCACAATTCTATCAGTAAACACAATTAATAACTGTACATCCAGTGAAATATGGCAGGGAGCGAGGAGAGTTAAAACTGCAGACGACGCGCTAACTTGCAGTCACTCACTCCCCTTACCTGATCCCGTTGCCAGGCGCACAGTACGTACGGGAGATGCCAGGCGTATGTTTGGGAGAAAAGCATATTTTGTAGTCTAATATGAAAATGGTACGGGCTCAGTGTTAAACAAGTTATATAAACCATTCATTTTCCTACGATAACATAATAAAAAACATTGTATCATAACTAGAGTAAATTAATTAATATTCCCACATTAAATTTGACAACTGTTATAAAGAAATAGATTAACACTCACCATTTCCTGCTTGCTGTTGTGTAGATCCCATTTTCCTCTCCCTGCCACTGATCAATATCATGATGAAAATGATGAAGATCAAGGTGGTTGAGGGCGTTTGGGAGCCATAACAAGCACGAGGAGTACAGTTGTTATGAGAGGAGAGTAGCACACACGCGAGGCGTACAAATGTTTAGCCCAGACTGAGGCGGAGGGAGCAGGCGCGCGTGGACCAACCTCCCAGGACAAGAGAGGCACCTTGCAGGACACCATGAATCTCGTGCTCCCCGTACCGGCTGCGAAAATGCTGGCAACCTTAAAACTACCCGCAGACATTCTTGGGTACATCCAGGGTGTCATCTGCTAATAACAGAGGAATGCAAAATCAAAATCTGCAAATTATCCGGGTGTACTGTAACCAGAAAGTTCCAGGGATGGAGAGTTTTTCCGGGTTTGAGAGATGAAAATCAGGTGCATTCTTCAGAAATTTGAGAGAAAAATTTTCCTGTGCTTGGAAAATTCTGGGGATGAGGGGTATTTTTCTGGGTTCAAGAGATGATGTAATGGGCAATTTCTGGAACTTCCGGGAACATTTTTCTGTTACCCGGAAAATTCCGGGGACAAGGGATTTTTTCCGGCTTTGAAAGAGGCATGTCGCTACCCAGAAATCTCTCATTCCCGAAAGTGCTTTGCTCCAATTGTTCCGGCTAACGGAGTTACCACTGATAGCACAATAGGTAATGAACTATAGTTTGTATGGGCACCCCTTTTAGGATAGCCAGTTATGTGCTAAGGAATGCACATGCCAAGTTTCATGCTTTTATCCAGCATGTAATGATGCTTTGCTAACAGACCTGACTATAAAGGAAATGGAATGAGATTAAAGATTATAGAACAGTTATGAAAAAGTGTTTTAAGTATAACCCTTTCGTCTGGGATGTGAGAAATGCATTCTTTTATTAGTACAGTATATATAATTGATTTGTTATCACCAGTGTGGAGGAGAGTTACCAGTTGACAGTGAGCCATCATACTGCACCATATCCAACACCACCATCCTTCACACCTGTCCTCAGTGTTGCAGGTATAGTACTGACAGTCTTTAATTATTACCAAACCAAGCTGTACTTCTTGATAATACTTATTCATGTGTTTGACTGGGTAATTCAACTTGGCTTTTCACTTAAAATTATTTTGGAAAATCATTTCAGTGGGCCTTTCTCCCTCATTCAATCAACAAATTATTGATGTACTTAAAAGAAGCTACTGTAGTGGTGGTAGTAGTAGTGTTGGAGAATGTATGGTATGAATACATTTTAGTGAGATTGAAAACTTATGGATTGGTACTGTCAGCACGAATATTGTAACGTTATCCACTGCTGAGCATTTTGTGTTTTGGGGGTCATTGGAGGCACAAAGTGGTGGTCTCTGTTTAGTGTATAATATTCCTTTTTTTTTTTTAGCATCGCTGACTCAGTTTCGAAAAGAAGAAGAAGAGTGGTGGAGACAGATGAACCCTCAGTCTCCACCACCTCAACTGGAAGTGAACACAAGGTCTCTGAGACACCTGCCAAAAAACATACTTGTGAAAAATGTGGAAGAATTTTCTCCAAATGGAAGCATCTCTCCATACACTATACAAAGGTGAGATATTAGTCATCATGAAAGATCACACACATCATAATAACAGAGATATCAAAACCTGGCCATTCACAGCAATAAGATGGGAGCATCCCTTTCATTTGCTTACAATATTAAGAATTATATGCAAAGGCTTCAGACTTTTCCAAAATGCTCTCACTAACAAAACTTTTTTTTTATTCAATTTCAAATTCTTGAGAACAGTAACCTCCCCATTAGCCAGAACAGTTGGTGCAGAGCTCTTCCGGGAATGAGAGATTTACAAGAGTGTAAACTACCGTATGCATCTCGCACAGACAGACACTAACCCACATCCCAAAATGTTTCTGGGTTCTGGGGAAAGTTTTCCAAGAGTCTAAGAGAATCTAAACTACGCATCTCATCTCGACTACATATCTCATCATCTCATCTCGAACAGACAAACACTCTCCCATTACATTTAGTTTACAGGCACTAGGGAAAATATTTATGGCTAGCAAAAAAGTGTGTAAACTTTTATTCCCCACAGTTGTTCTAATTGTGTTAGGGAATTGAATTTGGTACCACAATGATCCTAAATAAATTCTTTACAAGATTGTTTCAATAAATGATCCTTAAACAAAATAATATGACATGTTTTAATGATAGGACTCAATTATTTTATGAAAAAACATAAGAAATGTTATACTGGAATCTATAAAATCTGTTCTAAATTAGAAAGCCCATATTTTTACTAAAATAATCCTAAATACAGTGATCCCTCAGTTAACGAGCACCTCGGTTAACGAAATTTTGGTTAACGAATTACCTTCCATAAGATTCTTAACTTCGGTTAACGAGCAATCCCTCGATTAACGAATTCCTTACGAGCGCCCCTCAACATGTTTTCGCTTGCACACTAGCGGTCGTATTAGTCCGCCAATACAGTAATCGGTTCTAGGGCTTAAATTCCTTACTATTTTAGTAAATATCAAGAAGTATATGCTATTCAATAATTTTAAAAGTCTTATATTAAAATTTTTAGTCATTTTAACAATTATTTAACATAATTGAAGTACAGGGAAACTAGTTTTTAGCGCGCCAAACAGCCTCTCAACACACCAAACAGGCGTCAGTCTCTGTGTCTTTTCAGTGGAGGTAACATTTTGCTTCAGACTCTCTTCAACATAAACTATTTTTTCCATTTTTACAGTGAAATTATTGGTCATTTTGAAATTTATTTAACATATTGATAATATATAGTGCAGTGCAGTGTTGATTTAAAGAAAATATTCTTTATTTACAGCAATTAAATTTAACATTTTAGTGGTGAAATTGTTATTGAATCCAGCATGGGTCCAAAGAAATCTAGAAAGGCGATTTCAATTCAGGTTAAACAGGAAATTATTAAGAAACATGAAGAAGGCATTAGAACAAATGAGCTTAGCAAAGAATATGGCATGTCGACATCAACTGTGTCGACAATTCTTTCACAGAAAGACAAATTCAAGGAAGTGTAAGTGAGAGACAAATCTACCAAAGTGTTTAAAGGTAGATCCCTAATAGCAGAAACAGAGAGGTTACTTCTCATTTGGATTAGGGAAAAACAGATGAAAGGTGATTCAGTTTCGACCGAATTTATGTGTGAAAGAGCCAGGGAGATTTACGAACATTTAAAGGCAGATCAACCTGGTTCTTCAGGCACAGAGTTTGAAGAGTTTAGGGTCAGCAAGGTGCTGGTTTGAAAAATTTAAGAAAAGAAGCGACATTTTTAGTGTTGTTAGGCATGGTGAAGCTGCTAGTGCTGATAAGGAAGGGGCAGCAAAATTTTTAGTGGAATTTAAAGAACTGGTGGATACAGAAAATTATCTTCCACAGCAAGTGTTCAGTGTGGACGAAACTGGGCTGTTCTGGAAAAAGATGCCCAAAAGGATATTCATCACCGGAGATGAAGCCTCTTTACCTGGGCATAAACCCATGAAAGACCGTCTCACTCTATTGCTTGGTGCCAATGCTTCGGGGGATTTCCGACAAGCCTATGCTTGTCTACCACTCTGAGAACCCCAGGGTGTTCAAGCAACAAAAAGTGGTAAGAGGACAGCTTGGAGTTTATTGGAAGTCCAACCGTAAGGCATGGGTGACAAGACAGCTCTTTAATGAATGGGCAGTTGAGGTGTTTTGCCCTTCTGTCAAGAGCTACCTAACCACCAATAAACTTCCTTTAAAGGCTCTTCTCCTTATCGATAATGCCCCTGGTCATGACCCTGAACTTGCCAGCACTTTGGAGTCTCAATTTGACTTTGTCAAAGTGTTGTTTTTGCCTCCCAACACTACATCAATCATACAGCCAATGGACCAGAATGTGATCTGCAACTTCAAGAAGTTGCACATGAAGAAAATGTTCAGGAGGTGTCATCAGGCAACTTCCACTGATCCTGAACTAACACTGGCACAGTTCTGGAAGACACAATTTAACATCCTGGAGGCTGTAAAATTGATTGTGTCCTCATGTCAAGAAGTCTCCACTAGATCCCTCAATTCTTCATGGAAAGCACTGTGGCCATCAATAGTCCATGATTTTGAGGGATTTGAGGAAGAAACAGAGTTGGACCAGGAGATTGTGTCCATTGGTCAGTCATTGGGCCTTGAAGTGGAGGAGGAGGATGTAAAAGAGCTTGTGATGTCTCATGAGGAGGAACTTACTCCTGAAGACTTGCAGCAACTGGATGAGATGTTAGAGGCTGACAGTGGTGAGGAGGAAAAGGAAAGTGATGACCATATGTCAACTTCAGATTTGAAAGATGTTGTTCATTACTGGGAGAAGTTCAGGAAACTGGCTTCAAGGCACCCAGATGTGGAAAAATCATCAGAACTAGCTTTGTGTCATGTTGAGGACACAGTGGTCTCCTTCTTCACACATCAGTTAATGATGAGGAGGAGAGATGCCCCACAAACCAAAATTGACAGTTTCTTCACTAAAAGGCAGTGGGAAACAGATGCTAGCCCTCAGCCTTCCACTTCAAGAAGGAGAGAGGATGTTCCTGCTGGAGAATCTGTCAGTCCAGAGGTTCCTGACATTTTCATGGAAGGTGACACCTTCCAAGAAGCAGTAAAATGCTTCTCCTCCACCTTCACTTCCTTCTCTTCTCCCTTCTCCTCCTCCACCTCCCACTTCAAATTCACATCAGCATCATCATCCAGGAGCCTTCTACATACACACCTCAAAGTAAGTGTACTTTACTACCTTTTTTGTTGACTTTATGCAATTTTTGGTGAACTGGAACCAATTACCCCAAAACTCATTGAAACAATGATTTCGGTTAACGAATTTCTCGGTTAATGAACAACCTTCTGGAACGAATTGTGCTCGTTAACCGAGGGACCACTGTACAGCATTCCTATAAAATTCGCGGAGGTTAGGTTCTCAAGATGGCCTCGAATAGCCAAATCCGCGAATAACATTGGGGGGGGGGGGTTACATTTTTACTTATGTGGAGAGAATTGTATATTCCCTTTATGTGTTTGCCCTTAGGACAATTATTTCTTTTACCTGTATTGTATATATGTATGTGTGTGTGTGTGTGTGTTTGTGTTTGTGTAGACACACACACAAAACACATACAGTATAGTCTTCATTTATGCGGTCAATTGAACCCGTGGAGGTCCGCGTAAAACGAGATACTCGTAAACGAAATAACAGAACATATGGGATTAATTGAAATAGAGACTGGGCCGACCCCCAAACTACACATTTTCCGACACAATATGTACGTTGTAGTAAAAATAACATCTTAATTTTATGATGGTATGCACACATAATTAATATTTAAGAGAAATACAGTCGCTGGTTAATGTCCTTTCAAATAATGGACTCAACTCCCCCCCCCTCTTCCCACACTCGCTGGCTCTCATCCCTCCCTGAGAAATGTTTGGGTGAAAACACTAGGTTTTTAGGTTTAGTAATAAATAATACCTCACACTATGGTTAGGATTATATAATTGACATTGCTGGATTCCTTGCAAGACTGTGAATAATTTGAATATAAACATCATATATTTTGCACTAAAGATAAAATTTTTGCTCTCTCTAATAAAATTCTTAAATTAGATTTAAAATTTGTGTGTCTAATGCAAATTTTAGCTTGTTTATATTCAAATTAATCACTATCTTATAAGAATTCCAGCAATGTAAATTATATTCTGGCTGGGTAATTTCTATGAATTTTATGAGCTAAAAACAAATATCTTCAGTAAATAAACAAATTATACTTCACCCAGACACAATACGTTACGTACGTTGTAGCAAAAATAACATCTTAATTTTATGATGGTTTGCACACACAATTAATATTTAAGAGAATTATCAGTAATATTAGGTTTTTTAACACTTACTTAGTAGAAGAGATGGCTGGGCACATGGGGATTGGGGTTGGTTCTGAGGCAGAGAGCAGATTATTGGCCCTCACCTGTATCACTATCCACCACAGAGGCTTGCAGGGCCTCTTTGTCAAACCCCTCAAAGTCAATATCCTCACTATCACTGACTTGGGCTGGCTGTGGTGGGTGGCGGGTGAAGAACTCGGTAATGTTTTGTTGACTGGGCGACCTTGTGCGCACCCTGCCCGCACCGCTTCCCGCGAAAATGATGGAATGAACCGCGTAAAAAAAAATTGTCGGTCTGGCAAGGTGCCGCGTAAATGACCAAATGCGTAAACCAAATCTGTGTAAATCGAGACTATACTGTGCAAATATATAATAACGGGAAAATCCTCTCACAAATAATCAAATAAATTTATTAAAAATGTGACAGTCTACCCTCAACTCCGTGCTTTATTAATAAAGTAATAAAGCATGGAGTTGAAGGTAGACTGTCACATTTTTAATAAAAAAAAAATTCTGATTATATGTGAGAGGATTTTTCCATTATTATAAACCGTATTAGTATGTGTTTTGTGTAGGTGTGTCTACACACACACACACACACACATTTACAATAAAGGTAAAGGAATGAATGGCTCCCTGTCCCAGCCGCGAAAATGCCGGCAACTTTAAAACTACCCACAGACATTCTTGGGTACATCCAGGGTGTCATCCACGAATATTAGATGACTGCAAAATAAAAATCCGCAAACTTGGGGGGCCCCCTGTATAATAATAATAATCATAATACTAATAAACGGTTTATTAATAGAGTTGCAGCCGGTGACTGAAAATATACAAATTTACATGTGATTTAGACATAATGATATGCATTCAATACATTTACAGGGCTGTACAGTACATAAATCAGGAGTGGTTTATTATTTTAACAATAGATGGGATGGTGCTATTCTTATATCTACAGTATCAGTGCGGGCTCATATGGGCTGAATTTTGTTGTAGCGGCAGACTGCGCGAGGTGGGTGGGGGACTGCTGGTGGCAGGAGGTGGCGATGACAAGGATGAGGATGGTGCAGTAGTCTACTGCCAAACCTTGCTAGTGCTTGGTGATGGAGGTCACTGAGGGATGGCATTTCCAGGGTGAAGAGAGCCGGAGTAGTATGCGCCGAGCATGATTATGCAGGCCATTTTCTGTACCTTCTCTAGCTGACGTTGTTGGGTGGAGTTTGAGAGAAGACGACCAGGTTGGTGACGCATACGTTAATTTGGGGAGAATAAAGGCGTTGTAGATAGTTCTCAGCTCTGGCGTGGGTGTCGCAAGTGACCTAAGTCGTCGTAGCATGTAGAGTCGGTATGAGGCTGCCTTGATTGTGTTGTTTACATGGGCCTTCCAGCCCAGTTTGTGGTTTATGGTAACACCCAGGAGTTTGGCAGACTGCACTAACTGGAGAGGATGGGCACCCACTATGACTGCTGGAACTTGCACTGGAGTGGTGGCGGTATTGATGTGCATGACTACGGTTTTGGTGTGGTTGATGGTGACCTTGTTCTCCGTAGTCCATGCCTGTAGCCTGTCCAAGGTGCCTTGTAGCGATGAGTAGTCCAGTGAGGTGTTGTCCACTGTAACCCCCACAGTGCAGTCATCCACGTACTTCCACCTGTGAGGAGTGTCCGACAGAGCGTCGTTGATCAGGATTAAGAAGCACAGTGGTCACATCTTGGTCCCCTGGGGAACACCGCAGGTGAGGTGTTGGAATGTGGAGACAGAACCCTGGTACCTGACTGCCTGACGACGCTCACTCAGGAAATCGGTGAGCCATGAGACCAGGTTGGTGGGCAGCCCTAGTGCAATGGCCTTGTTGATAACAATGCAGTGATCAACAAGGTCAAAAACCTTCCTGAAGTCAACAAGGGCAACGGCTAGTGATGTCTTACGTTTCTGCAGGTTTTTGTGCAGGAAATCCAGGAAGCTAACTAAGCAGTGTGATGTAGAGGAGGTCCTCATATTGCCAAATTGCTGTGGATCAATTGACTGATAAATACAAGCAAATGCCCACTCAAAAACAAAGTCTTCACAGAGTAGACCGGGTATGGGGGTAATGGCAACTGGCCTGAGGTCGTTAGGGGACTGTGGGGTGGGGACCTTGGGGATGGGGTAACAAATGCGGTTTTCCATTCATAAGGGCAATTGCTTTGCCTGAGGGATGCATTAATGATAGAACAGAGGGGTGTGGCAAGTTCGACTGCAAACTCCTTGTAAATTTTGATTGGGAGGTCAATTGGGGTTGTGGAGCGTTTGGATTTAAATTTCAGGAGTTTGTTGGCAATTTCAATTGGTTGAACACTGGGAGGGGGGGAGGGGGAAGGTAAGTAAGCCGGGAGGAGAGTGAGGTCAAGACTGGGTAAGGTATGACATATGATAGCAAAGTCTTTATTAATTATCTCAGCTGCCTCCTCACTAGGTAAATGAGAGATGAAAGGAAGCGTGGGAGACTGACGGTTAAGACCACAGAGATCTTTTACCTTAGAGTACCACTGACCAATGCAGACCGCCTTGAGGCCGTGCAGCGTGCACTTTCCTGGGATAATAAGACTTCTTGGCTGACTTGATTTCCCTGATGACCTGGTTACTTAGACTTTTGTACAGGCGGTTGTTGGTATAGTATGCCTTGTTGCGCTGCTCAATTAGTTTTTTGATACGGGGTGTAATCCACGGGACATCATCGGGGTGGATCCTCAGTGTCTTGGCTGGAAAGAAGTGGTGGGAGGCTTTGGTGATAGTGTCCAGGTAATTATCCCGCTTGTTCTGCACATCGTCTACCGTGATCACTTCAGTCCAGGGATAACGGGTCACCCATTGTCCGAAACGCCACATGGCAGAGTCAGGGGTAGGTCAGTAAGTCCTGGTGACAACTGGCAGCCATGAGATGGTAGGTGTAGGTGACCACAGTAGAGACAGGTGGGGGCTGCACCCCATGGGAGGCAGCGGCTGGGGGAGAAGGTAGTGGTTGCTGAGATCAGTCATGATGAAGTCCAGGGTGGCATTCCCATGTGTAGGAAAGTCAACTATTTGTGCAAGGTGGAGGTGTTGGGTGATGTTACTAATGTCTAACTCATTAAAGTCACCTCATATCACTAGTTTAGCACATGGAAATCTGGATCTCAGGGAGTCAGCTGTGTCTATTATATGAGTAACCAGTACATTGGCGGTTGGTGCGTGTTGGGGGTGATAACAAACACAGACAATGAGGGAGGCAAGCTGGCGGGGGTGGGAGGTGGGAGTGACCTGAACCCACAAAGCTTCTACATCCTCAGGTACATTAGCACCTAAGTATGCTAGTTTAAGGTCACTGCGACAGTACAGCACTACACCCCACCTCTCCTGTCCTTTCTAATGTGGTGAAATAACTCATTGTTTTCTATGGCACAGATCTCAGGAACAATTTGCCACGCCTTGGTAATCGCCACAATACCTGCACCAACTGACTTCATTGTGACACTGACTTCCTCCACCTTGTTGCATAAAGATGTAACATTGGACAGCAATAGGGATGGTAGGCTGTACCATAGTTACGGCACTTCATAGCGAGCACACTGTCTTTCAGGCACTGGCTTGACTTACTTATGCTTGCTCGGCGTTATGATAGGGATTCGTCTGGGAATGCGGTGTGTGTGTGTGTGTATACACACACACACACACATATATACCGTATATACTCGTGTATTGTTCGAGTTTTTAAGACCAAATTTTTAGGCAAAAAATTGGGGGTCGACCTCTACATGGGTAATAGACGAGCTGTACAGTACAGTGTTTATTTACCCAAACACCACTTTACACGTACAATATATTACAAATAAACAAAATAATGTTTACTACTACTGTACTCTATATTCTGTTCTCACCTGTAGATGCTGTCATCTTGAGCCTACAGTAGGTGTACACTGTCCATTGTGCCAAATGTAATACATAACTGTAATCACTTTTTATATCTTAACACTTGCAATGGAGATGTGGGAGGGGATTAGTGGGTCTCATGTTGCTGACCTGACCTGATGCAATGTCAGGTGTATAAGCTCCTCTCTCATTTGCAGTGGAGGTGGGGTGGGGGATTAGTGGGTCTCATATTGACCTGATCTTAAGCTGTCTTGAATAAAGATGAAAGCTAAGGTGCTCCAGTATTGCCCTTTTCCTGTACAATTCATGTGGTGCTTTCACACTTATTGACTATACAGTATAGTACTGTATTCTTATCTGTAATCACTTTTTACATCTTAACATTGTAACTGATTGTGTCCTGGTACGGTAATGTAGGTACAATACAGGAATACATACTTTGCTGTTCGCAGCCCCACATATCTGCAACTGCTATTTTAACATTCCACTTCAATATTCACAAAGCGTACACCGCTTATTTGCTAAGAAAAATTATGGTACCCTACAGTAATATTTCAAATTGCGCGGGCTAACAGCAGCTATATTCAGCTGTAAGGCCCGTTTTGTTTGACAGTGTTTTTTCTGTGAGTAAGGACCCATGTGGTTGAGAAATTTGTGAAGTTCAATGTGACTGTTCACGAGAAGCATGAATGGGAGACGCTCGCTCTGCGGCTGTACCTGTACAGTAAGTTCTCTCTTAACGTCGTGGTTCCGTTCCTGAAAATCGCGACGTTAACGGAAACAACGTTAACGGAATCAATTTTCCCCATAAGAAATACAGGGAGTCCTCGCTTAATGTCAGGATTACGTTCCTAAAAATGCGACGTTATACGAAACTACATTAAGCGGATCAATTTTCCCCATAAGAAATAGATAAAATACAGGAGTTACGTTCCCCAGCCTCCCTTTGCCCCATAAAATACATTACATATACAGAAAATCATAGCCATTTCTCTAGAAAATAATGCACACATATACAACTACTAAGTTTGTATTGGTACTCACCAATGGGCGGAGGTGGTAGAGTGAGTGTGTGGTGGGTAGTGGAGCGGAAGAGGCGGATGGTGGGAGGGGAGGAGTATGACGGGAGCCAGGAGGGTGGGAGAGGAGGAGGGAGGGAGAGGAGGAGGGTGGTGAGTCACTGAGACTGCGCTGAACCGAGAGAGCGTAGCGGGTCAGACGAGAGAGGGTGAAATGCCATAGAAAGAAGTCCGTGACGATGCAAAACGACGTAGTATTGGATCACCGGGACGTGAAAGGAATTTTTGTTCTAAAATTTAACGAAGTAGTACCGAAACAATGTTAAACACGGACTACCTGTAGATATAATATGGAATTTATGTTCCCCAGCCTCCCTTTCCCCCATAAAATACAATACATATACAGTCGGCCCTTAACATACGCGGGGTTAGGTAACAGAGAGATACCCGTGAATGTTAAAAATCCGTGTACTTTTGCCCCCCCCCCCCCTAAAAAACCCCTGGCCCCCCATGTCCTTATTTACCATATATACCTGTGTGTAGTTCGAGTTTTTAAGACCAAATTATTTGGCAAAAAATTGGGGGTCGACCTCTAAACGGGTAATAGTTTCATTAGGTTGAAAAATATTTACCAGTAACTACCAGTAAACAATGGAAACAATGCACCAACACACCACCAGCTGTGAGTGTCGGTACAGTTGCCAGGGCAGATCTCTTGCGTCATCATAGCAAGCCCAAAGTAGCCAAATGCATGGTATGGTAGCACAGGACGATGTAGAACATAAAGTATTCATTTTTAAAGTTTATTTATAGATACTGTACATAAATTTTTGTTCATTACATTTGAAACATCAATCTTTGTTAATTAAATTTGAAACAAAAGAAAACTACAATACCGTATTTTCATTAAAATATTACATCACAAGTATATTTTGCCTTAAGTGTGACTGAATGAATATATTCTCAGAAATAAATATGGAAATGTAATATTTTGGCTGAAATGACGTACATATTACAGTGGAAAGTGGGATAAAATCATAACCAAAACAATGACTTTCGCTTTCTTACGTTGTTCAAAAGATTTTACCGTAATCGCTTTTCTAATGGTTTTCAGTTAAAAAACTGTTGTACTGTACTGTATTACTGTATAATAATATTCTATCCTATCATTAGCCCCATAATCCCACAACTGAAAACCATTCAAAAAGCGATTATGGTAACATCTTTTGAACGAAAGAAACCGAAAGTCATTGCTTTCGTCACAATTTTATCCCACTTTCCACTATAATATGTACATCATTTCAGCAAAAATATTACATTTCCATATTCTCAGAAATAAATAGTAGTTTTGTTGAAACGTAATGTACAATATTTAATATAAAAATGCAAAAAGATCTATAAAAACAATTAATACTGTACACCCGTAACGTACTGGCTGGCATCTCCACTCGTCCCTGCTCCCGCCTCCAGCGTCACCACTCCTCCCCGCTCTATCCCTCCGCCTCCTCCACATTGTCACTACTGCCGACAACAAACACAAATGTTTTGTGAATAACTGCACCTCCACTTCCTATGTACAGTACTGAACTGTACTGTGCTGTGCATTTTTACAAACAATAAACATGGCAAGAAAAGCTATTAAAAAAGAGATAAAAATTTCACTTTACTGTACAGTACCTATCCTCGGCGACAGGGCGGGGGTCATCGGGGTTATCATCACTCAATTCCATAACGGGTGGTGAAGTGGGGGCGATGGTGGATTCAGCTGCTTCCTCACTGCCGCCAGTGATTGATGGTGTTAAATCTCTCCTTCGGTGATCAAAGAACATGGTAATGGGAAGTTGTCGTCTCTTTCTTATCATTTCTTCCATGATGTTTTTGTATGGAGCAAAAACGTCATCCATCCCTCGCATGAATTTTAGGGCACGCACCATGGAGGGGTCCATACCATAGGCCATGTTTTTCAGTGCCTCTATATTCCTGGTCATCTCCCCCAACTTCTCCAGCATTATATCTTGTTGCTCTTCCTCATCTTCTTTCCCTTGCACTTCCTCTTCCTCTTCCTTGCCTGAGTCTACTAACTCCTGTAGATCCTCCTCGGTCAGCTCAGTGTCATGCTCTTCAATTGGCTCCCTAATCTCGTCCTCTGCCATGTCCTGGAAGCCTTCAGCAGCCACTTTCCTTGACAGTGCCAGGGTCTTTCTCACCACCTCTGCGATGGCTTCATCAGGAGAAAATCCAGTGAAATCTTTCACACATTCAGGCCACAGTGATTTCCAGCAGGCATTCTCTGTCTCAGGCTTCACATCCTTGAACGATTCAGCCACCACAGATACGCAGTTGGCAATGTTGAAGCTCTTCCAGTACTGAATCACATCCAGGTTTTGGTCATGGTCTGAGGCTGAGTGCAGTCTGGCCATCACACATTTACTGTAGTTAGCCTTGAACGTCTTGATAACTCCCTGGTTCATTGGCTAGATAAGTGCAGTGGTGTTGGGTGGAAGGAACAACACCTGTACCTTTTCATGCAACACCTCCACTGACTGTGGATGACCGGGAGCATTGTCGAGGATTAGCAGGATCTTGAACTCAAAAATCCTTTCTGGTGCAGGTAGCGTTCAACCTCTGGCAGGAAACAATGGTGGAACCAGCTGAGAAACAGTTCGCTCGTTGTCCAGGCCTTCATATTGTGCATCCAGAAAACAGGCAGCATGCTCATGTCGCGGCGTTGGAATGCACGCGGTTTCTTAGACTTGTATATGAAGCCTGGGCGAATGAGGTGACCCGCAACATTGCCACAAAATAGCACGGTGCACCTGTCCTTGGCTGCCTTGAATCCTGGTGCACGGCGTTCTTCTTGGGCGATGAAAGTGCGCTGTGGCATCTTTTTCCAGAACAAACCTGTTGGAAAACAAAATAGTACACCCTGTACTATTATACATACAGTCAACCCTCACTTTACGCGGTCCCACATTCCGCATTTCCACGTTTACGCGGTACCCTGCCGGAACCCGGGATGCTCACATTCCGCGGTGCGTGTACCCCTTTACGCGGGTGAAGTATAATTTTTTTATTTAGCTCATAAAATTCATACAAATTATCCGGCCAGAATATAATTTACATTGCTGGAATTCTTACAATTTGATGATCATTTTGAATATAAGCATCATAGATTTTGCATTAGACATACAAAGTTTAGATCTAATGCAAGTATTTTGTTTACTCAGAGCAAATATGTTATCTTTTGTGCAAAATATATGAAGTGTATATTCAAAATATTCCTGGTCTTGCAAGGAATCCAGCAATGTCAATTATATTATCCTAATTTTAGTCTGAGGTATTATTTATTACTAAAAGTTAAAATCTAGTTTTTTCACCCAACATTTCTCTGGTAGGGAGGGTTGGTGGGGGGTGGGGGGGAGGGTTGGGACCGACCGACCATCTGGCGCGGTTGGAAGAGGGGGGGAGGCAATGTGGGGTACTTTGATTGACAGATAGTGTCGCAAAGAATATATTTTTTTTTTATTAACTGAAGATATTTGTTTTAGCTCATATAATTCATACAAATTACCCGGCCAGAATATAATTTACATTGCTGGAATTCTTACAATTTGATGATCATTTTGAATATAGACATCATAGATTTTGCATTAGACATACAAATTTTAGATCTAATGTAAGTATTTTGTTTACTCTGAGTAAATATGTTATCTTTTGTGCAAAATACATGACATTTATATTCAAAATATTCCTGGTCTTACAAGGAATCCAGCAATGTCAATTATATTATCCTAACTTTAATCTGAGGTATTATTTAATACTAAATGTTAAAATCTAGTTTTTTCACCCAACCTTTCTCTTGAAGGGATGGTTGGTGGGGGGTGGGGGTGAGGGTTGGGACGGACTGACCATCTGGCGCTTGGAAGAGGGGGGGGAGGCAAGGTGGGGTACTTTGATTGACAGATAGTGTAGTGAAGAATATTTTTTTTTTTATTAACTGAAGATATTTGTTTTAGCTCATAAAATTCATACAAATTACCCGGCCAGAATATAATTTACATTGCTGAAATTCTTACAATTTGATGATCATTTTGAATATAAACATCATAGATTTTGCATTAGACATACAAATTTTAGATATAATGTTTACTCTGAGTAAATATGTTATCTTTTGTGCAAAATATATGACATTTATATTCAAAATATTCCTGGTCTTACAAGGAATCCAGCAATGTCAATTATATTATCCTAACTTTAGTTTGAGGTATTATTTATTACTATACCTGGTTTTCCCCCCAAAATTTCTCAGAGAGGGAAGAGCCAGCGAGTGTAGTGTGAGAAGAGGGGGAGGGAGTTGAGTCCATTATTTGAATGGACATTAACTTGGCGACTGTATTTCTCTATTTCTCTTAAGTATTAATTGTGTGCATGTACCATCATAAAATTAAGATGTTATTTTTACTAGAACATAGGTATTGTGTTGGAAAAAGTGGAGTTTGGGGGTCAGCTGGTCTCTATTTCATTTAATCCCATATGTTATGTTATTCACTTTACGCGGTACCCTGTGGGTTACATTAACCGCGTAAAGTGAGGGTTGACTGTACAGACTATTCCTCCGGCGGGGCAATCTGCGTATTTGCGAATCCGTGAATGCTAAACCCGTGTATGTGAAGGGCCGACTGTACAGTGGTCCCTCGGTTAATGAACGGTTCGATTAACGAAATTTCGGTTAACGAATTAGCTCTCATAAGGATCTTCAATTCGGTTAACGAACAAAACTTTGATTAACGATATCCTTACGACAAACAGGTTTTGTTGTCAGCATCAGCTGATGGGCTAGTCTGCCAATTCAGTAATCTGTTCTATGTTTACATTCGTTTCTAGTGGAGTAAATATCAAGAAAATTGTGCTCTTTAATGTTTGCATTTTTTATATTGAAATTATTGGTCATTCTAAAATTTAGCCATCCAAGCTCTGTCTACATAAAGTTTTTCAACTATTATTTTTGGCTCGATATATGTAACTTTATTCATTTATTGAAACTCATTTACATGCACACACTGTCCTAAGGGCAAAGCTGTACTGTACATGTAATCAAAATAATGTACAAAATGATTACTAAAATTTTTGTCTATTGCAAACTATAGCATGTTTGCACTCAAATTAATCACTATCTTATAAGAATTCCAGCAATGTAAATTATATTCTCCCTGGTCACTTCTATGACATTTTATAAGCAAAAAACAAAAACTCAATCTAAAGGACATAAATAAACAATTAAATACTTCACTAGACCTTCGGCACTAACTGTCAAACATGTCACTGTCACTCCTCCCCCTCCCAGCCAGGGTTTGGTGGTTATACAGTAGGCTTCAAGTTTTTATCTTATATAATATCACAGACTAAAGTTAGAATATAATTTGCATTGCTGGAATCCTTGCAAGACAGTGAATAATTTGAATATAAACGTCTTATATTTTGCACAAGAGATAAAAATTTTAGTTCAGTAAACCCTCACTTTACGCGGTCAATTGAACCCACGGCAGCCCGCGTAAAGTGAGAAACAAGTAAAGTGAACAACATAACATATGGGATTAATTGAAATAGAGACCGGGCCGATCCCCAAACTCCACTTTTTCAGACACAATTCCTATGTTGTAGTAAAAATAACTTCTTAATTTTATGATGGTATGCACACACAATTAATAATTAAGAGAAATATCAATAATATTAGGTTTTTTAACACTTACATTAGTAGAAAAGATGGCTAGGCACACGGGGATGGGGGGTTGGCTCTGAGGCAGAGGGCAGATTATTGGCCCTCACCTGTATCAATTGTATCACTATCCACCACAGAGGCTTGCAGGGCCTCTTTGTCAAACACCTCAAAGTCCATATATGTCCATATCCTCACTATCATTATCACTATCACTGACTTGGGCCGGCGGGTGAAGAACTCGGAAATGTTTTGATGATCACACCTTTGTATGACCTCTAGCCAAGCCCGGCAGTAAAGGTACACACACCGGAAAGTGAGCATCCGTATTCGCAGGTACTGCGAGCGGACGTTGTGAATCATGAAAGCGAGGGTTGACTGTACATTAGTTTAGTACATTTTAGTAATGTAAACTTTTTCAACTGTATTTTTGGGTAGATTTACATAAATTTCTTCATTTATTTTCATTCAATGACCTAAGTGCAAACATGTACTGTACATACAGTGAGTTCTGCTATAACGCGTGTTTTGACAACGCGAATTTGCTCGAACGCGATTTATGAATTGAGGAACGATATTTGTAAAACGCGAACTCGTTTGCTCTAACACGATTCCACTCGAACGGTTGTTGTGGCTTCAGTTCACGTTCGACATCACATGTTCAATTGAGTTATGTGTTTTGTTTGTGAACAATTGCAGAAATAATGTATGTAATATTTATGTATACAGTATACCTATATATTATAAGTAAATTGTAAAATTTTACATAAAAGAGAAAATCAAATTACATAGCGTTTTACACCCGCGCTCTCTCTACATCACACACAGTGTTTACAGTTCACGTTCGACATCACATATTCAATTGATTTATGTGTTTTGTTTGTGAAGAATTGCAGAAATAATTTATGTAATATTCATGTATACAGTAAACCACTCACAAGGTCCTACAGTACAGTACCACTAATTATTTTATACTGAAACTTACGTTTGGTAAGCTGGATTAAAAATAAGATTACCGGTATATTAAAATAATAAAAATGTATTATAAACCAGTCTAACATACCGTAATAAAAACAGCTGCTATTATCATCCCCCCCACCCCCATTTGCCAGTGACAAGAAAGGGAAAGTGACCTTGACTGTGACCGCCTGTGGCTATTTTTAGCCGTCCTTGTGTTCGGAGGTGGTCAGTAATGCATATCTGTATATTTACTGATCATAATACTTATCTCTTATAAATAATTCATTTAAAATTTATTTTTTTGCAAAGAATATTCAGTAAATGACTGCATTAATTCTTGAAACTACCTACAGTGGTAAATTTAGGATATAAATAATGAACAGAAGTCGCGTCATGGATTCGGAGTTTGGTCCTTAACGATCACCATAAATGTAGCCTCCCTTTTTCGCGAAACACGTATATAAATTAAAGAAAATACTTGCATTATATTTAATATATTACAGTATATTATATATAAATAAATAAACAAATAAATTCAAATTCCCTTATCATCCTGTGTCATATACAGAAATACTTGAGTCCCTGAGCGAGTACACAAAAAGAAAACGGAGGACTAGGACATCCTGGAGTGGATAGAGAACGGACATCTCTACTGGGGGACACAAACGTTTCTCATGTTTTGTGGGCGCTCTAGCATAATATGAATAATATGTAAATTACAATTTACTTATACAGGTATATATATGTAAATTGTAAAAATTTAAATAAAAGAAAAACTAAATACGTAGCGCTTAAAGTGTACTGTACAGTACAGTGCTGTGGCTTGGCGCGGGGTTATACAG
Organism: Homarus americanus; assembly: GCF_018991925.1. Classification (NCBI taxonomy): domain Eukaryota; kingdom Metazoa; phylum Arthropoda; class Malacostraca; order Decapoda; family Nephropidae; genus Homarus; species Homarus americanus. Next base: position 3,977,113 of record NW_024733734.1, read on the forward strand.
TGTTTACAGTTCACGTTCGACATCACATGTTCAATTGATTTATGTGTTTTGTTTGTGAAGAATTGCAGAAATAATTTATGTAATATTTATGTATACAGTATACCTGTACAGTATATGTAAAATGTAAAATTTTAAATAAGAGAAAAACAAAATACATAGCGTTTTAGACCCGCGCGCTCTGTTTACTCCACACTTTGTTTGAAACACGTGAAGTTTTTAAGTGTCCTCAGTGAATTCTGATTACTGTTTCTCCAATTTTGTGACTATGGAAAGGAAGAATATCTCTGGGAAGCACTCTGGTGATCGCATTTCCGGTGGTGATCGTAAAAGAAAGGCTATAACACTTGAAGAAAAGCTTGATGTTTCATGACTCCTCAGCCTCAACATCACCCTTCTCCCCCATCAAGTTATATTCATATTTTTTCAAGGTAAAGTGTAACATTTACTGTATGATTTCATTATTAGATATGAATGTAACATTTATTTAGACTGTGCTATCCTTTGTGTTAGGCTAACTACGAAATTTTTTTTCGATTTGGAGTAATCTGCACCTAACCCTATTTTCTCCATAAGCCCTGTTATTTCTATTTCACGAATTTCTATAACACGATGTTTTACAAGAACACTACTATCGCGTTATAGCAGAACTACCTGTATACTAAATGATTATGGTACTAAATTTGTTATGTCTAGTGCAAATTATAGCTTGTTTATATTCATATTAATCACTATCTTACAAGAATCCCAGCAATGTAAATTATATTCTCCCAGGTCATTTCACTGGCATTTTAAAAGGAGAGAAGCTTAGTCACTTAAGGATTGTTAAATAAACACTCACGAGACCTTCGGCTCAAACTGCCAAACATATCACCTCACCTCCTGCTCCCTCCCTCCCTCTCCCCCAGACAGGGTTTTAGGCGTACAGTTTTTATCTTATATAATATCTCAGACTAAAGTTAGAATATAATTTGCATTGCTGGAATCCTTGCAAGACAGCGAATAATTTGAATATAAACGTCATATATTTTGCATAAGAGATAAAAATTAATCACCTGTATCACATTACAGTAGTGATTTAAGAGTTCTAGTGTGTATGTACGATATTTATAGTGATTTAAGGGCGATTTAGGGGAATTTTAGGAGTGTTTTTTGACTTTATGCATTTTTGGCTTTACTTTGTATGTACTTTTCTGTGAGCTGGAACCAATTACCCATTGAAATAATGGATTCAGTTAACGAAATTTTCGGTTAACGAACGACCTTCTGGAACGAATTGTGTTCATTAACCGAGGGACCATGTTTATATATTCATGGAATTTTTATAGAAAATAGTATATATTATATATCGAAAAAGATGAATAAACTAAATCATTTTGTATTGTACTCACTGATGGGCAGAGGTGGAGTGAGTGTGCGGTAGATAGTGGAGAGGAGGAGGGTGCCGAGTCACTGAGACCCGTAGGGGGGCTCCTCCTCCCGCTCTTGACTGGGTCAGAGAGGGTGATGCGCTGTACAAAGTAGTCCGTGACGACGTTATACCGAATCGGAGGGACGTTGTCCGAATCATGTGTTTCTAAAGAGTAGCGACGTTATAACGAAACAACGTTGTCGGGTTAACATTAAATGAGGACTTACTGTACATCCAAACCACAATGTGTAAAAACACACTGAGCATTCTAGATTTCTTGATATGGCATTAGTAAATGTTAGTTAAATGTTTACACTCCTTTACAAACATTGTGCACTCACTCACTCACTCACTCACTCACACTGTTCTTTTGTATTGTTTTCATGTTACAGTATTTTAGTTATTTTATTGCATTATATGGAGTACCTGTATATTGAAAAATATGTCAAGGAGCAAATCCAGGGGTCCTGGGGTTCAATCCCTCCCCCCCCCCTTTTCACCAGAAAATTCCAATGCTTTTTTTTTATGCAGTATTGTACTCAGACATTTTTGTATACCCTGTATAGTAAAAAGTAATTACCATTGACTTCAGAATATCTCATAATATCAAGTGCACGTGGCTTCAAAATGGCCTCAAAATGTCCATGATATTGGTCAGATTTAAAAAAAAATTCTGGGGGTCTTACTGCACCCCCCTCCCCTCCCCCAAATCCCCCCAGCTGGGTGGGCTTGCTGTGCTTACCATGTTCCCCCACCCACATCTTCTTGGACCCCTCTCTTTTGATATTCCTGGATCCGCCCCTGTATTATGTTGCTATTAAATAAGAAATGTGAAGTGAACGCATGCGGGGACTTGACAGGTTCCGAGTTAGATTGTCCTTGCAGCTACATCATCCTTCCTGGCCAAGCGGTGTTACTCTTAAGATAAAAACTGTAAGCCTAAAACCCTGGCTGGGAGGGAGGGAGGGAGGGAGCAGGAGGTGAGGTGATAATTATGTTTGACAGTTGGAGCCAAAGGTCTCCTGTGAGTTTATTTAACAGTCCTTAAGTGACTAAGCTTCTATCATTTTAAAATGCCAGTGAAATGACCTGGGAGAATATAATTTACATTGCTGGAATTCTTATAAGATAGTGATTAATTTGAATATAAACAAGCTATAATTTGCACTAGAGATACAAATTTTATTTCTAATATAAGAATTTTATTACAGAGAGCAAAAATTTTTATCTCTTGTGCAAAATGTATGACGTTTATATTCAAATTATTCGCTGTCTTGCAAGGATTCCAGCAATGCAAATTATATTCTCCTAACTTTAATCTGAGTTATTATACAGGTTGACAATCCCTTATCCAAAATCCTTGGGGCCAGAGGCATTTCGGATTTTGGAATTTTTCGGTTTTCTGATTTTTTTTTTTTTTTTTTTTTAATGTGTGTATTAGTCCATCCGGGCACAAGTCACTGACCCACATCAGGGCCTGGAGGGCGAAAATAGAATAAAAATTATAATAATAATAATAATAATTCATAGGTCTAGGTCGTGTTTCTCACATTTGATCTTTTTTCATTCTTGTATTTCTTTATTATTATTATTTTATTATTACAGTATTATTGTTATTATTATTTTTTATTATATTTTATTATTATTATTATTATTATTATCATTATTATTTTATTTTGTTGTATTTTTTATTAGAAGTTTTATTTACCATGAATAATTATTATTATTATAATTATTATTACTATTACATTTTCGCCCCCCAGGTCCCGATGTGGGTCTGTTATCTATGCCCGGTGGTCTAATCCCTGTTTAAAAAAAAAAAAAAAAAAAAACCACCAAAATTATTTTCGGTTTTAGAGCTTTTGTTTTTGAATTTCGGATAAAACCATGGCTGGGGAGGAGCCAGCCAGCCAGCAGCCAGGAGGGAGGGAGGGAGGAGGAGGAGCGAGTGGGGGGGTGAGGTAAAATGCTTGACAGTTTGAGCCGAAGGTCTCCTGTGTGTTTATTTAACTGTCCTACTAAGCTTCTCTCATTTTAAAATGCCAGTGATATGACCTGGGAGAATATAATTAACATTGCTGGAATTCTTATAAGATAGTGATTAATTTGAAAATGAACAAGCTAATTTGCATTAGACATACAAATTTTAGATCTAATTTAAGAATTTTATTAGAGAGCAAAAATTTTTAACTCTTGCGCAAAATATATGACGTTTATATTCAAATTATTGGCTGTCTTGCAAGGATTCCAGCAATGCAAATTATATTCTCCTAACTTTAGTCTAAGATATTATATAAGATAAAAACTGTACGCCTAAAACCCTGGCTGGGCAGATGGGGGAGAGGGAGGGAGGGAGGCAGAGAGCGTTGGGGGGAGCGGGGAGCGGGAGGTGAGGTGTACTTTGACATTTAGCGCCGAAGGTCTGGTGAAGTATTTATTTGTTTATTTATGTCGTTTAGTTGAGTTTTTGTTTTTTGCTTATAAAATGTCATAGAAGTGACCGGGGAGAATATAATTTACATTGCTGGAATTCTTATAAGATAGTGATTAATTTGAGTGTAAACATACCATAGTTTGCACTAGACAAAAATTTTAGTAATCATTTTGTACATTATTTTGTTTACATGTACAGTTCAGCTTTGCCCTTAGGACAATGTGTGTGCATGTAAATGAGTTTTAATAAATGAATAAAGTTACATATATCGAGCCAAAAATAATAGTTGAAAACTTTATGTAGACAGAGCTTGGATGGCTAAATTTTAGAATGACCAATAAGTTTAATACTGTAAAAAAAAAATGCACGAATATTAAAGTGCACAATTTCTTGATATTTACTCCATTGGAAACGAATGTAAACATAGAGATTACTAAATTGGCTGAGTACTCCCTCAGCTTATCAGCTGATGATCAAAACAAAACGTGATTTTTGTAATGATTTTGTTAATCAAATTTTTTTTCGTAAACCGAATTGAAGATTCTTATGGAAGGTAATTCGTAAACCGAAATTTCGTTAACTGAGTCGTTCGTTAACCGAGGGACCACTGTATATTTATGCTATAGTTTGCATTAGACATACAAATTTTAGTTTTAATTAATTTTATACAAACGGCTAAAAATTTTATCTCTTGTGCAAAATATATGACATTTATATTCAAATTATTTGCTGTCTTGCAAGGATTCTAGCAATGCAAATTATATTCTAATTTTAGTCTGTGATATTATATAAGATAAAAACTTTTAGCATAAAACACCAAACCCTGGCTGGAAAGGTGGGGGTGACGTTGACACGTTTGACAGTTGGGGCCGAAGGTCTAGTGAAGTATTTACTTGTTTATTTATGTCCTTTAGATTGAGCTTTTGTTTTTTGCTTATAAAATGTCACAGAAGTGACCGGGGAGAATATAATTTACATTGCTGGAATTCTTATAAGATAGTGATTAATTTGAATATAATGATGCTATAGTTTGGACTAGACAAAAATTTTAGAAATCATTTATTACATTATTTTGAGTACATGTACAGTACAGCTTTGCCCTTAGGACAGTGTAGCCTGCCCAAAGAAACATTAGGTGCGAATTTTATAATATGATGCGCCAGATTGACTCACGCAAAATAGGAAAGATTCGCTTTAAATTAAAACATTGTCCTTAATTGTGGGTGTCACTTTAAATCAATAAACTTAAATTTAATCGCTTTAAATCGACGTTATACTGTACTACAGTATACCCACGAATTTGGTCCCTAATACCCTCATAATGAAGAGTGTACCATACACTACAGATATACCTCAATGACCAACACATATGCGGACTGCGAAGGTCAACGGACAGAGAATCATTGGCTTTTGAAGAAATAAATCCCATAAGAATATAGAATAACAAATTTAGGAGGTTAGGGACCAGCCACCCTCAAAATTCCCATCTACCCTTGATATGTCTTTGTTGTTCAGACTGTCAAGCAAGAAAAAAGCAGACATGAAGCAAGAAGCAGCTTCAAGTATATAAGGGATTCATTCATCCTAGCTTGGAGTACTGACTCTCATATCTGGGGTGGCTGTTCTTCTGTCCAACTGTTAGATAGGGCAGAATCAATGGCACTTTGTCTTATTAACTCCTTCTTTAGTTAATAATTATCTCTCTTCCCTTTCTCTTCGCCGCAGTGTTGCTTCACTCTCTCTCTCTTTTACAGGTACTTTAACGGGCAATGTTCGGTGGATTTGGCATTCTGTGTACCGCCGGCAAGGCCGTGGGCTCGTAATACACGTCTTGCCCGCGTTGCCCACTGTTTCTGTGTGGATGTCGGTCACACTAGAATAACCCGTTTTTGTACATCCATCTTTCCTGACACAGCCAAACTGTGGAATGCTCTGTTTTCTTCTGTGTTTCCATACTCATACAATCTGTCTCACTTCAAACAGCTAGTTTTCTGGCATCTTCGTGGTGTAGATTAATATACGTAATCTTTTTCTTTTCTATTTTTAATTTATTTTTACTCCTATTTTTTCTCCCCTAGGACCCAGTGCGGGTCAATGACCTGTGCGTGCTATTCCCTGTAAAAGCATAATAAACATTAATTAAGGAATGTAAGCATAAATTGAGACTAATTCACCAGTGTTCAAGCGTTGAGCCCACAATGGGTCGTCATTCCTCCCTTCTGGCTGAAGGGCTGAGTGATGCTTCGGCCACTGTTTCTACCATCAGGAGTTAAAAGATATCCCACACATTTTGAAAATAATTGTGGGCTAGTGGAACTTTCTGTGGGGTAATGGAAATTTTTTTATTCAGCAGGCCTGCCAACGCATGCACACCCTCTCTATTTTGATGTCCGTACCCATAAACCTGTTCTGGTTATTGGAGAAATACAGCAATCTGTGGACATTATAAATTGTTTCTCTCAAAATGATTTTTTTTGTTAGGTTACTATGTTGTGGGAAGGAGGAGGGAGAGAAAATAAGGTGAGATGTCAACTTTGATACAATGTATCAAATGCCATAAGAGGCTGATTATAGTAGAATATAATTATAATAATGAATTAATAATATTCAGATCTAAAGCTGGACTTGACGGAAGTCGGTGGGTAGGGAAGAGTGGTCAGGGAAGAGATTTCCTTCTGATACAGCTTGCCCTTTTATTTTGACGTCATATAACTTTTTTTTTTTTTTTACGTATATCATCTTCACCACTGATTGGCTCAGCCACTTGGGTAATTGGTCACGTCTCTGTTATGCACTGTTGGCAAGTACTGGGCATGCACTGGCTCCTGAATGTATCGAAACCTGCTCCGGTGCTTGTCACGTCTGCTTTTGAAACAGCTCACACTCAGTGCCTTCACAACAATCTCTGGCAGATTGTTCCAAGAGTTCACAACTCTCACTCCGAGAAAGTTACCCCTCACAGTTTTCTGGGATTGTGGCTTCTTCAACCTTGAGCTGTGTCCCCTTGCGAGGCAAGCGTCTGCCAAATTATATATCGTATTTTTCTATTATTTAATGTTCTGTTATTTCTTATTATAGTATTTACGAGAATATGATAAATAACAATACAGTTGTACCCCACTTAACGCGGTCAATTGAACCCAGAGGGTCCCGCGTTAAGTGAAAACCGCGTTAAGTGAATAACAGAACATATGGGATTAATTCCAATAGAACCCAGCCTGACCCCCAAACTCCACTTTTTGACGACAAATAACTATGTTGTAGTAAAAATAACATCTTAATTTTATGATGGTACATGCACACAATTAATACTTAAGAGAAATAGAGAAATACAGTCGCCAAGTTAATGTCCATTCAAATAATGGACTCAACTCCCTCCCCCTCTTCTCACACTACACTCACTGGCTCTTCCCTCTGAGAAATTTTTTGGGGAAAACCAGGTATAGTAATAAATAATTCCTCAAACTAAAGTTAGGATAATATAATTGACATTGCTGGATTCCTTGTAAGACCAGGAATATTTTGAATATAAATGTCATATATTTTTCACAAAAGATAACATATTTACTCAGAATAAACTTTACATCTAAAATTTGTATGTCTAATGCAAAATCTATGATGTTTATATTCAAAATGATCAGCAAATTGTAAGAATTCCAGCAATGTAAATTATATTCTGGCCGGATAATTTGTATGAATTTTATGAGCTAAAACAAATATCTTCAGTTAATAAAAAAAAAAAAATATTCTTCGACACTATCTGTCAATCAAAGTACCCCACCTTGCCTTCCCCCCCTCTTCCAACCGCGTGGTCAGTCCCAACCCTCCCCCCACCCCCCACCCCCCACCAATCCTCCATTCAAGAGTTTTTAACATTTAGTATTAAATAATACCTCAGATTAAAGTTAGGATAATATAATTGACATTGCTGGATTCCTTGTAAGACCAGGAATATTTTGAATATAAATGTCATATATTTTGGACAAAAGATAACATAATTACCTAGAGAACAATTTTTATCTAAAAATTGTATGTTTAATGCAAAATATATGTTGTTTATATTCAAAATGATCACCAAATTATAAGAATTCCAGCAATGTAAATTATATTCTGACCGGGTAATTTGTATGAATTTTATGAGCTAAAACAAATATCTTCAGTTAATAAAAAAAAAAATAATTCTTCACTGGGTAACAGATCGGTCGGTCGGTCGGTCCCTCCCTCCCCCCCACCCCCCACCCCCCACCAACCGTCCCAAGGAGATGTGTGGGATAACCACTAAATTTTAATAAATAATACCTCAAACTAAAGTTAGGATAATATAATTGACATTGCTGGATTCCTTGTAAGACCAGGAATATTTTGAATATAAATGTCATATATTTTGGACAAAAGATAACATAATTACCTAGAGAACAATTTTTATCTAAAAATTGTATGTTTAATGCAAAATATATGTTGTTTATATTCAAAATGATCACCAAATTATAAGAATTCCAGCAATGTAAATTATATTCTGGCTGGGTAATTTGTATGAATTTTATGAGCTAAAACAGGCAGTCAGGCAGGGTGGCGGGTGGGGGGTGGTGCGAATCTAAAAATAGCTCTTGAGCCGGACACTCACCGCGTATATGATGAAAAATGCCGCGTTAAGTGAAAGTTCAGCTTTGGCAAGGCACCGCGTATATGCGAAAACGCGTTAAGTGAAAGCGCGTTAAGCGGGGTAAAACTGTAAACTTTCAAATGTGGCACAGCCAGTCCCACACCTCATCCCCCCCCCTCTTCTTTACGGAGGGAGGGGGTGAATGGTCAGGAAAGATTTGATGTCAAATGATATACTGTACTACTGTATATCACATTTTGTTCTATTATTTAATAATGTATGTTATATTATTTATGATAAAACATACACCATAATAGGAGTATACTGTACTGTATATTACTGAAATAAATTGAACTTGCGACCGTGGCAACAGCCAGTCCCACACATCAAGTGTCTTCTGTAACTGTTTAGCTCAATGTGGTGAAAGAAGACTAGAGTCGACCTTTTTCTAGGCTTTATTGTTCATATCACTGACAAAGGGTAGTATGGCATCTGGAAGAGAACAAAAGAACATTCTAGAAAGTGAATGAACAATGAAAATTACTTATATAATATAACTCCAAACAAAACAAAACCCAATGATAAGAAACATAACTTGTGTACATACACACATAACAAGATAGAAGGCAAGGATTCAAGTGTACAAGTGTAGCATAACTTTATTATACTCACGTTAGGCCTGTATCAAGATAGAAGGCAAGGGTTCAAGTGTACAAGTGTAGCATAACTTTATTATACTCACGTTAGGCCTGTCAGATAGAACTAAGGATTCAGAGTGTACAGAATTGTAGCATAACTGTATACTCACGTTAGGCCTGTAACAAGATAGAAGGCAAGGATTCAAGTGTACAAGTGTAGCACAACTTTATTATACTCGCATTGGGCTGTATCAAGATAGAAGGCAAGGATTCAGTGTACAAAGTGTAGCACAACTTTATTATACTCACGTTAGGCCTGTAACTCAAGATAGAAAGCAAAGTTTCAAGTGTACAAGTGTAGCACAACTTTTGTTATACTCTAAGTTAGGCCTGTATCAAGATGAGAAGGCAAGGATTCAGAAGTGTACAAGTGTAGCATAACTGTATACTTTCACGTTGGGCCTGTAACAAGATAGAAGCAAGGATTCAGGGTGTACAAGTGTAGCACAACTTTATTATACTCCCGTTGAGCTGTATCAAGATAGAAGGCAAGGATTCAAGTGTACCAAATTAATAACTTTATTATACTCGTTAGGCCTGTAATAACAAGATAGAAGCAAGGATTCAGGAGTGTACCAAGTGTAGCACAACTTTATTATACTCACGTTAGGCCTGTATCAAGATAGAAAGCAGGATTCCAAGTGTGCAAATTGTGGCATAACTTTGTATATACTCACGTTAGGCCTGTAACAGAATAGAAGGCAAGGATTCAAGTGTACAAGTGTAGCATAACTTTATTATACTCCGCGTTAGGCCCTGTATCAGATAGAACACAGGAGGTTCAAATTGTGCAAGTGTGGCATAACTTTATTATGCTCATGTTGGGCCTGTAAGCCAAGATACAAAACAGAGATTCAAATTAACACAGAGTGTGGCATAACACATTATACTCACGTTGGGCCTGTAACAAGATAGAGGCAAGTTCAGAGTGTGCAAATTGTGCTGTTTTTCCATGTATACTCATTGGGCCTGTAACAAGACGAAGGCAAGGATTCAGAATGTGCAAGTGTAGCATAACTTTATTATACTCACGTTAAGGCCTGTAAACAAGATGAAAGGCAAGGATTCAGAAGTGTACAAGTGTAGCATAACTTTATTATACTCACGTTGAGCCTGTATGTAACAAGATAGAAGGCAGAGATTCCATTAACACAGAGTGTAGCATAACTTTGTGTGCTCTCACGTTAGGCCACTTAACAAGATAAGTACAAGGAGGTTCAAGTGTACAAGTGTAACATAACTGTTATACTCATGTTATGAGCCTGTATCAGATGAAGGCAAGGGTTCAGAGTGTACAAGTGTAGCATAACTTTATTATACTCACGTTAGGCCTGTATCCAAGATAGAACGCACAAGTTCAAGTGTACAAATGTAGCATAACTTTGTTATACTCGTTAGGCCTGTATCAAGATAGAAGGCAAGGATTTCAAGTGTACAAGTGTAGCATAACTTTATTCCTTACTCCCTGCGTTAGGCCTGTCAAGATAGAACACAAGAGGATTCAAGTGTACAAATTGTAGCATAACTTTATTTATACTCATGCTAGGCCTGTAATAAGATGGAAGAGCAAAGGATTCTAAATTACAAATTAACAGCATAACTTTTATTATACTTTCACGTTGACCTGTATCAAGATAGAACACAAGGGTTCAAAATTAACAATTGTAGCATAACTGTATACTCCGCGATTGGCCTGTCAGATAGAGAGGCAAGGATTCCAAGTCAATACAAGTGTGGCATAACTTTATTATATACTCCGTTAGGCCTGTATCCAAGATAGAACACAGTTCCAAAATTGTACAAGTGTAGCATAGCTTTATTATACTCACGTTAGGCCTGTATCAAGACAAGAACACAAGGGTTCAAGTGTACAGAATGTATTTATTTGTATACTCATGTTACAGGCCTGTAACAAGATAGAGAAGGCAAGTTCAGGGAGTGTACAAGTGTAGCATAACTTTATTATACTCACGTTGGGCTGTAACCAAGATGAGACACAAGTTCAAAGTGTACAAGTGCAGCATAACTTTATTATACTCACGTTAGGCTGTATCCAAAGATAGACACAAGGATTCAAGTGTACCAGGTGTAGCACTTAACTTTATTTATACTCACGTTGGAAGCACCAGCATCAAGATAGAGGCAAGGGTTCAAGTGTACAAGTGCTTATAACTTTATTATACTCGTTAGGCCTGTCAGATAGAACACAAGTTCAAGTGTGCAAATTATTTTGCTCTTTATTATACTCATGTTAGGCCTGTATCAAGATAGAACACAAGGATTCAGGAATTATTAGAATTAGCATAACAACTTATGCTCATGGAGCGCAACAAGATAGAACACAAGGGTTCAAGTGTACAAGTGTAGTATAACTTATTGCTTCTCATGTTGACTCATAGAAGATAGAAGGCAAGGATTCAAGCAAGTGTACAAATTGTAGCATAACTTTATTAGCATATACTCGTTTAGGCCTGTATCAAGATAGAACACAAGGGTTCAAGTGTACAAGTCATAACATAACTCATTACTTCTTTCGTTGAGCCTGTAACAAGATAGAGAGGCAAGAGTTTAAATTAAGCCTGAAGTGTAGCACAACTTTATTATACTCATGTTAGGCCTGTAACAAGATATAGAAGGGTTCCAGGAGTGTGTACAAGTGTAGCACATAACTTTATTATACTTTCCATTTGGGCCCTTAACAAGATAGAGACACAAGGATTCCAAGTGTACAAGTGTAGCATAACTTTATTATACTCATGTTATTGAGGCCTGTATCAAGATAGAACACAGTTCAGAATTGTACAAGTGTAGCACAACGTATATTCCGTTAGTATCAAGATAGAGAACCCAAGGATTCAAGTGTACAGAATGTAGCATAACTTTGTATACTCACGTTAGGCCTGTAACAAGATAGAACACAAGAGATTCAAGTGTGCAAATTGTAGCATAACTTTATTATGCTACGTTAGGCCTGTATCAAGATGAAACACAAAGGGGTTCAAGTGTACAAATTAATAGCTTTAACATTATACTATTGTTAGGGTCTGTAGCTTAGGGATAGAAGGCAAGGGTTCAAGTCTATTGCAAGTGCATAACTTTATTATACTCACGTTAGGCCTGTAACAGATAGAACACAGAAGTTCAGAAGTGTACAAGTGTATGGCATAACTTTATTATACTCATGTTGGGTCTGTAACAAGATAGAAGGCAAGAGGATTCAAGTGTACAAGTGTGGCATGGCTTTGTGTATACTCACGTTAGGCCTGTAACAAGATAGAACACAAGGATTCAGAGTGCTTACAGAGTGTGGCATACTTTATTATACTCACGTTAGGCCTGTATCAAGATAAACACAAGGGGTTCAGAATGTACAAGTGTAGCATAACTTTGTATACTCACGTTAGGCCTGTATCAGATAGAACACAAGGATTCCAAGTGTACAAATTTATAGCATAACTTTTGTATACTCACGTTAGGCCTGTATCAGATAGAACACAAGGGTTCAAGTGTACAGAGTGTAGCATAACTTTATTTATATACGTTGGAGCACTGTAACAAGATAGAAGGCAAGGGTTCAAATTGACACAGAGGTGTAGCATAACTGTATATGCGTTGAAGCCTGTATCCAAGATAGAACACAAGAGGTTCAAGTGTACCAGTGTAGCATAACTTTATTATACTCATGTTAGGCCTGTATCAAGATAGAAGGCAGGGTTCAGAATTATTACCAAATTGAGCATAACTTTATTATGCTCACGTTAGGCCTGTATCAAGATAGAACACAAGGGTTCAGAGTGTACCAGTGTAGCATAACTTTATTATACTCACGTTGGGCCTGTATCAAGATAGAAGGCGAGGTTCAAAATTGGCCTGAAGTGAAGCATAACTTTATTATGCTCACGTTAGGCCTGCTATCAAGATAGAAGGCAAGGATTCAGTGTACAGAAGTGTGGCATAACTTTGTGCTTATACTCATATTTGGGCTGTATCAAGATGAAGGCAAGGGTTCAAAAAATTATGCAAATTAGCAGCATAACTTTTATTTATGCTACTTGTTGGAATATAACTTATCAAGATAGAAGGCAAGGGTTCAAGTGTACAAGTGTAGCATAACTTTTGTGCTACATGTTAGGCCTGTATCAAGATAGAACACAAGGATTCAAGTGTACAAATGTAGCTGTAACTTTATTATGCTCACGTTAGGCCTGTGTGTAACAAGATAGAGGCAGGGGATTCAAGTGTGCAAGTGTGGCATAACTTTATTATACTCACGTTAGGCCTGTATCAAGATAGAACTTTAAAGTTCAAGTGTACAGAATGTAGCATAACTTTATTATACTCCATGTTAGGCCTGTATCAAGATAGAGGCAAGGGTTCAAGTGTACAAGTGTCAGCATAACTTTATTATACTCACGTTGGGCCTGTATCAAGATAGAGAGCAAGGGTTCAAGTGTGCAAGTGTGGCAACTTTGTGCTACTCGCGTTAGGCCTGTATCAAGATAGAAGGCAAGGGTTCCAAGTGTACAAGTGTAGCATAACTTTATTATACTCATGTTAGGCCTGTATCAAGATAGAACACAAGGGTTCAAGTGTACAGAATGTAGCATAACTTTATTATACTCACGTTAGGCCTGTATCAGATAAACCTTGAAGTTCAAGTGTACAAGTGTAGCATAACTTTGTTATACTCACGTTAGGCCTGTATCAAGATAAGAACACAAAGGTTTAAGTGTACAAATTAGCATAACTTTATTATACTCATGTTAGGCCTGTATCAAGATAGAGAGCAAGGATTCAAGTGTACAAGTGTAGCATAACTTTATTATATACTCACGTTAGGCTGTATCAAGATAGAACACAAAGGATTCAAGTGTACAAGTGTAACTTAACTTTATTATATACTCACGTTGACCTGTTTCAAGATAGAGGCAAGGATTCCAAGTGTACAAGTGTACAGCATAACTTTATTATACTCATGTTAGGCCTGTCAAGATAGAAGGCAAGGGTTCAAGTGTACAAGTACAGCATAACTTTTATTATGCTCATGTTAGGCCTGTATCAAGATGAAGGCAAGGGTTCAAATTGTACAAGTGTAGCATAACTTTATTATACTCATGTTGGGCCTGTATGTCAAGATAGAAGGCAAGGGGTTCAAGTGTACAAGTGTAGCATAACTTTATACTCACGTTAGGCCTGTATCAAGATAGAAGGCAAGGGTTCAAAAGGTACAAGTGTATAACTGTTATACTCCGTTAGGCCTGTATCAGAATGAGGCAAGGGTTTCAAGTGTACAAGTGTAGCATAACTTTATTATACTCATGTTGAGGTATATCAAGATAGAACACAAGGGTTCAAGTGTACAAGTGTAGCATAACTTATTATACTCACGTTAGGCCTGTATATCAAGATAGAAGGCAAGAATTCAAGTACAGAGTGTAGCATAACTTTATTATACTCACGTTAGGCCTGTATCAAGATAGAAGGCAAGGGTTCAAGTGTACAAGTGAAGCATAACTTTATTATACTCACGTTTAGGCCTGTCAAGATAGAACACAAGGGTTCAGAATTAACACAAGTGTAGCATAACTTTTATATACTCACGTTAGGCCTGTATCAAGATAGAACTACAAAGTTTCCAAGTGTACAAGTGTAGCATAACTTTTGTGTATACGTTAGGCCTGTATCAGATGAGGCAAGGGTTCAAGTGTACAAATTGTAGCATAACTTTGTATACTCACTTGAGCCTGTAAGATAGAGGCAAGGGTTCAAGTGTACAGGGTGTGGCATAACTTTATTATACTCATGTTAGGCCTGTATCAAGATAGAGGCAGAGTTCAAGTGTACAGAGTGTGGCATAACTGTATACTCATGTTGGGCCTGTAATGACAACAAGATGAAAGGCAAAGGTTGAAGTGTACCAAGTGTAGCATAACTTTGTATACTCGTTAGGCCTGTATGAAGATAGAGGCAAGGGGTTCAGGAGTGCAAATTAACAGCATAACTTTATTATACTCACGTTAGGCCTGTACCTGTATCCAAATCTAATTGATTGATTGAGAAACAGTTTTATTTAGCCAGAAAATGCAGATACAAAGTGGGTAATAATAAAAATATTAACATGGCTGAGCCAGTTGAGAACCTGGGCTCTCCTGTAGGCACTATCTCCATTAAAGACAAGACCTGTACAATATATACTCTACTTAGAGTACTGTTCATCATTTATGGGTTAAACAGAAGAGAGTATAATCTGGGGCATTTTGGCATGATTGCATAACACCCAAACACAAAAGTGGGAGAGAAGAGTATAGAAAGAAGATAACAGAAGAAAGGAGAAAATAGATGAGAAGATGAAAGTGGGAGGAACAAGATAAAGAGAGAAAGAAGAGAGAGATATTAACTACATTATACAGTCAGTTCTTAACAGCTTAGCGATAGTTGTGTTCTTGTAAAACGTAGTGTTATAATAAATTAGCGTAATAGAAATAACAGGGCTTATGGAAAATAGGGTTAGATGCAAGATTACTACGGTGACCCCGTTTAACAAAGCGCCTCGATTAACAGAAATTTCAGTTAACGAACTGCCTTCCGCAAGGATCTTCGAATTAGGTTATCGAACAAAAGTCGGATTAGCAATTTCTTGAACCGACCTCAACATGTTTTCACTTGCACTGACGGGCAGCAACCTTTAGTATCAGTCCTTAATACATTAATCGGTTGTAGGGCTTAAATTCCTTACTATTTTAGTAAATATCAAGAAGTTTATACTATTCAATAATTTTTAAAAGTTTAATATTCAATTTTTTAGTCATTTTAACAATTATTGAATATAATTGAAAGGTAAAGTATCTAGTTTAATGGCATCAGCCTCTTAACACAGCAAACGAGGCGTTAGTCTCTCTGTTTTCCTGGGTAACATCTTGCTTGAGACTCTCTTTTTAGCAGCGTATTTTTTCTGTGTTTCCAAGCAGTAATTGGCTTTGAAATATATTTTACATGTTGACAATATATAATGCAGTGCAGTGTTGATTTAAAAGAAAATAATCTTGAATTACACCAAGAGCTAAAATTTTATGGGTGAAATGGCACCATTGGGTGACTTCTCTTCCACCCTATGCCTTCTCTTCTTCCTTCTCCTCCACCCCCATTCTAAATCCCATCAT
The DNA here is from genome assembly GCF_018991925.1 of Homarus americanus. NCBI lineage: Eukaryota > Metazoa > Arthropoda > Malacostraca > Decapoda > Nephropidae > Homarus > Homarus americanus. The sequence goes on from NW_024733734.1 coordinate 3,993,416, forward strand.
CATCATCATCATCATCATCATCATCATCATCCAGGAGCCTTCTCCCTACACACCTCAAAGTAAGTGAACTTTCTACCATTTTGTTGAATTTGGAAATTTTGGTGAGCTGGAACCAGTACCCAAAACCCATTGAAACAATGGTTTGAGGTTAAGAACTTTTGGGTTAACGAGCGACCTTCTGGAGCAGTTGAGTTAGTTAATGGTCACTATGCAATATAAAAAGAATATGTAATGAGCGATGCGGATGGGAACTCATCCCCTATTTACTTTAATTCTTATGGGAAAATTGTCCTGATATTTGCAAATATGTTATTTGGATTAACTTTTAGAATGCATCATTGTAATAATCAGGTATTCCTGTACAGTGCTACCTTGGCGTACAGGGTTTTGTTTGCAGCGTTTTGTCATTACAGTGCCTTGCCAGAACTAGGATGCGATTTATCAGATTCTGGTGAATTTACTCATTTGTGGCTGAAGTATAATTTGTTTATTTCCTGAAGATATTTGTTTTAGCTCATAAAATTCATACAAATTACCCGGCAGAATATAATTTACATTGCTGGAATTCTTATAAGATTGTGATTATTTTAAATATAAACATCATGGAATTTGCATTAGACATATAAATTTTAGATCTCTGTAATGTAGGGAATTTTGATTCAAAGAGCCAACATTTTATCTTTTGTGCAAAATATATGACATTTATATTTAAAATATTCCTGGTCTTTCAAGAATCCAGAATATCAATATTTATCCCAACTTAGTCTGAGATATTATTTATTACTATACCTTAAAATCTAGTGTTTTCACCCAAACATTTCTCCAGAGTGGGAGGAGCCAGCGGCGTGGGAAGAGGGGGGTAGGGGCGGCAGGAGTTGAGTCCATTATTTGAATGGACATTAACCTGGCGACTGTATTTCTCTTAAATATTAATTGTGTGTGCATACCATCATAAAGTTATGATGTTATTTTTTACTAGCGTGGGTATTGTGTCGGAAAAAGTGGAGTTTGGGTGTTGAGTCTCAATTTCAATTAATCCCATATGTTCTGTTATTCAATTTCGCGTTGCTCGGTTCGTGCTTCTCAGCGGGTTCAATTTACAGCGTAAATCGAGGTATTACTGTATTAAGCACAAATTGTATGTAAAAACAGCAGCTAGAGAGAACACCCTTTTAAAATGGCAGCAAATTATGAACTGGATGCAAGCAACTAGGTCACCCATTGCCTGGGATGTGGGGTTGTGTTAAAATATGATGATTATCATCCCGAACTTGTTAGTAGACCCACAATTTTTTTTTTTTTTTTTCTTAGAAACCGGACTATTTCAATCTCAACTATTAGAGTTCTGGGACCTGGGATTCCGGTTAACAAGATTACTTACAGGTAAACCTCGATTTATGATGTCTCATTATCAATACTTAACTTTAAGATGATGATGTTTTAGGACCACCTCCTTGTTTATGATATTTTTTTTTTTGACATAACGATGGACATCATATGGCAAAACTTCGTTGACTTTACAGATTATGGAATGCATCTCACGCTGCATTTGTCAACCCCAGCAGCATCTACCGCTGTCATGCAGCCACAGTACATTACAGTCCGCACTTGTTCCATGGTAATTACATCTGCCTGTGATCGTGTAACTCAACCTTTATTGGTCAGTATCGTTGTTGCTACTTATCATAAGGCGTTTCTTCCCTTATAGTAAGGACATCACTAATGTTCACATTGCACTCTGTTTGGTGACTAAAGTCATTTTGCTATGTTTTTGTGACTGCACTGTACAGTTGTACCCACTTGCGGGTCAATTGAACCCAGAGGTTGCGTTAGGAAAGTGGCTGTAAGGCGTTAAGTGAATAACAGAACATATGGGATTAATTCAATAGGAGCCCAGCCCGACCCCAAACTCC
>NW_024733734.1:3995428-4001826 GCF_018991925.1 Homarus americanus
CTGCTGATCCCAGTATCTAAATCGTTTATGTAGATTATGAACAAGAGTGGGCCTAGTACTGACCCCTGGGGAACCCCACTGGTTACACGGCCCCACTCAGATTTAACACCATCTACGCTGACCCTCTGCGTTCTATCGGTGAGCCATGATTTTATCCAATTTAAAACTTTCCCCTCGATACCATGAGCCTTAATTTTTCTCAGAAGCCTCACTCTTAACATGTGTAAAAATCTGGAGACCCGCAACAGACAGATGTCTTGCTACTTACACAGTCATGATGAAATTACAGATAGTTTTACCTGTTCCAAATTTTTTTGCTTGTACACTTTGCATCAAGGGATCGCCTTGAGCATTAAATACGTTGCTTCAACACACACATACACACACACACACAGAGCTAAAGAAAAGCAGACAGACAAAATGTGAAGGGAAACAGAAAATGGGGAGGGGTAGAGAAACAGAACAGAGAGAGAGTAAAAACTACAAACAAGACTTGAGAGTAAGAGCTATAAACAGAGTTAGAGGTAAGACATGAGTGGATAAAGGGAGGGAGAGGGAGCCAGGTTTAGCACAGCCTCGGTTATATCCACCACCTCCAGACTCACCCTCTCCTCCTCCTGCTCCACCAAGGGCTTGTCAACACGCCTCTTTAAACTTGCACACCTGAATAAAAAGCAGTGTGGCGGCCCACCAAACGTAGGAAGTTATACTCCCTCTCCGCCCTTCCTTGCTTCTGCCTTACTTCAAGGTCTGCTCTACCTGTTTGTATTTATTTGTTTGCTTGTTTGTTTTAACTCTTACTGCTTGACTATTACCTCCGTTTTCGTGACTACATGTAATGGCTGTAGTATATTGTAATTAGATATTTTATTTCTTTATCTTGTCTCAGCCTTACTTCTGTGTTTCCTCCATCTGTTTATAATACTATTTTTTCTTTTTATGCTTTATTTTGCATATTACTTATTAAAATTTTGTTTCTTGGTGTTCATACCTTATTTAATGACTAATGTCTTATGATAGTATTCTTACTTTCCCTTACGTCTACCCTATGTGTCATGAATACTAGTGCTTTTGACTTGTTTATAGAGAATTGTATTATATACTGTGTGTCTCAGCCGTACCATTATGGCAATTGCATTATGCATATAGCGAATTGATATCTGAATTTTCATGCCTTCTTTAATCACTTTGTGTTGCGTTAATGTTATTCCTAACCCCTAGTTTGTTTACAATATGCTGAGCTCAATATTATCAGTTAGATACTTGCTTCATACTTTAACTTGCAATATTTTCTTGTTGATTTATCAGCTATTTATATTTAACTCGTATGTAATATTGAATTAATAGTATTCCCAAGTTCATATTTAGTTATAACAACCTTTCGAGCTCTTGTTATTAACATGTAGTATTCACCTAACCACACCAGAGTAAAACATTCATTTCGCTTTTAAACTAAATTTTATTGAGCCACTTAGGTGTAATTTGCTGTTCATAGTATCCACACCTGTAGCTGGATTATATCGTACTTCTGTCTCCTCATCTTCAGTGTGGCATTCCTTTCACAATTGTTAATTTATTATAGTTCTAACAAATGTGACTTAGATAGATGTAATGTTCTGTAATTTCCTCAGTCCCAGACTGTTTGGAGCTGCTCTGCGTCAATGTGTCACAGTATTTTCTTAATACTTTTGATTCTAGTTGTGGTTATTTATGTTTTTACCTTCGTTATGCTATACTGTATTCATTTTCACTGTGTGGGATATATTGTGATATTCTTTCATTTTGTAATGAGACGAACTCACATGAAGAAGATTACATATAGGTAGAATATTGATAGTATAAGAGTATAAAAGAGAGGAAGATTTTGGTAGCGTGGCCGTGATAGTTATTTGAACTGGATTTACTCTTATCGTATCTTATATGTCAATACACATCTATTACGTCTTAAGGGCGACTTTTCAAACACCACTTCGTTACAACTCTTTATTAATTACGAACATGACATGGACACATTAATAACACCTTCTATTGAAGTTACTAGGACACCATATTTACGTTACTAGGACATCATATTACGTTACTAGACACTGATTCTCGGACACGAACATGAAATGAATACACTTCCCACGTAGGTAACTCATCCCATGGAAAGCTCTGACAAAAACTCACGTGACCTGGGGAAGGCCTAGCAGGGAGACTGCTTAGCTGGAACACTCGTGTCGGGAGGGCGAATGCTTAGCTGGGACACCGGAGGGAAGTCGGGGAGGGAAGTCCTGCATGACTCTCCTCCCGTGAGTGGGACTCGGCTGTGGTGGACCTCCTCCTCCGATCCCTGTGTGTCTCTCTGTCTCTCTCTCTGTCTGGGGAGGACTAGGACGTCCTATATATTGGGAGGCGAGCCGTCCGGTTGAGCTGATCGGGGGGGCGGAGAAGGGTCTCCTTACATTTGCCCTCGCTAATGTAGGGTCAGGTCTGGACTTTTTCAGAGACTATAAGTTGTATATTCTGGAGAAATCTTCAGATGGGGCCGTGTGACATGAGAGGGCTCGAGGGTTACATTTGACCTGGCTAATGTGAGGTCAGGTCTGGACTTCTTCTGCGGTGTAGGTTACTGTGTATATTGGGAGAGAGTCGGCCGATGCCTTCTTACATGTTTGTTGGGGCCGTGTGACATGGGAAGGAGAGCTAGTTGATTTGTAACACCCTTGAGCAGCCGGGAGGGATACCCTTACACTTGACCCCTCTAATGTCGGGTCAAGTCTGGACTGTTTCTGAGATGTAAGCTGTGGTCTGACAACCCATCACTACAATTTATTCTCACACCCAGGTAACTTTGTACAGACACATTTGCTCTTCTTTACCGGTACCAACGTATTTGTCTTTGATATAATGTTTGTTTTGATTTACGTTTTGAAAACAGTTTTTTATATTCATATTCTCCTCTCTGGCTTAGTAGAAGGACCCTCATATTTATATTAAAAAAGCTTGATTGACTTATAAATGCTACTACATATCTGTATTATCACTCTTACTTTACACCTTCGGCCCTCAACTTTCTCATAACGTTTATGCGTTTCCGTTTATACAACTGGCTTGGCTAAAACAAAGGTATTTTTCTTTGGCTAACAAACTTACAAGAACATTGCCGTGTTTAGATTTATACACTTGGATTGGTTAAAACAACAGTATTTTTTAACTTTAGCCTTTCACTTAGTTGACGCAACACGGTGATTACATTTACATGCTTAGCTGGCTCAGCATGATGACCTAAGGTGCTATATTCCATACAGGTGGAGCAGTCCGAAGTGTTCAATGATATTGTAAGCAGGGTAATCAAACTCATCGTTGTTCTTCTGAGGAAGGCCAGCTCAATTGTATTTTTTTGTTACCATATAGTTCATAACGAATAAATTAGTTAAGACATGTTATGGTTTCACCCTTCTTTCCCCTTATCGATCTGGTCAATGAAAAACCTAACCCAATGCCTAGTCCACTCTGCACGCTACCTAACGAGTTACATGCTGTCCAGAGAGGGTCTGGTGGCAGCGACCCTTAGAAATTAAGATTAGAGTTAAGTATTCCGCCTTAGAATTAGTGACCCCAGCCTGGCATTATACCCAACCATTAAATTAAGCAGCGGGGAACCGAGTAACCAATCACCGATCATTTTTACTTTTATTCATAATTTTTACTACGTACTATAGTATACAAACGGCCACGAGTTGCCAGCTGTCTCCAGCAGTGTTCGAAGAATCTTGAACGAAACTGTACATTAGGCCAACACATGAGGTTTAACAATAGAGTTCTCAGGCTAGGAATAGATGAACTGACCCCATTCAGCCACTGAATTATTCGGGTTGACCTTATCACAAAAGAGTCACTCTTCGCTCACGAGACGAGGCAAGATCTATTGGCCAGATCTAACGTGGACTCAAATAGACAATAATGCCGGCGAAACGTCCTCACGAAACCCTAAAACCTCCAGTGCCCTTATGTTACTTCACCATAAAAGTGTTTAAACTGCACTAGGTCCATGTAAATACACGCCTAACCATTACTAAAGTCCAGTTCAACTACCTAATACACAAAACCAGGCCCACCATGAATATAGGACCTCCAACAGAACCTGAGCACTCACACAAAAGATGGTCCCACTGTAGTAAGACACATTTACTAACCTCCATGCCCATACTACATACTGACAATCCCTTCACAAAAGGTCTTATACTAGCTAAACTTTTGAACGGCAATACGGAACAGTCAATGCTCAAAATCAACAAAATCAAAAGATAAATCACACAGACCTCACAACACTTCCCAACTGCACAACAAAACCCAAGAGACTGGATAAGTCTAAGCATACATATTAAAATAATCTATTCAATTCAATGGCTTCCCCCTTCTCACACACCCAAAGTCTAGTAGCCTTGACAGCAACTAGCTTCCTCAGCCTCCCCGGCAGTCTTCCCTTCATCAGGTTCTGACCCTGTTGGAAAATCTCTAAACATGATCTTCTCCCTACATCTCTGGGCCTTCAGCAGTCTTTGCTGCTGAATACTTGCCTTCGTGGCTTTGGTGAGTTCTCCTCGGAACTCACATACAAGTTGCAACTTATTAACAACAACTGTGACCATCATGCCTTGATGTCACAACAAAACTTCAACACAACTATACACACCAAGAAAATTTCAATTAACACCATTTCAAGAGCAAAGGGGGTAAGCATTGACACATAAGTGCATAGGATACTTCTTAAATGGATAATCGTAAAAATAATTGGTACCAGTATAGGAGACTGTCACACAGAAAATTAACTATCTCTAAAGAGAACAATACACAGTTTCAACCCACAAGGTACTCAGAGTAATGTTCAAAAAATAATTGATGATACTTGACGAGACTGTCCCAAGAAAATGTAACTCTTTAGATTTCACGAATGACTAACACAGTGATTCTTAACCTGGGGGGGGCACAAGCCCTAGGAAAAAAGTAGGAATTTCTCTAATTATAATTATAGTTTTTATTCTCTTAACAAGAGCGTGGGCTAATATTGAGAAGTTTATGAAAAAATGCAAAAGTATCACCTTATAACTTTAGTTTTCTATAGGCTACTTTTTTGACTTAGGGCTTACCATTTTCTGTACTTATTGACACCCCTCCCTATCCCTCGAAACCCATGGGGGGGGGGGGGTTAACTCGTCCTGGACCTGTATACTGCTCGTTGGTGACTGGTGAGCCCCGTTCTCTCCCAGTCTTCTGCACACGTCCGTGGCAATAATTCCTCTTCTCTCACATTTATTCAGTTAAGGTTCTTGAGGTATGTTTTATCCCAGTTGTTATATTTACCTAAAATAGTAAGCAGCCATAGGTTTATTGGTGAATTGTGAGCACGCATGTGTTGCTCTGTTGGTTATTCGCAAGTTTTGAATTCCGTTTGTATTTTATCAGAAGTTGGTGGTGCTTAAAATCATGTGGTGGTAACAAGTGGTTATGGTAAAGTTGTATTTATGATGATATTGATTTGTTTCTTAATAATCATGTGTTTATGATCATGATGTGTTTACTATAATGTTGTGGTGTTTGTTAATATTTACTTAATATTTATGTGGTGGTGCTTATGATCATGTTGTGATCATTGATGTTTGTTAATAATCATGTGGTGTTTATGATCATGTGATGTTTGTTAATGATATGGTGGTGTTTATGATCATGTATGATTGTAGTCACTTGTAGTGTTTACGAACTTTACGATCATATGTTTGTTATTGATCATGTGGTTGTGATTATCATGATGTTGTGGTGTTCATGAGCACGTGGTGAGGTTTATCTTACCTTACACGTGCCTTATGTTTTGTTCATAGGTTTGAGTTGTCCACTGCACATCAAATAATTCGCAATGAATGCAAAGAAGCGGAAGTATCTTGACAAATATATTCGATTTGGATTCGTGTCTCCCCAAAAGGGTGACACAGAGGTCCCCCAGTGTGTGATATGTTACAAGACTCTGAGCAATGATGGAATGCGGCCCTCACGCTTGGAACGCCACTTGACGACAACACACCCTGCTCTAGCTGACAAGCCTGTAGGTTATGTATATAAGCTACTGTGCCGAGTAGCAACCCTGTACATAAGCTACTGTGCCAAGTAGCAACTCTGTACATAAGCTACTGTGCCAAGTAGCAACTCTGTACATAAGCTACTGTGCCGAGTAGCATTTATATATATTATCACGTGGCAACACTGCACGTGTTATGTGGCAACATTGCCCCGAGGCTGCCATATGGCAAGGCGCCTCAGTCTGACTGTGTGAGCCGTGCATGGCACACGCTGGTCACCACTTGTATTTCTCTCATCCACAATAAACGGACTCAGTGTTACTCAGTGTTTCCCTAGCCATC
>NW_024733734.1:4001926-4070224 GCF_018991925.1 Homarus americanus
AGTAACCTTCAAAGCCCAAGGCATTCTTTGAATAAAAAAGACACTCCTTGAAGCAAGTTAAGTTGGACGGCAGTGGGGCATTTCGGCAACAAACTTCAAAGGTTGTTGAGGCTTCCTATGAGATCGCCATGTTGATTGCAAAGAGCATGAAGAGCCATAACATCGGAGAGTTTCTCATAAAACCAAGCATACTCCGGGCAGCAGAACTCGTTCTGGGGAAAGATAGTGCAAACAAGCTTTCCCAAATTTCACTATCAAACGATACAGTCAAGGGAAGGATCGATGAGTTGTCTCAAGACATCAAAGATCAAATTCTCGACCAAGTAAGAGATTCTCCTGTTTTTGCCATCCAGTGTGACGAAACGACTAACATCGCTCAGTGTTCTCAGCTACTGATGTATGCTCGTTTCGTGTCAGGCAACAGTGTAAAAGAGGAAGTGCTGTTCTGTCACCCCATGGAAAGTTGTACAACAGCAGCAGCTATTTTTCATGATGTAACAAACTTCTTTCAGGAAAACCAACTTTCGTGGGACTCGCTGGTAGGGGTGTGCACTGATGGAGCTCCAGCCATGCTTGGTCTGCAGTCTGGATTCATTACAATGGTGAAAGAAAAAAATCCGTCTGTTGTAGGTACACACTGCAAACTTCATTGTGAATCCTTAGTATCCAGAACTTTACCTGCTGAAATGAGGGATGTCCTGTACGTAGCTATCAAGGTAGTCAACTTTATCAAAGCTGGAGCCTTAAACAGTCGTCTCTTCAAACTGCTGTGAAGGATATGGAATCTGAACATGAAACCTTGCTTTTAAACACGAACGTACGATGGCTATCAAAGGGGAACATGCTTGGACGGCTTTATGAACTACGAGAAGAAGTAGCAAAATTTCTTGAATCGAGGCAGAAGGCAGATCTCCATGACAAGATCCAGTCTGAAGGCTTTCAGCTATCTCTAGCTTACCTGGTGGGCATCTTCGAAGTGTTGAATGCTCTCAACCGTAAACTACAAGCGAAAAACATCAACATCATCATGCACCACGACACCATTCGAACCTTCATGGCCAAACTCGACCTCTGGAAGTGTCGAACTCAGCAGGGAAATACAGTCAGTTTTAGTAACTTGGATTCTGCTCTCATTCACGCTAACCTTGATTCTGAGTTAAAGAAACAAATAATCACTCATCTAACTGACTTGAAAACAGAATTCATCAGATACTTCCCAGAGATAGATGAGAAGCGTGAAGCCTGGAAATTCATCAGGAACCCATTTCAATGTGAAGTAGCTGATGTTTCGGATGAAGTGCAAGAGAAGTTTCCCGAGTTGAAGTTCAACTCCACAGCTAAGGAAGACTTCAAAGAACTGGATCTTGAGACGTTCTGGGTCAAGTACCTTCCTGTTTACCCTCTGATCTCACATCAGGCTCTTCGGATTCTAACTATGTTCGGATCCACGTATCTTTGTGAAGCTGCATTTCCACGCTCGTTGCTGTCAAGACCAAGTACAGAAACAGGCATTCTAGATCTAGTTACTAGATCTTGAATGCTAAGAAGCAGTGTCAAATATCTCACTAATTTATACTCAATAAAAAGACTAAAAGCACAATATTTTTCATTTTTCTTTAAAATCTGGGAGGGAATTTTATTCATAGATGCAAGGGGGGCGTGGAGGGAAGGACCAATTCCTAGAGGGGGCGTGGTAGTAAAAAGGTTAAGAACCACTGGCTCACCAACACAAAAGCAGATTTTCTGTACACGACAAGTTTTCACTGTCTTTTTTCATTTATCTTGATTCTGTGCTGCACTCATACTTGGTGGTCCTTACATGTATCTTCAACAATCCATTTTCAGAGATTGCATTCTTATAGGCGTCCATTTCACCGCAGAGTCCTCAACCCAATCAATACATTTGCAGAAAATACACATGCATTAGTTCTCAAATACATATAGCACATTTGTTAACAATGCATATAAGTCTACACTATAAGAAATTGTAATGCAGTATGTAATAGAATTATCAGTTAAAAGAAACGGATTAAAAATACCACACTGAAAATCTAACACTAAACTTATGTTATATCAATAAATTCAATTGTCATAAATTGACATCAACTGAGAACTAAAACCCCTTCTAGTTAGTTCACAATTAAGATCACTAGCAAAAAAAAATGATAAAATACATAAACAAAAAATCATATAACATTCAACTCAGGTGATATAAAATAAATTCAATAACCTGTAGTTAGAAAAATACGTCAGGTGAGAATGTGAACACTTTCTACTGAATTCACACCAATACTTCCAATAAATGCCACAGAAACAAATAAAACATTGGATTACATAACCTTTGTACATATGACACTTCAGGTGACACTCAGAAATCAACACTGTTCATCACACTCTTGACACGGTAGATGTATACTGCCCACTCAAGGTCTGTAAATATCAATGTATTAATCCAATAGTCACAAAATAAAAATTACACTTACATGCAATTACAGTACCACTTTCTGAAATTTAAAAAAAACGAAAAACAAACACGTTAGGTAGGTTACCCCCAAAAAATTTGGTTCATATCCTAACTCTTGTGACAAAAATTAATTTTCACTTTCTTCACAAAAAAATTGTGAAACTGAATCAATTGTTAGTTCCTACTTAACTCTTAAAGAATCTTTGCATTTACAAATATAGTATTGTACTTACGTCACAAAAGTTTGTACTTTGAAGTAATCACAAAATTATTTGTACTCTTAATACTGATGACAAAGATTATAGAGTATTGTATACTGTATTCTGAGAAAAAAATCACAGAGTAACACACATCATTCCTTCAAATTGGCTCTCAAATGAAAATAATCCCACAAGCTGATACCATTTATAAGGGGGCACATTTTCCCTTTATCCTCTTTCATATATTTATTCTCTTTAATACTTATATACTTATCTATATTTTATATTAATCTTTTCTTGTGTATAAATATTAATAATTTTATAGTTTGAGTCTTTCTCTCCATAAGTATCTATCTCATATTTCTTTGCTTATATTTTCTAAGTCAATATTCTTTTCTTTACTTCATTTCTACTTTCATATATATTATGGTATTTTTTAATTTTATGCCCTTAATTTCTCTCAATTATATCCGTGGTTCAGTTATATTCTATACCATGTATTAGTCTGGGAAACCATGTCATTCTTATTATAACACTTATTATACTTACAACGGTAGCCTGCCACCACCCAGACTTTATTAGAATATAACATATCTCATTGGACTGTTAGGTAGTGTGCTAGCGAGCTTCTAACATGAGTTACAATAGCTATTTTCTGAGAACCAATGGGTAGAAGGAATAAGCGGTGATACTCGCAGTTCACTAATTCAATATTTATTAACATAAGGAGTGAATAAGATGTTAATTAAGCACACCCAGGCAAGACTGGACCACTTAGGTCTTACTTTACTATTCATAAAATAGATCCTCAATTACTTATTACATCATGGAACAACTGGTATATTATTCCCCAATCATATACAACAATAATAGATAGGACTCAGCTGGTAGTACATATGGAGGATGCACTCCCAACAGCCCTGATAACACGGTATTACTGGTAATACCAATACTTATGGGTTCACTCTTCAACATGGGATAACTAAATTTCTGCTAATTATCCACAATCATGGATACTAACACTGCTCGGTACCTATAACGAAGATCAATGAACCAGAAAATACTGAGCCCACTGGCCGCGGGGGTAGTTTACTACACACAGCCAAGGCTCGCTCGCTAGTAACGCCCATGGTAGACTCGCTGTAGTATCGTGACACGGCCTTCCCTGGTTGTTCCTGTCCTCAGATCCTAGTCTTGCCATATTAAAGACATCCTTCCATGACCATCTTGCCCATAGGCGGCTACCGAACCTCGGTAGTGGTGACAACACATACAGTGCCAGATATAATGATGGAGAGCGTCAGAGATGTGGAAAATAACTCAATCACAAACAATCTTTCGTGTAGCAACGACAGACGATTTTTATGTTACATTCATTTTTTCACCTGGTAAATGACAATTTCACTATCACAACATGAACACTAATATACGAGTTCATATACAGCTAACTGGCAACTCAGGCCTGTGCGGCACACATGCCAGAAAGGCAATGACAGAAATTACTTTCAACTCAGTTGCTGTACATTTAACTATGAAAATCAATGCCATGGGTCAGGTGTACTCAGTCGCGACAGTACAGGTAGTCGTTGCCATAGAATCGTTGCCAGTTATCAATGAATGCCCAACCATTGTTTGAACAATGTTTTTCCAGTCGGCAATTAATAGCAATTGCCCTGGACAGCCATTCACGACCAACCCCTCTTCTAGGCAAGACACCACATACTATGGGGATCCCTCCCCTATCTCTAATCTTCCCCAGCGCCTCCCTATACCTCTTGAAAAGTTCCTCACTCCTAACCTTACCTATGTCGTTTCCTCCCACACTAAGACACACTACTGGATTGGTACCCTCCCCTGACAAAACCCTGTCTAACCTCTCGGCTACATGCCCTATCCCAGCCCCAGGAAAACACACCCTAGTCCTACGTTTCCTATCTCTCGCACAAAAAGCCCTATCTATAAACCTCACCTAGCTGTCCCCAACTACCACGACCTTACCTGTGGGCAGGGTTTGTACAACTGCCCTTTCCTCTCCTTGATCCATACCGTCCTGCCTCTTCTCTTCCTCGCCAGCTTCCTGCAGCACCTGGTAAGGGTTACTACACTCCACACCCTGGTCAGCTTTCCTGAGCCTGACCCTAGTCCCCTTGGAGACAACCACTCTCCACGCCTGCTCCTCCTTCGCAGGTGTCCTGCTAGGCAGGACACCTACCTGAAGGAGTTCCGTCCTGAGGGCTTCATTTTCCCCCTTTAGAGTGTCAACCTCACTCCTCAACTGCCCCAGCTGCCTTAACAGAGTGGCAAGGAGGTCGTCTTTCCCCACACTCCCCTCCTCTTCCCCCACGACACAACGATCCAAAGCGGCCATTTTCCTTGGTCTCTAACGGGAGCACGATCGGGCACGACCTTCTCCAAGCTGGGTCAGAGGTCAACTGAGCTGGGTGTTGATAGGTAGGGTATCCACAGATTCACCGTGGAGTTTGCTTAGTGGCCGTATGCAGTACACACCACACTCGGTGGGTTCCTCACAGTAGAGCAGTGGTGGTTGCTAGGCCTATGCTCTGGGTGGACACCTGCTTGGGTGAAAAGCGACGCCCTACTGAGGTCGTGGCGCGTCGTCTCGCCCTCACTAGGCCTATGACTGCCAATTCCTAATTTTCACTTTGACATTATTCTGGTTCTCACATATTCTCTTTCTTATATATTGTGACTTTATAACTTATAATTACATATCTTAATTCTAAAGTAAGTGTCTGCTTTGCCAGTTCCTGGGGAAATTAATTGGGCTATATTGTGGGGTTCAGGATGGGATGGAGAAAGGAAACTCACAATGTGCTCTCTATATACATGTTGTATTGGATGTACAATGCAGCTTGGTGCTGGGAAGGCAGCATGGTTACAAGCGTGATGTAGAGAGAGCTGGTTGGTGAGGACGCTCAGAGAAGGACAGCTTGTGGGTCGGCTTGCTCGCCGGCGGGAGAGAGGACCGCCAGGCAGGCGGAGGAGGAGCGAGGGCCGCCAGGCAGCGGCGGAGGAGGAGGTGTTGCTGGCTGCGGCTGTAGGTAGAAAGAGGCAGGTCACCACGAGGTCAGGTCTTAAATAGCGGAGGGTAGGCGTGGCTTAGTAGTTGACCCCCGCTCCGTGATGTATGGCGGCGCTGGTTGACCTAGACCACGAGGCATACACTGGGGAATTGGTGGGGTCGGCCACTGAGCGACAAACAGCGTTTGTAGAGGAGAAATCCACTACAACATCATTAACTAAAAACCCTGAAGATCCTGTTTTGTAAATGCCTGGATGAACAAATGGTCCCCAGTGAATGGAAAGTGGCTTATGTGAGTCCTATCTTCAAGAAGGGCGATCGTCACTCCACGAACAACTATAGACCGGTGACCCTGACCAGCATAATATGTAAAGTACTTGAGAGTATTATCAGAGATGCCGCAATGGAACATCTAATACGAAACAACCTTGTAAAAGATTGCCAACACGGTTTTATGCCGGGGCGCTCCTGCTTAACACAATTGCTCAAGGTATTGGATATTTGGACCCATATTCCGGAACGGGGTGGTAATATCGACAATATTTACATAGATTTTGCCAAGGCTTTCGACAGTGAACCCCACGAAAGGCTGAAAATCAAACTGGAAGGGTACGGAATTCGGGGAAATGTCCTAGCGTGGATAGAAGACTTTCTACGTGACCACAAGCAGTGTGTGGTGATTAATGGCACGAAATCGTCATCTGTACCTGTCACAAGTGGGGTACCACAGGGCAGTGTATTGGGCCCGCTGTTGTTTCTTTGTTTCATAAATGACATGCCTGACGTTGTACACTCCTCCATACAAATGTTTGCCGATGACGCCAAGTTATTTAGGGAAATCAAGAACCAAGCGGACTGTGAAGAGCTGCAGAAGGACCTCTGTGGGCTCTAAGAATGGTCGAAGAAATGGCTGCTGAGATTCAATGTCACAAAGTGTAAGAGGATGCACCTGGGGCGTACCAACGGTAAGGAGGCGTATTATATGTCCCAACGGGATGAAGAAACTGCACTATTTGAGACTGAATATGAGAAGGACCTAGGTGTGTATGTTGACAATGAACTGAAGTTCTCGGGCCATTGCGAAAATAAGGTAAATCAGGCAAATAAATTACTGGGTCTTATAAGAAGGTTGTTCAGATATCTAGACGGTCAGTCCCTCGTAACGATCTTCAGGAGCGAAATGCTTCCCCATCTGGAGTACTGTCACCCCGTCTGGTCCCCGAGATATGCTAGGGACTGTCAGTTCGTTGAAAATTTTTAAAGTAGGGCCACCCGACTGGTGCCTGCACCTCGGCACCTCGACTACCCTGAGAGATTGGAGCGCCTGAACTTCCCTAGCTTATACAGGTACTACAGACGGGCAAGGGGCGACATAATTGAGGTGCATAAGCATCTCAAGGGGCACTACTCAGTCGAGTGTCCTTACTTGTAGCTGTCGGGGTCACAACTCAAGATTGAAGAAGCCGCAGGTCCAGAAAACTGAGGGCAAACTTTTTCGGAGTGAGAGTTGTGAACCCTTGGAACAATCTACCAGAAAGTGTTGTGTCGGCACCGAGTGTGAGCTCTTTCAAGACCAGACTCGACCAACACTGGAGCAGATTCAGGTACATTCAGGAGCCGGTGCATGCCCAGTATTTGCCAACAGTGCATGACAGAGACGTGACTGATCGCCCAAGCGGCTAAGGAACCGATCAGTGGTGAAAAGGATAAAGTAAGTAAAAGTAAAACTAAGCAAAGAAATATTCTTTCTACGCAGACTTTAACATCTACATTCATTTCATCTGAAATGGTTCACAATTGTGGAGGAAGTGTTTCATACGAGCCAGGTGAAAATTTGATTCGGTTTGTAAAATTCCTAATGATTAATTGTAAATACCATGTATATGTATTGTTTATTACCTTTGTTTATCATTACAAAATGGGGAAATGTATGCACATTTTGTTACATTTTTTTCTAAACCTTATTGCGACTTCTTTTTTATTCCATACCAAAATAAAACGTATTTCAATATCAATAAATATCCTCTTTTAATATTTTCTATTTATTTCCTGTTTAATTCAGTTACTTAAAAATTGTACCCGTTTTCTCTTATGTGAAGTATCGCACCTGGCCCATGTGGACTAAGCGGCAGACCAACACTGACCAGTCTCACAAGAGTCACAATGGCCGTGGTGGAGGGTGGCTGATATTTGTGCTCCTACGATTATTTTAAGTTTATTGCCGAGTTTTACGAGAAAGACGATCATTCTATCCAATTCTTACGTATCCCTGGTCCTTCCACTTATAACTAAGGTATTGTACTTTAGGACATGGTGCGCCCCAAAGTTTTTAACTACTGAGACATTTAGGTTAGTTTAAGCTAGGCCTACCGGGGGTCCGGCGAGAGGTAAGGTAAGGTTGGGTTAGGTTAGGTTAGACAATTCGTTGGTATTATTGCGTTTACACACCGTTCATTCCTACCACTAATCTATTATCATATTCGAATAAGACGTCTAATTATAATATAATTTTCATCTATTACATTACCGGCGGAAATGTATAATAACGGTGATAGCTTTTCCCCCAAAAATTCTATTTTCTTCCATTAACCTCCTGCCATTATCGTCTGCCTCTCCCCCAACACTGGGTGTCTCTCGGTCTCCTTCATAAATCATGACGTGCATGCGTACCCGTACACGTCACGCGGCCAATCTAAAGGGTTTTTGCTAATTCGGAGTATATTTGGCCCAATCAAAATCGAGTTTTATTTTGGGTCTCATATTTTGAAATCCAAGTTCAGTTCCGACCAAGGAAGTCTGCGATGAATGTCACTTAAAGTATATGGAGCTGATTGAGAGTTTTTGGAGAAAAAAAAACGTAGAAACTATAGCATTTTTTCGATGGCATGGTGTTCTTCCAACCTCAGTAAAGTGTACTAAGAGCAAGACAATGTAAATATCGCAAAGACCAACATATGTGGCGTTGGGTAAGAATCCCAGAATCCAACGATGAACAAGAACCAGGCCAATAAGCTGAGAAATAGGTGATTCCATCATATGGTGAGTCAGTTAAGTTAAGTTAGGTTAGGTTTGGTTTTTGTTTTTCTAGTGGTTTTTTTTTTATTTTTTAGTCGCTTGGCCACTTTTTTTCTCGGAAAACGTCAAACAAAAAAAAATCGCAAAAACAAACGGCTAATTTCCGCCATAAATGAAGGTCATATTCGGTCTAAACACACAAAAATACACTAGAAAAATATATTTTTTATTTGCTAAAAGTGAACGGTGTGACAATGCAAATTTACCGATTCGTTTTTGGTTTCCCTCACCCAAAAACCCCAATTTGCCAGGCCATCCCCTCCCCCATTATTGTTAGGGGGGGAGTAAAAACTAGTGATTTCCGGCGGAAATGAATATCAAATTCGTTCAAAACTCATAAAATATCATTGGAAAAACATATTTCTAATGTCCAAACAAAGACCGGTGCATGAGTAAAAATTTACCCTTAGTTCCTACAAACGCTCTGATTGGCTGAACGCCCATTACTGAAGAACAATGCAACAGCGATAATTGACATTTCGCCATGAGTCGATCATTGTGTAGCTGTAAATATACCTAACCAGAAAGAGTTGTTTGATTTTGGGGTAATTTTTTCCCTACATGTTTTTATCGTTATAAAAGAGATGATATTTACTCAAACCTAATACTGTAGAACCTGACCTGACCAACCAAAGAAATCTGAGATACCTAACCTTATCTAACTTCCTAGCCGGGGGAGCGGCACAAATTGGCGATTACAGCAACCGAAGAATCTGATAAAAAAAATGTTACCTAACCTAGCCTAAAAAAACGATCATAGAAAAAATAGGTGAATTTATAGTCTTACACCGGGCTTTCTCTCGCTGTTATTAATATGTATTTCATAATGTTTAGATAATTCTGAGACATTTTTCTTCTATGATATTTCCGCCGGAAATTAAAGATAACCGAGATATTAATTTGTCAATATTATTAGATTTGCTCAGTCACAAGTGTCGCCATTTGTTATTTGCGTCTCAGTTAAGATCTGACCCCCCCCCCCTCCTCCCTCAGCCAGTGCTCCTTACCTCCGTGTTCGCTTCTTAAGTGTCTACAGCGCATGTGCGGGGAGTGGTGTGGGAGTTTCTTATTAGCTGTAGCGATAGGAGACTTATTATTGGGCAAGAGTTTTTGTCTTAGCAAATGAACAATGTGTGGGTGCGTCGGGAGCGGAGATTTAAATTTTCAGTACCAGATATGGCTGAACAGGTGGAAGAGCTGTGCTTACATTCTGATAAAGATTATGTTACATCAAATGCCGAGTTTTATCAGAAAAATGGTGAGGCAATTTTTTTTTTTTTTTTCTATAAAACACAGTGTATTACCGAATAACGTTTTTTGGGAGCCACGAATTACCCAAAAGTACCCAAAAGTATTGCAAATAAGGGTAAAATCTTTACGAATATCTGTTATACACACAAAACATGTTTAGTAATATTTTTAGTGTAGTTTTGTAAAAATAATTGGTAAGATGAAATAATAAACAACAAAATGCTTTCAGTATTGGCGAATGCTAAATTCCAAAGAGTTCGTGAACAAGGGAGATAACTCGGATCCATCATGATGCACTTCGCTAACCTAACCTAACCTAACCTAACATAACGAAAAGTAAATCCTGCGGCTATGTTAAATACCCCAAAGTAACAGAAACATTGGTAATTATATCTCCATTTTGGATAGGTGACTCTTTGGAATTTAGCGTTTTTTGCTGTTTATTATTTCATTATTTTGACTACATTTCAATGAAAACATTATTAATCAGGTTTTATTGATGTAAAACATATATTCGTTAAGATTTTACCCTGATTTAATATACTTTTGGGTACTTTCGGGTACTTTTGGGTACATTTGGGTACTTTTGGGTAATTCGTTGGACCGACGTTCTTTATCTAAGATGTGGGGGCATGAACTACCTACAGAATATATGTACTGTATCCATATGCGATATATGAAATATAAATTAATTTTGTGCATAGATTTGGGCCCCATTGCTGTTGGGTGAGCTACCCCATTATACAGGTTCTGTATACAGGGTATAGGTATTCCAAAATAAAAAAATATCCCAAATCCGATACGCTTAAGGACCCAAACATTTCAGATAAAGGATACCCAACCTGTATTTTATTTTGGTTCCTATTAGTTGAATCTGCTGGTTGCTCAGATACCAGATTACTGGGAATCTACTGTACAGGTACAGTATTACATAAATTTTTGCCCTCCAACTTTCTGGCACAAACCCCATTTAACTATTTAAGCCATTGTTATTATATTTATAATATTTTCACTTTTACAAAGTAGCTTGTTAAGATTTATTGATTATATTTGTAATGAGAATATTATCTAAGGCAATATATTTTGTTTCAGAGTCTGTAACATCACATATGAAGACCAAGTACACTATAGCATTAAGTAGAAGTTCACAATGTCGGGTAAAGAAAAGAAGTTCTTCTGTATGGAATGTGACAAAGAGTTTAGCTGGAAGACTTCTCTGAGTAAACATTTACTTACTCACAGTAATATCAAAAACTTTGAATGTGATGAATGTGGGAAAAAGTTTTCACACAAGAGTCATCTTAAGTCACATTTAAATGTGCACAATCACATTAAGAAGTTTAAATGTGAGGAATGTCATAAATATTTTTCTCATAAGTGTTCTCTGAAGGCACACATTCATGCACACAATGGCATTAAAAAATTTGAGTGTAAAGAATGTGGCAAACAGTTTTCACACAAAGGTAATCTCAATAAACATTTAATTGTGCACAATCTCATTAAGAAGTTTAAATGTGATGAATGTGGCAAACAGTTTTCACTAAAGGGTAATCTCAAGGCACATATACTTGCACACAATGGCATTAAAGAATTTGAATGTAATGAGTGTGGGAAACAGTTTTCACGGAAGGGTACTCTTAAGCTACATTTACTTGTGCACAATGGCATTAAAGAATTTAAATGTAATGAGTGTGGGAAACAGTTTTCACGGAAGGGTCATCTCAAGGCACACATGCTTACACACAAAAGCATTTGAGATTTTGAATGTAATGAATGTGGAAAAAAGTTTTCACAAAATGGTAATCTCAAGACACATTTGCTTGTCCATAGTGGTATTAAAAGTTTTAAATGTGATCAATGTGGGAAATTCTTTACCAGGAGAGATAATTTCAGATGTCACATACTTACACATGAGAAAAAGTAGAATTTCATGAATGTTTGAATAAATTTGACATCAGTATAGAACCATGTCAATAAATTATGAATACTGCAGAATAAATAGAAGTGATAAATTCCACTTTTATACACAATAAATACATTAGAATTATCTGCTTTCAAGAAAATTTCTTCAGTCTTGGCTCAAGTACTTTACCATGACATGAACAGTATGCTAGAAAAATAAACTTGTGACAGTTGTGGGATCATACCTTGCTAACATGTAATGGTCACAAGTTCTATTTGTCTGGTCCAGTCAGGTCTTCTTGTTATTTGGAAACTGACTCGTACGGTAGCTAAACACTTGCTCAGCACCAGAAGTTTAGCCTCTCCAGTGAGCCTATGTGTTCATATATAAGAGCCTTGATGGTTTAGGGGAGCAGCAGTAGGTTTACAGCTGTCAGTGGGACTTGTACTACTCTGGCCAACTTTTGCTTGGACCTCCTGCAGGCTCACAGTTAGTTAGACTTAAGTTCTCTGGCTGAGGCGAGACATTAGATTTATTTCCTTTAGTTATATTGTATTAATATATATTGTATTAATGTTTCTCAACCTCTAGGGTTGTGATGACTTATATTATTGTGACATCATAGTTGTTTTTAATTTGTTTGTCATATAGTAATACTGTATATTTATGTGAAATGTAAGTAACTTATGTGTTTCCCATCTCTTACATGTACGTACTGTATACATGTACAGTATAATATACTGATTGTGTATTGTAATAATTACCATTGTACAAGAAAACTTCCCAGGTAACAATATGGTGAACCTCCATGCATTTGTCCAGTTGGCCACAGACCCAATTCTACCATTATTTCATGACATTCTAACAATGATTATCCCATAAAACTAAATATTATTCGTAAGATAATGATGAAATTAATGTTAAATTCAAATAGAAGTCCTTATAGTTTTGTGGCAGCTTGTGTACAGGTATTTGGACTGAAGATGAAGCTCCTACACTGTACTTGCAGACATACAAAATTATGATCCTAAAGCTGAAAGGAGTTTTGTTAACCCATATATGGAAATCATGTGTTTTATTTCTCTCTGAACAAAATAATTATACAGGGTTCAGTATTTTCAATGAAAAATATGAAAATTCATTTGAAACTTTATGTAAAGATGCTAAAGTATATTAAGAGAACTAAGTCAGCAACATGCTGAAGTTTGGTGTTAGTGAGTGTAAGAATGCCAATGTCAAAATGTTCTCACTGTTTGAACTACATACTGTACTATAATAGTTTATCAAACAAAACATTACTGTAAACCAATGAACTTAAATTATTTTATTAAAATTGAGTTTAATGTTAAAAATATCCTTACAATAATATAATTGTTTGAATTTTGTGTTTACTGTACTTGTTTCAAATATCTTTTACACCAAGCCAACAATAGTTTACACAGTGAACCTGTACTGATACTACTATGTTGTGGTTTAAAATATTGTACTGTACCATACAATAAACTTTACACTTGTAAATAAAACCTTGACACTGAGACTTATTTCTGTCTGATATTATTAAGAGGAAATGTTTCTTTTTGCTGTACAAGATGAGTTGATGAGAAAGTGAAGCTCAGTCCAGTGTGTCAGGCTACCCACAGAAGACAGCTATCAATGTAGAAAATTTTTAATTAATGCTTATATATTCTTAGAGTCTAATTACTGTGCTCTTGTCCATAATTCTCTAAACTTCGTAGTACAGTATAATGAACAAGCATCCAGAGTCTGAATGTCTAAATACAGCTCAGGAACTATTGTCAATAGCTAACTCTATTCATCTTCAGTCATTCAGTAGTGACCACTAATGATATATTTTTTGTACAAAAACCTTACTGATTTATTGACATGTATTGTACAATAACAACTGCAATGAACTGTACCGTATTAACATTTTACAGTCGCAGTCAAAAGTAATCATTCACTCCACCACCTAACCCCTGCACCTGGCTGGGTCCTTTCTGCATGGAAAGTCACGTGGGGTAGAGAGGGGGAATGGTCAACTGGTGGAAGGATGGTATGTGATGCAGGTTGTTCATCAGAGTGTGGGAGGGGATTGAAGAAAGCAGGGAAATTCATGAAAGAAGGAAGGATGTAAGATTTTTCACTGTATTATCTTAGGTTTAAATACTTGAAAGAGTAATAGACGAGGACCTTTATTTTATGATTATTATAACGTGCCATCCATTTCCTTACTTACCATCTTTTTAGGTTGTTCAGGTTTTAAACTCATTTATCATCTTTTTAGGTTGTTGCTCAGATTTTAAACAGTGTTAATAAGATATTTATAATGATGTTGATATGAGGGTGGAAGTCTCAAATATTTTTTTTTATTTACCAACACAAGTCATACAGAATCTCAGTAGCCCGTCCAATGTCCTCCTCGTCTGTCTGTCAAGGTCTGCCCGGCTTAAAATGGTTTAATTTTTATGAATTAAGTGTCCAAATATGTTTTGCTTACATTTCACACCCGAAAGTAGTCATTTTAATATTGGCATCCCTGGTTACGGAATTTGAAATTATGGCCAAAATTTTGGGCTACTTAAAAATAAAAGTAAAAAATCGCCATTACAAAATTTGGGTAAATTTCTAAATTTACAAAAATCATTATACTTTTAGTCCAAATTTTTACCAAAATGTAAAAATTATTTAGTGCGGATTCTCTGTGGGTAGCCACAAGGCGGTTGGAAGGCCACTCACCTCCCAAGTTGTCAGCAACCACCACAACAGTGGCACTACTCAGAATTCTTTCCCCAGCTTGTGTTCAGTTATGCATCTGTGTTCAAGACTGTTGTTACGAGTGAGCGTTCCATCGTTGGTTGTGGATTCGCAACGTGAACGTCTTTTGTTTGTGACGTCATTTCTGCCACGTCCGCTCGCTTCGTTTACTTTAGTATGGGCCCGGCAGTGTTAAGTTAGGTACAGAGTATCTCCTTTCTTATAGTACAGTATATTTCTAGTGGTATAACGTGTAAACCTTGCTCGACTTTATAACACCAAGTAAAGTATTATTTGTGAAAGATTATAGTTAATCATATTTTGGAGTTCCACGGAAAATAACTTATTTATTTATGAGGTTTCGTGTGGTGGATAGACCACGTTGTTCATCGTAGTTTCTAGACTAAATAAGTCTTTACTTTTGTGTTCATTATTTTGTCACTCAGTTGAGTCATTTATTTGATCAGATTTAACTTGTATTTGTTTATTTTAGTACATACGGATATATTTATTTTATTGTTTATATGTTAATACATTCTGTTATTACAACTACTGTATGCATTTCAATATACCCCATAGTAATGAGGTGATAATTTGGTGCGATCTATTCCTGGACCTATAGTACAAAGTGTAAATTGTGAATTTGTGATATTGTTACACCCTTAAGAGGCCCAAGGGTCGTAACACTGTATTCCCTGTTACGGAATTATGGTTAATTAGTTAAGATTTTACAAAGAAAAAATTTGCGATCTAGTACAAAATATAATTATCTAAAAATATAAAATTTATTTCTGGTGGAAGCTACAAGACTGCTGCCGGTCAGCTCACCTCACCAGCTGATAACAGCCACAACAACAATAGTGCTGCTCAATTTGAATTCTCTTTAGTTTGTGTTTAGTGCTGCATCTGTTACAGTGTACCCTTATTCAATATGAGTGGAAAAACACCCTCAATTTCAAGTGAAGATAGTGGTAATAAAAGATTCCATAAATAAATTTCATTGAACAATAAATATGATGTTTTAAGGAGGTAACTCCTAGTGACTACAATTGCACCATGTCACTTCACCGAGTGTAGGAAAAACCCTTTGGACAAAACCCCCTCGAAGTAAAGTGCAAAATAGGACAAAACTCCCTTATTTAGAGTAAAAAAAATAGGACAAAGCCCCCATTTTTAGACTTAAGAGTCCATTTTATTAACTCTTTAAAGAGGGTGTCTTTAAAAAAATATATATATTAATAAAGAATTAAAAATTAAATAATTTTAAACAATGAAGCCATCCTAAAAATATAGTTGATCACTGTTTTGTCTTCTTGAGTAATCCTTCAACGGGTGACCACTGCGTCAGGTCACCATTTAGTGGTCATGTGATCTATCCTGGTATCTCGGCAGCCTGTCGAGGATTAAATCAGAATTAACCTCAGGTCATTGCTGGGTAGGTGAAGTCAAGTGTGTATATAAAGCTGCCACATCTAATCTGAAGCATCATTTTGGGTCGCTATTACATGATCTGAACTGTCTGGCGGGAATATACTGTTTTTGTGAACTTTGTAGTGTTTTTAAAAATTGGTTATACTCTCCAAGTGACCCAAAAAATGAGTCTCTTCAACCACCATGGAGATCATCAAGAACAATAAAGGAGGTTTCAAACTGTGTGCAGAAGGCTACTTATACATCAAGAAGAGTTGAAACACTACACGTATACAATGGGAATGTTCTCAGAGGAATGCACTTTCTTGCAAAGGTTCTGCTCTTACAGATTTGGAGGTGAAGCAACTACTTCCTGTGACTCGACACAGCCACGACCCTGACCCTAACAAGATGAAGGCAGCTAAAGCGAAGTACACCAAAAAGACAGCTGCTTTGACCAACAGAGGCAGACCTGCACATATCGTTACAGATGCTATATGTCAACAACCACTTGAAGTTCATTGTGCAATTGGTTGACTTGACTGTGAAGCATGTCTGATGTCTACAGAAAGGAGCATTGCTAAAGGACCCAACATCCTTTTTAGAATTATAGCATATCAGTGGTGAATGGAAAACTACCAGAGCTCCAGGATTTCCTCGTTTATGACAATGGACCTGAGTCGAGAGAGAGAGATCGTGTTTGCAACCAACTAGGCACTTGAACATTTATCATGAAGTACCACATGGTTTATGGATGGGACTTTTGCAACAGCTCCAAGACTGTTCCAGCAATTATACATCATCTGAACTCCTCTTGGGCTATCTGCTGTAACGTGTGTATGCCTTTTAGTCTGCAAATTCTCAATCCTTCTATGAAGGACTCCTCCTGTCAATTTTGGATAAATGTGATCATCTGGGATTTAATCCAGATCCCACCACTGTGATAACCGATTTTGAACATGCAATGATCAATGCTATTTCTACAATCCTGGGACCACATGTGTCATCCTGTGAATGTTTCTACCCTCTGACCCAAAGTACATGGAGAAAGGTGCAAAGTTTAGGACTGACTGCAGCATTCAGAAGTAATGATCGAGTAAAACATTTTTGTGGAATGTTGGATGGACTGGCTTTTCTACCTGTAGACGAGATGGGCTATGGGATGGATTATCTAATGGAGAATATACCTGACTTTGAAGGAGTAGAAAGCCTTGTGGACTATTTCAGTAGCACCAAGTGTTCGGCACTTGTCGTCGCATCCAGCCACCAGCTCTTCCTGATGGAGTACTTCCTCCACTCCCTCAACAAGAACTGTCATGGATCGAATCTCAAGGAAGTTAGAAAGTAGAGAACAAAGTGGGGTAGAGAAGCCGTAGAGGGAAGTTTAGAAAGCAAAGACTTGTGCCATACCCTGTCAAATGCTTTGGAGAAGTCGAGGGCCACAATGAAAGTTTCCCCATAATCCTTAAGAGAGGATGACCATAGATGGGTGCAGTAGGAGAGCATATCACCAGTAGATCTCGCCTGGTGAAAGCCATACTGGTGATCCGACAAAAGAGAAAGGTGTTCAAGGTGACGGAGAAAATGAGAGTTAAAGATAGTTTTGAAAATCTTAGAGAGGGATGAAGTTAGGGCAATGGGGAGATAGTTAGAGGGATTAGAATGGTCACCCTTCTTCAGGATGGGCTGAACTAAGGCAAGCTTCCAAGAAGAAGGAAAAGTTTTGGTTTTGAGGCAAAAGCAAAAGAGGTGAGCAAGCACAGGGGCCAGAATTTCAGACCATGAGGGGGTATTCCATCTAACACATGCTCCTTGCTCACATCCAAGCTGGATAACATATCAGCAACCCTATGAGTGGAGATTATAGGAAAGTGCATAGGTTTAGTAGGAGGGATAGAGTTGGAATTGTCTAAGATGGAGTTAGAGGAGAACAAGGTGCCAAAGAGATTGACTTTATCAGGGGGAGAGTTGGCTGTAGAGTTATCAGGTTGGAAGAGAGGAGGAAAAGAGGGATTGTAGATGTTATTACAGATGTTTTTGGTTAATGATTAGAAGGATTTATTTAAAGAAGAGTTAATCAGATCAACGGTTTTTCTTTTTATAAAATTTTGCCTGGCCCTACGAAGAATAACCTTACAAAGATTTCTAGAAGTAATGAAAGAGGAGTGGGTAAGAGGAAAAGGAGAAAGTTTTATAACTTGATATACCCTATCTCTCTCTCCCTGCATGCAAGAGAACAGGAGTGATAAAACCTTGATTGTAAAGTGAAAGTTTTGGTAAAAGATGGGATAAATGCACTCATACCACCCTGTATAACCCCAGAAATGCTGTCAGCACATACCAAGGCGTCCCGAGTGGAAAAGCGACATTTATCCCAGGGAAAGTCGGAGAAGAATTCTCGCAAGGATTGCCAGTTTGCCCTCCGATAATGCCATAGTTGTTGTTTAGAGGGGGGTGGGGGAGGTGGTCTTGCCCAGTTTGAGTTAATAGAAATAAGATTGTGATCAGGAACGCGCATGCGTGCGCAGTGTCAACAAAGGCTGTAAGAGACTGCTCCTTAAAATTCGTATTTCTGACGAATTCAGCGAGTCTACCAATCCCAGCCTGTGCAGACAACTATAGTAAGACCCAGTTATCAGCACAGTGGCATATATTTTTTTTTTACTTTTGGACTTCGTCATTTTTTGGGGATAAAACATCTGGTCCTACCACCCGATCCCTCTGAGCAAAGTTTTTCAAGTTTGTGCATGCGTAATGTGATAGTGTGACATAGCAGTGACGTCATTACCACTCCACCTGCCTGCAGTGTTGCCAACGTGCCCTATGCCCGCCGTTAAGCGCTCCCGTTCATTGGAAACGGCGGCAGTAGGTGACAGTGATGCTGACGACTTTCTTCTTGAAGACACTTCAAAGAAGAAGCAGAAACCTCAGAAGTCAGGGTCTCCAGCAGGGGCCACGGCTCCCCCTTGCACCCCTTCTGGGGCTGTAGAGGGTGGACTCCTCCTGTCATCGGGGTCCCCAAGTGAGCTTACATGTGGCTCAATGACCGACCCTCCGCCGACGCGCCTTCGTCGTCTCGCCTATCCTCGGGACTTGCCTCTGAGCACATGGACGACCTGGTTCTTCCGTCACTGCTCTCCACTTCAGGACTCAACACTTCGCTTCCGCCGAGGTCCTACAGCCGTGATAGTCACCACACAAATGCACGAGACGGTACGCCTGCTCACTCAGGTGGGCTTTCCTGCTCCCCAGGGGGAGGTGATGCTGAAGTCCACCACCATCACCCCAGAAACTCGTCGTACCAAGGTAATGGTTCGCCACGTACCCTGAGAGATCCCTATCGACGATCTTCGCCCTCTTCTCCCACAACTACTGGACATGGAACGCCGCATCAACCTGGTCTCCAAACGTCCATCCAACGAACTCATCGGCTGGTGGGTGGGCCCCCTTCCTCCGAAGGTGAATGTAAGACCAATTCACAACTGTCCTCTCGACCGATTTATCGGAACCCCGAAAATCTGTGGTCGTTGCCAATCGTGGAAACACCGCACCTGGGAGTGCACGAGGATGGTCGCCTGCGGTTTCTGTGCAGGTCCTCACGAAACAGTGGAATGCAAATCGAAAATTCAGAACAAAATCCCAGTTATTCCACGGTGTGTCAATTGCCATGGCAGTCACCACACCTGGAATGCCAATTGCCCACAGCGTCCTGGCACTCGCCCGGGGAAAACTTACCTTGTACCACCGCCCTCGTCTCTGACGAAGCCCATGTCAACCAAACTTCACTCCTATCCACCACCGCCTCTTCCATCCACCAAGGATTTCCCATTGATCTCCTCTCCTCTCTACCATCCCCCCTATCACCCCTACCACCCATCCTTTCTCCCCTCCCTCCCTCTCCCTACCGTTCTTGGAACAAGGTCGTTGCCGGCCCTGCCACACAGTCACCACCATCTCCTGCCCATCCGGACCCCCGCTGTCTCTCACCAGCACCACCACCTCTTACTCAGCTGAACCCTCACCGTCCCTCTCCGTCGCTACCACCACCACATGCCCAGTCGGGCCCTCGGCAATCCTCGCCGCCACCTCCAGCTCCTGTACAGGTACACCAAGTTGGTTCTATGGAAACAATCACTCTCCGTCTGGATCGCCACTCCAAGCAAGTCAACCTTCTCTCTGCCCAACTCGACTTGTTTGTGAAAACAATTGCGACATTGCAGAGGCAACAATAACTCATTCTGGACACCCTGACCCAACAGGGGCGCACTTTGCAAGCCCTGATGACCCGCCTCCTTCCATCTCTTGAGATGGAGGATCCACTCCTCCCTCTCCATTTTTCTCAACAGAATTTGGTACCTCCAATGGAGCCCTGTCTAGCCCCTCCGACTCATCTCACACCGGAGGCCGTTCCCTCCTCTTCTTACAATGGAACATCCAGGGACTTAGACCTCGCCCAGTTTGTGCTCTCCCATCAAGTAGATGTTACTCTACTTCAGGAAACCATCACAGACGATGTTACTCCACTCCGCTTCTCTGGCTATACTGTTTACACCCTGCCTCGGTACCGTGGGCAGGCTCGTGGCCTCCTCACCCTTGTGCGTAACACCATTCCATCTGTTCGTCTCCCTTCACCTGACTCACATGGACCCCCGTCTGAATTACTTTCTGTCTCCCTTACTCTTGGTGACCGGACCCTTCGTGTAGTCAATGTTCATTTCAAGAGTGATTCTCTGGACCCCCAGGTTCTTCACGACCCCCATGATGGGATTCCCACTATTGTTCTTAGCGACTTTAATGCCCGCCATCTCACGCCATGTACCCTTAACGGATCACATCTCTCACAGTTTCTTAATGGGGATGATGATGTTCGCTTTCTTTGTCCTGACGATCCTACTCGCCTCCTCCATAGTTTCCTTGATGTTGGCTTACTATTGAACGGTCATATCTCCTTTCATCCTACCGTCTGCACCGAGCCTGCTCTGTATAGTGACCATCTTGCTGTTACCCTTCTCAGGCTCTCCTTCTCTGCCCCGACATCAGCTCCTTATCGATCCCCTCGCCTTCATCTCACACAAGATGCTGTTCCTTCCTTTACCCAATACCTTTCTACCTGGGCGGACTCCTATGTTATCCCCCAGTCCCTTGACTCTTACAGCGCTGATTTTGTTGATGCCGTGTATGACTCTATCAATCGCGCTACCCCTCCACGCCCTCCCCGTCACCCCAGAAGTGCCACCAACTACTGGTATCGTATCCCTGCCATGAGACATCTCCGGCAGGTAACCCGTGATCTCCACTCTGCCATACGGAGGTCTCGGTCTCCAGAGGACTGGGAAGACTTCAAAAATTGGTGCTCCTTTGCAACTCAGGAGCGCCGTCGGATACGTGAGGCGGACTGGCTATCCTTCACGGGGTCTCTATCGTTCCAGTCGTCACCCTCTTATGTATGGAATCGGATTAATGCTATACGGGGTACTCGACGGAGGCCTCCTCCCCACCCTGACCCCGCCTCCCTTGCCTGCTCTTTAATGGAGGACTGGGCACGAGCTTCCTCCCCTGAGGCACTTCCAGATCCAATGCAGGAGGCAGTGCAGGCTCGCATCGATGCGTCTGAGCCTGTTGTTCGTGCTGCTCTTACCTCCCCTGCCCCCACTGATCATCCCATCACACAGTTCGAGCTTGACAGTGCTCGTCGCTCTAGAAAAGACACCTCTCCTGGGGATGATCAGATAACCTACTCCGTCCTCAACGCCTGTACTAATATTCCTAACGGCCCCTTGCTTGCTCTCTACAATATGTCTTATGAACATGGGGTTCTCCCGTCCAACTGGAAAAATGCCACTATTATCCCCATCCCTAAGCCGGGAGATCCTGGGAAATATCGACCCATTAGTCTTACCTCCTGTGTTTGCAAGATGATGGAGAGGATACTCCATCGTCGCCTTCTTCACACCATAGGCGGCTTCCACAACTCCCTCAATGGTTTCATTCAACATCGCAGCACAGCACACTCCATTGCTTCCTTTCATTGCAATCAGACTGCCCGCATCTCCGTCTTCCTTGATATCAAGGGAGCCTTTGATACGGCTCAGCCTGCCCTCATTTTAGCTGAACTTGCGCGGTTAGGGGTTAAAGGGAGACTTCTACAATGGATCGCCTCTTACCTCACTGGACGTCAGGCCCGGGTTCGCGTTGAAGGCTCTATGTCTCCTGTTCAAGAAATGAACCTCGGCACCCCTCAAGGTGAAGTCCTGAGTCCCACCTTGTTTAACACTCTCATGCACTCCATTGCATCTCTCCCGTGGCCGACAGAAGTTGTCCACTCAGGATATGCCGACGATGTCCTCCTCCAAGCCCCTGACTACCTCAGCATGCAGGAAGCCCTTGATCTGGTCTCCAGAGAGTGTGATTCACTTGGTTTCCTTCTTTCAACTGCGAAAACAAAAGCCATGTGGCACGGTCGTGTTGTACCTCCACCCCTTCTCTTATCAGGAACGCCCTTGGGCTGGGTTAATGAGACAAAATACCTGGGTGTGTATGTAACTCGCACACGTTGTCAGATCCCTGAAGTCCGCTATCTTCGAGACATATGCTTTCGGCGTCTCGCTCCCCTCTCTACCATGTGCAGGGGTTCCCTTGGTGCCACCATCCCTGTACTTCTCACCATGTACAAGTCCTTTGTCCGTTCCTGTGTCGACTACGCCGCCCCTGCCCTCGTCAACATTAGTCGGACTGCTGTCAATCGTCTCGAAGTTATCCAGAGGAAAGCTGCTCGTATCATCCTTGGGGCTCCTCAGTGGACACGCTCTACTTCTCTATATACCGAACTTGGTCTTTCCCCCTTACAGGATCGTGTCCAGGAGTTTTACCTGAAAACTGCCGTTTCCATTCTACAGGATCCTCGGGACAACTATGTCCAAACTAACTTGACTCCTGCTGTCCGAGACCGACCTCCATCTAGAAGACAGTGGTGAGGGTCACTCATCCGAGCCCTTCAGGAACACGACCTCCTGCCTGATATTGTTGTCACCCCTGCTGTTGGTTCGTCTCCTCCTCCCTGGCTGGATTTTCAACCTGAAGTGATTGCCCTCGGTGGACCGCTCCCGAAATCCCAGGTGAACCCTGTTATTCTCTGCAAATACCACCTCTCCAGGATCGCCCACTGGTCCCCAGGTAGGGTCGTCCTCTACACTGATGGTTCTGTTGACCCCGCTACAGGTAGGGCCGGGGCTGGTGTCTACATCTCCCGTCCTGATGCCCCTGAGCCTATCAAACTGTCTCTCAGAGTTTCTGACGGGGCATCCTCCACTCAGGCTGAACTAATAGCCCTCCTTGCTGCCCTTCTCGCTGAGGAAGAAGCAGATGGTTTCTGACCCTTGCTTGTCTGCTGCGATTCCAGGTCTGCTCTCGATGGGATCGCATTTGGATCAGGGGAAAATAAGGACCTCATCCTCCGAATACGAGGGTTAACATCCACATTTCAGGATGCAGGCCGTCCTGTGACATTCCTATGGATACCCAGTCATGTCGGTATCTTGGGGAATGAGGCAGCAGATGGCCTTGCCAAGACTGGCTGCAACAAGGTCACACCTGACTACATTGTTCCTCAAACACTTACAGATTAGGACCCAAATTCGCCGCAAACAGAGAGAAGCTCGGGAAGCAGCCATCCCCCTGGACTCCCCGCCCACCTGGTACGATGTCCTCCGTAAACTTCCTGACCTCTCGTACGTCTACGGGAAAGGGGACTTGATTGCTGCCCGTATCATCATTGGGTATGACTTTGCTTGGGAGATTGGTATCCCCGCATCCCCTGAGCAACGCTCTTGTGCATTATGCAGAAGACCCGACAGCAGCACCCTTATCCACTACCTCCTAAGATGTCCCCACACACAACGCTTCCGTGACGCCTGCTGGACCACCACTCCACGACCCCCTGACGGAGACACGATGATCCTCCCCATACTGGCCAGATATTTGTAAATAATATTGATTATGTGTTGAAGGAATATCCTTCCTTCCTTCCTTAGGCTTTAGTAAGCCCCTTTATAATATTTATACTGTATATACTTGTCACACTTGCCAGATGCTTCTGGTGTCATTGTACAGGGGTACCTAGTGACAGCACTAGGATCCCGCTTCCTCTATCAAGGAATAAACAATTGAAATTGAAATTGATCAGAAGACCCTAAGGGGGCAGAAATTGAGTATGAACAGTGTGAGAAGTTAGAGGTAAAACAAAAGATCAAGAATGTTAGTAAGTTGATCGAGTCGATCTGAACACGTGTAGGGTGTTTAATTATTTGTTCCAGATCATTAAGTAAGGAAAAAGAGAGTGCCTTAGCTCCACCTGGGTCATCCCTTGCAGAGTCAAGCCACTCTCTATGATGTACATTGAGGAAGAGGATCTCGGTGGTGGGGTGTGTGGATAGCAACTACTCATGGCAAGAAGTGAGATAGTCAGAGAGTTCCAAATAGTTGGTAGAGTTGGGAGAACAGTACTATAGGAAACAAAGAAAAATAGTCAAAGTTGGTAGAGATATTTTGAGCCAGATGACATCAAAATGAAAATATTCAAGATCTGTGAGTCAAGCTATAGGTAGGTGTATGTGTGTTGCAGTTGGCACATACCCTTCTTAGAATGGAAAGAGGTATAAAGGTTGTAATTGGAGACTTGAAAAGGTTTGGGTGAAGCTGCTTTGGTCAGTTGAAGTTCAGATAGTAGTAAGAGGTCAGGGGAAGAGGTTAATAGATGATGCTCCACAAGAAAAATTGGATTTCAGGCTGCAAATGTTGGAAAAATGAAGTGTGAAAGAAGCCAATCCTCCAGCAACCGCGGTGAAATCAGTTGAGGCGCCAGTTGTTTGATGATGATCAGGTGGACCCTGGGGTCCACAACCTTCCCAACCGGTGGAACCCATCCAAGAGAGCCCAGCATTAATATTATTGTCAACTGATTTCATTAGAGAATAAGAGAATAGAAAGAATAAAACAGATCAAGAGTGAGAAAAGTTATTTGTGTTGTGTTGTCAATAGTAAGAGAAACAATTGAGACTTGGTCACAAATTCTGTGATGCCATATGGCAGCAGGAGCTACCATTAGACAACACATTATGCTTCCAATATCTTCCCAGGTGGTAGTACCTCCCTGTTTGGTAGCTGCTTACTACCTATTACATAAGACTCGCATATGCCATTTTTCAGTCACTGGGAATCTTTTGTTCATCCTTGCATCCTGCAGAACAGGATTTTTTAGTTCATTGCATATTTTTCTTAATACTCTGGGAGGCACACTATCAGGGCCAGGACTCTTGAATTGTGAGTTTTTATAATTTCGTTCTAATACTCTCTTCTGAGAACTCAATATGTGTTAGCTCTGTCTGTAAGGGTTGGAATTCTTAAATCTTTGGGGTTATTCAGTATTTTATTTTTTTATTATTTCTTTATATATTTTTCTTTTGAAGTAGTATTTATTTTCTAATTCACTTTCTCTTAGTTGTTTATTTCTATCTTATATAGTTATTTTCTGAACAGACACAGCTCCCCCTTCCCAAAGATTCATATTATGCAGTAGCATCAAAAAAACATTTACAATACAGTGAAGCCTCGAATAGCGACGGTAATGTGTCCTCCAATATTGCAGTGTAAGGTTAGTCATCGTATCGCGAATCATTAATTACCATTTAAATAAAGCAATAAAAAAGTAATGAGATGCATTCCCAACTGTGACCTTTTCATATCTTTTGTGTGGCTTTTTACCCTCTTTCCCCCAAAACAATACAATTAATGAAAATTGCAAACTATAATCTTTAAATAATGTTTCTGAATGTACAGTGGTCCCCCGGTTAACGAACACAATTCGTTCCAGAAGGTTGTTCGCTAACCGAAACCATTATTTCAATGGGATTTTGGGTAATTGGTTCCAGCTCACCGAATATTACATACAAAGTAAAAATAAATGCAGTAAAGTACACTTACTTTGAGGTGTGTATGTAGAAGGCTCCTGGTTGATGATGATGATGGGTGCTTAGGCTTGTGTAAACACGAAATGTGTTAGGCACGTTGTAACCAGGAACAGAGAATAAACGCCCAGCCAGATCGACCATGTGCTTGTCATTCTCCCATTAAATAACGCAAGATACTACACTGGCGACGAGGATGGGATTCACAAAGTGTTGGTGAAGTCCTTGAAGAGAGGATAGTGACCACTGAAGGGAAGGCTACTCTGAACCTGGAGAATTTAAGTGAAGAGAGCAACCATGGCTGGCGTCAGTGGATACATCGAACGATTGGGGGAGTATGATGCAGACAAGGAAGATTTCACATCATATTGTGAGAGAATGGACTTCTTCTTTCTGGCAAATGAATTAATGGACGACGGTGGTGATGCTCAGAAGAAAGCGCTTCAAGAGAAAAGGAAAGCAATCTTTTTGACAGAGGTAGGAGCTAATGTTTATTCTACTCTGGTCAATCTGCTTACTCCAGACAAACCCAAGGACTCCTCACTGATTCAGATTACCAAGATTCTGAAGCAACATTTTGATCTTGCTCCACTTGAGATCGCTGAAAGTTACAGATTTGGCACCAGAGATAGAGGTAAAGATGAATCAGTAAGTAATTATATAGTAGCTTTGAAGAATTACCCATTCACTGTAACTTTGGACAGTTCTTGAACCGAGCTCTAAGAGACAGGTTTGTAATAGGCCTGAATTATGAAAAAATACAGAATAAGTTAATGAACACCACTAACTTAACTTTTGAAAGTGCATGTCAGATAGCTACGAGCATGGAATTAGCCGAGAAAAACACCAGAGAATTTGTTCCCAATGCTGGTAGTGAAACAGTTAGCAGTAGTGGCTCAGTGTGTGAACTAACTAGCTAAAAGGAATAAGTATACCACAAAACAAAGAACAAATGCTGATTTAAAATGTAAGAGGTGCCGTGGAAACATGAAAGCTTTCAGTGTAAGTTCAAGAATTCAAAATGTTACAATTGTCAACGTATTGGACATATAGCTCCTGCCTGTAGAAGTGATAAAGGTAGAGTATATGCCGTTGAAGGTGGAGAGAAGGAAATGAAAAACAGTATTCATGAGAGTGCTAGTAATTTTGGATCTGTTAATGATGAGAGTGCCCATGTGTTTACTATTTACACCAGTCATGAAGAGAAAGTTAAACAATAAGCATCTCAGGGGGCACTACTCAGTTGAGTGTCCTTACTTGGAGCTGGCGGACGTTCGCCCCACAAGGGGTCACAGCTCAAGATTGAAGAAGCCGCAAGTCCAGAAAACCGTGAGGGCAAACTTTTTCGGAGTGAGGGTTGTAACCTCTTGGAACAATCTACCAGAGAGTGTTGTGACGGCACCGAGTGTGAGCTCTTTCAAGAGAAGACTTGACCAACACTGGAGCGGGTTCAGGTACATTCAGGAGCCGGTGCATGCCCAGTATTTGCCAACAGTGCGTGACAGAGACGTGACCGATCGCCCGGGCGCCTAGCGAGCCGACCTTTTGGTGAAGAATATAAAGGAAAAGAGACGTGACCGATCGCCCAAGCGGCTAACAAGCCGATCAGTGGCGAAGAGGATAAAAGTAAAAAAAAAATAGGTATAATGTGGACTTGTGTATTAATGACACACCTGTAACCATGGAAGTGGATACTGCAGCTGATTTCTCCATAATGAGTAAAGATATATATGAGAAACTATTTGGGCATGTGCCTTTAGAAGACTCAGGAGTCAAGTTGAGAACTTATACTGGAGAGATTTTGAACGCAAGGGAAATTAGAGTGTGAGGTAAAGTACAAAAATCAGAATTTAAAGTTGCCATTTATTATAGCTAGTTATGTGAATAGACCAACTTTGTTAGGTAAGAACTGGTTGTGTGAACTTGAGATGGACTGGAAGGAGATATTTAGTGTTAGAATGTGTAACAGTATTCCAGGTCTTGAGAATTTGCATGAAAAATACAAGATTTTATTTGTAAAGGGACAGGATGGTATAAAGGGTTATGAAGCTCATATCACCATTGACAAAGATGTTACACCCATATATGCTAAGTCCAGACCTGTTCCTTATGCATTGAAAGGTGAGGTTGAGAAGGAATTAGACAGACTTGTGAGTGAGGGAATTATTGTGAAAACCGCCAAGAGCAATTGAGCTGCTCCAATAGAAATTGTACCTAAAGCTGATAAATCTGTAAGACTATGTGGTGATTATAAAGTTACCATTAATCAAGCTGTTGAGGATGAGCAATATCCCTTACCCATATCTCAAGATTTGTTTGCTGCACTAACAGGTGGAACCATTTACACTAAGTTAGACTTGTCCCAAGCGTATGCTCAGGTCTGTGTTGATGCTGAAAGTCAACAGTACCTTACTATCAACACTCATAAAGAATTGTATAAGTTCAAAAGGTTGCCTTATGGTGTTAAAAGTGCACCAAAGTTATTTCAGTGCATCATGGACAAAATTCGTGTGGGTCTTCCCAATGTGTTATGTTTTCAGGATGATGTCCTTATTGTTGACAGTGACATCCAAAATCATGTCAAAACCCTAGCCACAGTATTCGAAAGATTGTTGGTACACAATGTCAAGCTCAACAAGAGCAAATGTTCATTCCTAGCTAAAGAAGTAACTTATCTTGGCTACAAAGTGAATGCAGAAGGGCTGAGACCTGTAGAATATAAAGTAGGAGCCATAGTAAATTTACCTGCTCCAAAAAATGTCAGTGAATTGAAAGCTTTCCTAGGTATTATTCAGTATTATTCAAGGTTCTTGAGTGGACTTTCATCAGTTTTAGCCCCTCTGCATGAACTATTAAAGAAAGGGATACCATGGAAATGGAACAGTGCAACTCGGAAGTCATTTGAAGATTGTAAAGCTGCTCTGTCTAGTACTGATGTTTTGATACCAGTAGAACACTAAAGCTTGCTTGTGATGCATCGGGCTATGGATTAGGTGCTGTCATAATTCACATAATGGATAACGGTGAAGAAAGACCCATTGCATATGCCTCGAGAACTCTTACCCAAAGCGAGAAAAATTATGCACAAATAGAGAAAGAGGCTTTGTCTATCATATTTGGAGTAAAGAAATTTCACCAGTATCTATATGGGAGGAATTTTGTTTTAATAACTGATCACAAGCCTCTCTTGGCAATTTTGGGTCCTAAATCACCTGTTCCTACACTTGCTGCAGCAAGAATGCAGAGATGGGCTTTGATATTGTCGGCATATGACTATGAGATACAGTACAGACGTTCAGATGATCATTCCAATGCAGTTGCTTTGTCAAGGTTGCCATGTAGTGGATCAAATGATGGAGTAGAGCCTAAGGCTTATGCTGTAACCATGATGGCAGAAGATTTTCCAGTCACCTCCGGAATGATTGCTCATGAAACTAGGAAAGATGTTGTATTAGGAAGAGTCCTGGAGTATACACTAAATGGATGGCCAGAGATTTGTCCATCCTTAGACTTTCAACCGTATCATTTAAGGAGATGTCAATTATCAGTTGAACAGGGATATGTGCTGTGGGGTATGAGAGTGTTAATTCCGCAGTGTTTTAGAGGGCAAATTTTGAATGAACTGCATTTTGAACATCCAGGTATATGTGCTATGAAAGCACTGGCCAGAAGTTTTGTGTGGTGGCCTTAACTGGATGGTGAAATAGAAATGATGGTACGTGAGTGCTCTGTTTGTCAGAATGTTAGGAGTATGCCACCCAGCACACCTTTGAAAACCTGGAAATGGCCTACCCGTCCCTTCCAAAGAGTACACATTGACTTCTGTGATAAGGGAACAGACAAATTTCTTGTATTAATTGATAGTCATTCAAAGTGGATTGATGTTAAGCACATGTACAATACTAATGCTGGTAGCACCCTTGATGAATTAAGATTAATATTTGCCAAACATGGAATACCAGAAGAGGTAGTTTCTGACAATGGTCGTCCATTCCAATCATCAGAGTTTAAAAACTTCATGAGATTCAACGGTGTAAAGCATGTACTGACCCCACCCTATCATCCTGCCTCTAATGGTGCAGCTGAGAGATAAGTTAGAATTGTAAAGGAAGCACTTTCCAAACAGGTAATTCAAGGAACTGTAGGAAAATCAATGAAACACAGACGAAGGAACGCGCATGCGTGCGTAGTGTCAACAAAGGCTGTAAGAGACTGCTCCTTAAAATTCGTATTTCTGACGAATTCAGAGCGTCTACCAATCCCAGCCTGTGCAGACAACTAGAGTAAGACCCAGATATCAGCACAGTGGCATATATTTTTTTGTTACTTTTGGACTTTGTCATTTTTTGGGGATAAAACATCTGGTCCTACCACCCGATCCCTCTGAGCAAAGTTTTTCAAGTTTGCGCATGCGCAGTGTGATAGTGTGACGTCATTACCACTCCACCTGACTGCAGTGTTGCCAACGTGCCCTATGCCCGCCGTTAAACGCTCCCGTTCGTTGGAAACGGCGGCAGTAGGTGACAGTGATGCTGACGACTTTCTTCTTGAAGACACGTCAAAGAAGAAGCAGAAACCTCAGAAGTCAGGGTCTCCAGCAGGGGCCACGGCTCCCCCTTGCACCCCTTCTGGGGCTGTAGAGGGTGGACTCCTGTCATCGGGGTCCCCAAGTGAGCCTACATGTGGCTCAATGACCGACCCTCCGCCGACGATGGACATAGGGGATTCCCTTTGTCTCCCTGCCCCGTCGCGCCTTCGTCGTCTCGCCTTCCCTCGGGACTTGCCTCTGAGCACACGGACGACCTGGTTCTTCCGTCACTGCTCTCCACTTCAGGACTCAACACTTCGCCTCCGCCGAGGTCCCACAGCCGTGATAGTCACCACACAAATGGACGAGACGGTACGCCTGCTCACTCAGGTGGGCTTTCCTGCTCCCCAGGGGGAGGTGATGCTGAAGTTCACCATCATCACCCCAGAAACTCGTCGTACCAAGGTAATGGTTCGCCACGTACCCTGGGAGATCCCTATCGACGATCTTCGCCCTCTTCTCCCACAACTACTGGACATGGAACGCCGCATCAACCCGGTCTCCAAACGTCCATCCAACGAACTCATCGGCTGGTGGGTGGGCCCCCTCCCCCCGAAGGTGAATGTAGGACCAATTCACAACTGTCCTCTCGACCGATTTATCGGAACCCCGAAAATCTGTGGTCGTTGCCAATCGTGGAAACACCGCACCTGGGAGTGCACGAGGATGGTCGCCTGCGGTTTCTGTGCAGGTCCTCACGACACAGTGGAATGCAAATCGAAAATTCAGAACAAAATCCCAGTTATTCCACGGTGCGTCAATTGCCATGGCAGTCACCACGCCTGGAATGCCAATTGCCCACAGCGTCCTGGCACTCGCCCGGGGAAAACTTACCTTGTACCACCGCCCTCGTCTCTGACGAAGCCCCTGTCAACCAAACCTCAATCCTATCCACCACCGCCTCTTCCATCCACCAAGGATTTCCCATTGATCTCCTCTCCTCTACCACCCCCTCCATCACCCCTACCACCCATCCTTTCTCCCCTCCCTCCCTCTCCCTACCGTTCTTGGAACAAGGTCGTTGCCAGCCCTGCCACACAGTTACCACCATCTCCTGCCCACCCGGACCCCCGCTGTCTCTCACCAGCACCACCACCTCTTACTCAACTGAACCCTCACCGTCCCTCTCCGTCGCTACCACCACCACATGCCCAGTCGGGCCCTCGGCAATCCTCGCCGCCACCTCCAGCTCATGCACAGGTACACCAAGTTGGTTCTATGGAAACAATCACTCTCCGTCTGGATCGCCACTCCAAGCAAATCAACCTTCTCTCAGCCCAACTCGACTTGTTTGTGAAAACAATTGCGACATTGCAGAAGCAACAACAACTCATTCTGGACACTCTGACCCAACAGGGGCGCATTTTGCAAGCCCTGATGACCCGCCTCCTTCCATCTCCCGAGATGGAGGATCCATCCCTCTCTCTCCCACTCCTCCCTCTCCATTTCTCTCAACAGAATTTGGTACCTCCTCTGGAGCCCTGTCTAGCCCCTCCGACTCATCTCACACCGGAGGCCGTTCCCTCCTCTTCTTACAATGGAACATCCAGGGACTTAGACCTCGCCGGACAGACCTCGCCCAGTTTGTGCTCTCCCATCAAGTAGATGTTGCTCTACTTCAGGAAACCATCACAGACGATGTTACTCCACTCCGCCTCTCTGGCTATTCTGTTTACACCCTGCCTCGGTACCGTGGGCAGGCTCGTGGCCTCCTCACCCTTGTGCGTAACACCATTCCATCTGTTCGTCTCCCTTCACCTGACTCACATGGACCCCCGTCTGAATTACTTTCTGTCTCCCTTACTCTTGGTGACCGGACCCTTCGTGTAGTCAATGTTCATTTCAAGAGTGATTCTCTGGACCCCCAGGTTCTTCACGACCTCCATGATGGGGTTCCCACTATTGTTCTTGGCGACTTTAATGCCCGCCATCCCACTCTTACTCCGGATCATCCCACTCCATGTACCCTTAATGGATCACATCTCTCACAGTTTCTTAATGGGGATGATGATGTTCGCTTTCTTTGTCCTGACGATCCTACTCGCCTCCCCCATAGTTTCCTTGATGTTGGCTTACTATTGAACGGTCATACTTCCTTTCATCCTACCGTCTGCACCGAGCCTGCTCTGTATAGTGACCATCTTGCCGTTACTACCCATCTCAGGCTCTCCTTCTCTGCCCCGACATCAACTCCTTATCGATCCCCTCGCCTTCGTCTCACACAAGATGCTGTTCCTCCCTTTACCCAATACCTTTCTACCTGGGCGGATTCCTATGTTGTCCCTCAGTCCCTTGACTCTTACAGCGCTGATTTTGTTGATGCCGTGTATGACTCTGTCAATCGCGCTACCCCTCCACGCCCTCCCCGTCACCCCAGAAGTGCCACCAACTACTGGTATCGTATCCCTGCCATGAGACATCTCCGGCAGGTAACCCGTGATCTCCACTCTGCCATACGGAGGTCTCGGTCTCCAGAGGACTGGGAAGACTTCAAAAATTGGTGCTCCTTTGCAACTCAGGAGCGCCGTCGGATACGTGAGGCGGACTGGCTATCCTTCACGGGATCTCTATCGTTCCAGTCGTCACCCTCTTATGTATGGAATCGGATTAATGCTATACGGGGTACTCGACGGAGGCCTCCTCCCCACCCTGACCCCGCCTCCCTTGCCTGCTCTTTAATGGAGGACTGGGCACGAGCTTCCTCCCCTGAGGCACTTCCAGATCCAATGCAGGAGGCAGTGCAGGCCCGCATCGATGCGTCTGAGCCTGTTGTTCGTGCTGCTCTTACCTCCCCTGCCCCCACTGATCATCCCATCACACAGTTCGAGCTTGACAGTGCTCGTCGCTCTAGAAAAGACACCTCTCCTGGGGATGATCAGATAACCTACTCCGTCCTCAACGCCTGTACTAATATTCCTAACGGCCCCTTGCTTGCTCTCTACAATATGTCTTATGAACATGGGGTTCTCCCGTCCAACTGGAAAAATGCCACTATTATCCCCATCCCTAAGCCGGGAGATCCTGGGAAATATCGACCCATTAGTCTTACCTCCTGTGTTTGCAAGATGATGGAGAGGGTACTCCATCGTCGCCTTCTTCACACCATAGGCGGCTTCCACAACTCCCTCAATGGTTTCATTCAACATCGCAGCACAGCACACTCCATTGCTTCCTTTTATTGCAATCAGACTGCCCGCGTCTCCGTCTTCCTTGATATCAAGGGAGCCTTTGATACGGCTCAGCCTGC
Source organism: Homarus americanus (assembly GCF_018991925.1). NCBI lineage: Eukaryota > Metazoa > Arthropoda > Malacostraca > Decapoda > Nephropidae > Homarus > Homarus americanus. The sequence continues at coordinate 4,035,824 of NW_024733734.1, forward strand.
CCTCATTTTAGCTGAACTTGCACGGTTAGGGGTTAAAGGGAGACTTCTACAATGGATCGCCTCTTACCTCACTGGACGTCAGGCCCGGGTTCGCGTTGAAGGCTCTATGTCTCCTGTTCAAGAAATGAACCTCGGCACCCCTCAAGGTGGAGTCCTGAGTCCCACCTTGTTTAACACTCTCATGCACTCCATTGCATCACTCCCGTGGCCGACAGAAGTTGTCCACTCAGGATATGCCGACGATGTCCTCCTCCAAGCCCCTGACTACCTCAGCATGCAGGAAGCCCTTGATCTGGTCTCCAGAGAGTGTGATTCACTTGGTTTCCTTCTTTCAACTGCGAAAACAAAAGCCATGTGGCACGGTCGTGTTGTACCTCCACCCCTTTTCTTATCAGGAACGCCCTTGGACTGGGTTAATGAGACAAAATACCTGGGTGTGTATGTAACTCGCACACGTTGTCAGATCCCTGAAGTCCGCTATCTTCGAGACATATGTTTTCGGCGTCTCGCTCCCCTCTCTACCATGTGCAGGGGTTCCCTTGGTGCCAGCATCCCTGTACTTCTCACCATGTACAAGTCTTTTGTTCGTTCCTGTGTCGACTACGCCGCCCCTGCCCTCGTCAACATTAGTCGGACTGCTGTCAACCGTCTCGAAGTTATCCAGAGGAAAGCTGCTCGTATCATCCTTGGGGCTCCTCAGTGGACACGCTCTACTTCTCTATATAACGAACTTGGTCTTTCTCCCTTACAGGATCGTGTCCAGGAGTTTTACCTAAAAACTGCCGTTTCCATTCTACGGGATCCTAGGGGCAACTATGTCCAAACCAACTTGACTACTGCTGTTCGAGACCGACCTCCATCTAGAAGACAGTGGCGAGGGTCACTCATCCGAGCCCTTCAGGAACACGACCTCCTGCCTGATATTGTTGTCACCCCTGCTGTTGGTTCGTCTCCTTCTCCCTGGCTGGATTTTCAACCTGAAGTGATTGCCCTCGGTGGACCGCTCCCGAAATCCCAGGTGAACCCTGTTATTCTCTGCAAATACCACCTCTCCAGGATCGCTCACTGGTCCCCAGGTAGGGTCGTCCTCTACACTGATGGTTCTGTTGACCCCGCTACAGGTAGGGCCGGGGCTGGTGTCTACATCTCCCGTCCTCATGCCCTTGAGCCTATCAAACTGTCTCTCAGAGTTTCTGACGGGGCATCCTCCACTCAGGCTGAACTAATAGCCCTCCTTGCTGCCCTTCTCGCTGAGGAAGAAGCAGATGGTTTCTGCCCCTTGCTTGTCTGCTGCGATTCCAGGTCTGCTCTCGACGGGATCGCATTTGGATCTGGGGAAAATAAGGACCTCATCCTCCGAATACGAGGGTTAACATCCACACTTCAGGATGAAGGCCGTCCTGTGACATTCCTATGGATACCTAGTCATGTCGGTATCTTGGGGAATGAGGCAGCAGATGACCTTGCCAAGACTGGCTGCAACAAGGCCACACCTGACTACGTTGTTCCTCGAACACTCTTACAGATTAGGACCCAAATCCGCCGCAAACAGAGAGAAGCTCGGGAAGCAGCCATCCCCCTGGACTCCCCGCCCACATGGTACGATGTCCTCCGTAAACTTCCTGACTTCTCGTACGTCTACGGGAAAGGGTCGCGGAAGGGGGACGTGATTGCTGCCCGTATCATCATTGGGTATGACTTTGCTTGGGAGATTGGTATCCCCACATCCCCTGAGCAACGCTCTTGTGCGTTATGCAGAAGACCCGACAGCCGCACCCTTATTCACTACCTCCTAAGATGTCCCCACACACAACGCTTCCGTGATGCCTGCTGGACCACCACTCCACGACCCCCTGACGGAGACACGATGATCCTCCCAATACTGGCCAGATATTTTGTAAATAATATTAATTATGTGTTAAAGGAACATCCTTCCTTCCTTAGGCTTTAGTAAGCCCCTTTATAATATTTATACTGTATATACTTTTCACACTTGCCAGATGATTCTGGTGTCATTGTACAGGGGTACCTAGTGACAGCACTAGGATCCCGCTTCCTCTATCAAGGAATAAACAATTGAAATTGAAATTGAATTGAAACACAGACTAGCAAATTTCTTACTCAGATACAGAACCACGCCACATAGTGTGACAGGATGTACTCCTGCAGAGTTAATGGTGAAGAGACAGTTGAGAACAAGATTAAGTTTAGTTAAGCCAAGTCTGTTTGAAGTTGTAGAGAGAAAACAAGCTCAACAAAAGATGTATCATGATAAGAGTTCCAGTGAAAGAGTGTTCAAGGTAAATGATAGGGTGAGAGTTAGGAATATGGCTAAAGGTTATGGTACTGTACATGCAAAGTGGATAACTGGTGTCATTGACAAGGTATGTGGATCTAGGACATATTTAGTGAAATGTGGTAACTCTTTGAGATATGTTCATGTGGATCACATCATTCAGGCACATGACGAGATGAATGTAGCACCAGGACATGATGATAAACTTGACACAGTTTCAGATGATCATCATCATGATGATGTCAAAGATGATGTTTCCCAGCATCCACTCACTGTGTCAACTGATTGTAGTGATGATATGTCTGTCACTGATAATGCACAGAGTGCAAGTGAAACCCCTGTAAAACTTGATGGAGGGAATAGTCCTAGAAGATCAGAGTTAGGAGACCTGTAATTAAATTAGACCTCTAATTATCTGAATTGTGAACAGGACTTTCAAAACTGTTTAGTTAGGAAGTTATATTTGTTGTGTTCTATTCTCCTCTTCCCTGCCATATGTAATTGTAAGTTTTGTTTATTTAGGATTTGTAGCAGCCATGCTCTCTTTTGAAAGGGAGAAATAGTGTAATATATATGTATGTTTATATGCTGCCTTTATTGAACATATATATATTATATATTATGTTATTTCTTACCAAAGTCAGAAAGTGTTTAGGCTTGTGCAAACACGAAATGTGTTAGGCACGTTGTAACCAAGAACAGAGAATAAACGCCCAGCCAGACAGACCATGTGACTTGTCTTTCCCCCATTAAATAACGCAAGATACTACAAAATACACACGCTGTTAACGTCATCCTCCCAACATAAGGGGGATTTCTAGACAAGAACCCTCTATGGGTATACGTTGGGATCTTGGAGATAAGAGTGTTACATAATCTTTTCAGGAGATTGTAGTGGATTTCTCCCCTACAAACACTGTTTGTCGCTGCATAGCCGACCTCACGAATTCCCCTGTGTATGCCTCGTGGTCTAGGTCAACCAGCGCCGCCATACATCACGGAGCTGGGGTCAACTACTAAGTCACGCCTACCCCCCGCTATTTAAGACCTGACCTAGTGGTGACCTGTCTCTTTCTACCTACACCAACCAGCCAGCAACACACCTCCTCCTCCACCGCTGCCTGGCGGCCCTCGCTCCTCCTCCGCCTGCCTGGCGGTCCTCGCTCCTCCGCCTGCCTGGCGGTCCTCTCTCCCGCCGGCGAGCAAGGCGACCCACAAGCTGTCCTTCTCTGAGCGTCCTCACCAACCAGCTCTCTCTACATCACGCTTGTAACCTTGCTGCCTTCCCAGCACCAAGCTGCATTGTACATCCAATACAACATGTACATAGAGAGCACATTGTGAGTTTCCTTTCTCCATTCCATCCTGAGTGTGAACCAAACATCTTGAACCCCACCAATGGTGACTCCCGGAGATTCGCACTCACACAGGATGGTGGAGAAACTGATCACGCTCCCAGTCTTCAAGCAACATGGAAGACTGGCTTATCCACACTGAGGCAGCTCTCATCGGCTCCACAACTACTGTCTCTACACCGCAGGTTAGACACCCTAGAGCAGCACTGCTTCTCTAAGCAGACACCAGCTCCTCTTCCTGCTCCAAGCACCACGTCCTACCGACCCCAGCACACCCGTCCTGCCTCAGACGCCGCCCCCGGCCCAGAAGTAACCCCTGCCGCCCCTGATGCGGCCTCTGTTCCTGAGTGCGGACCCACACACACCCTCTTTTCTCCCTCAGGTAATCCTTGCCAGTGTCCTGCACCCTGCTGCTGTCGTGGACCCAGTTGCTGTCACGAGCCCTCATCCGCTTCTGCTGACGCAGCCCCTGCTCCTGACCCAGACCCACACACCCCAGCAGGCGCATTTGACGACTCTGTACCTGCCGTGAGGGAAGTAAAACATTCATCACTTCCACACACCCTTTTTCTCTCTCTCTACTCCCACAGACAATGTGTATGTAGACAGTTGTATCCAGCGACCGGCTCATCCACGCCATCGCCGTTGTCTCACATGAGGCATGCACCGCCCGTTCTGCCTCACATGTGCTATGCAACCCTGCAGACAACAAGTCTCCTACACCGCCTGGAGGGAAGGGGGAGTATTGTAGTGGATTTCTCCCCTACAAACGCTGTTTGTCGCTGCATAGCCGACCTCACGAATTCCCCTGTGTATGCCTCGTGGTCTAGGTCAACCAGCGCCGCCATACATCACGGAGCGGGGGTCAACTACTAAGCCACGCCTACCCCCCGCTATTTAAGACCTGACCTCGTGGTGACCTGTCCTCTTTCTACCTACAGCCGCAGCCAGCAACACCTCCTCCTCTGCCGCTGCCTGGCGGCCCTCGCTCCTCCGCCTGCCTGGCGATCCTCTCTCCCGCCGGCGAGCAAGGCGACCCACAAGCTGTCCTTCTCTGAGCGTCCTCACCAACCAGCTCTCTCTACATCACGCTTGTAACCATGCTGCCTTCCCAGCACCAAGCTGCATTGTACATCCAATACAACATGTATATAGAGAGCACATTGTGAGTTTCCTTTCTCCATTCCATCCTGAGTGTGAACCAAACATCTTGAACCCCACAAGATTAATTACTTTCTTAAGTAGACAACTGACAATAATCAAACTACAAATATCAGATTCTCTGAGGTTTGGGCATCAAAATAATCTAACTTCAGAAGCAATTGGAAACTCATGGCTATCCCCAAGGACGATATCACAGGATGCCATTCGTACTGGCAGACTCGACACCCACTTACTTGACAAGTGTTACTAACAATAAAGACAGTTGAAGCTTTCAACATCATTCTCAAAGGATCTTGAATGCTTTAACTGCAATCAAACAGTTCAGGAAGTCAGAGAAAATGGACGGCAGCTAAGCTAGAGAAAACGAGTTTCTTCCTAGGGACAACTCACCAGATATCCACCTGTTTTGTGGGCGTGGAGCATAATATGAATCATCAGGTTTCAAACAAACCAGCCATACCAGTGTGACCATGACACTGAGACCCCTTGTGAGGTGGGCGTTCTATTCTGCATAATATTTGTAAACTCGTAAATAATTATGGCACACTGCTTTGTGCATAAATATATGCTGTATGTAATTGGCATGGTGTCGTGGTGACAGAATTAAAGGACTATCTTCAAATTATAAATGTCATCTGAAAATATACATTATGTACAGATTTATCATAGTAGTATTTTTCACCCATCAAAACATAACCTGGCCACTAAAATGGACTTACTACACGTTTCGCATGCAACCATAGAGAAAATATGTACTGTAATGTAATAAAGACAGCTGTGAGAAGGGTGTTATCTAGAGTGACCAAACCACTCATGGCAAGTTTTCTTCTGTCTGTATTAACACTTGACAACGAATTTTGATCGCATATCTCGGGTCACCCCATCTGGTCCCCGAGATATGCTAGGGACTGTCAGTTGGTTGAAAATGTTCAAAGGAGGGCCACCAGACTGGTGCCTGCACTTCGGCACCTCAGCTACCCTGAGTGATTGGAGAGCCTGAACTTGCCTAGGTTATGCTACAGACGGGCAAGGGGGGGACCTAGTTGAGGTGTATAAGCATCTCAGGGGGCACTACTCAGTTGAGTGTCCTTACTTGGAGCTGGCGGACGCTCGCCCCACAAGGGGTCACAGCTCAAGATTGAAGAAGCCGCAAGTTCAGAAAACCGTGAGGGCAAACTTTTTCGGAGTGAGGGTTGTAAACTCTTGGAACAATCTACCAGAGAGTGTTGTGACGGCACCGAGTGTGAGCTCTTTCAAGACAAGACTTGACCAACACTGGAGCGGGTTCAGGTACATTCAGGAGCCGGTGCATGCCCAGTATTTGCCAACAGTGCGTGACAGAGACGTGACCGATCGCCCGGGCGGCTAGCGAGCCGATCAGTGGCGAAAGGCTAAAAGCAAAAAAAAAGTAAAAAGAGAATAATAGGTGTGTTACAGAGAACTATTGAAAATAAGTAATCATATAAAAATAAAAGTATATCATTTGAACTTCTAGGCTCATTCAGATTATATATTCCTTTTTTAATTGGTATACTCTTTATAATAACGTAAATAGAAAGGAAAGTATAAATAGTTTAGCTGGATGGCCTCCATGCTGTTCGTGGTTTATTTTCTACATTGAACAAGTTGCTCCCAGTGACAACAACAGTGACTCTTCATCTGGCGGTGGAGTCACAGTAACACATGATTTAGCAGCTGACGTTAATTAAATCTGGGTAATAATGGCCACAGCTCTAGCAAGACCAATCTCATTTCCTGATATTGGTTTGAGTGAACAAGACCAAGATGGTAACTCAGCTCTACTAGAACTGGACAGAGGTAAAGATTACTGGTACTGACACTGCCACTAGTTTCACAATGAAAAATAAAGCTAATTGTTACTTCACGAGTCTCTGGTAACACATCAGTGACATTGTGCACTAAAATAATATGTATTGGTAAATTTGCATTTTCTACCCATATGGCCCTTGAGTTGAGTAATGTGCTTTTCCGGTGATATTTTTGTCGGAAATCACTCGTTTTTTGAGATATCCCCCACTACTAAGAACTGATTTCCAACAAAAATCAACTTCAAAATCGAATAAAACATCGGAAATACACATGGGTAAACTCAAAAGCCAAACTAATTTAACCTAACCAAACCGGTAATTGTGCAGATTACAGTGACCAAAGAATTCCGGAAATTCTCATCACTCAATCGATAGAACTAATTTTTATAGTTTCAATTACTTATATACACTTCCATCGCAAATTTATAATGAAGTTATTGAATTTTAAAAAGAATGAAATCAGAGCACCTGTCCCTAGACTCTGTCCCTGACTCAGACACTGACCCTGACTCAGACACTGACCCTGACTCAGACACTGACCCTGACTCAGACACTGACCCTGACTCAGACTCTGTCCCTGACTCAGACTCTGTCCCTGACTCAGACACTGACCCTGACTCAGACGCTGTCCCTGACTCAGACGCTGTCCCTGACTCAGACTCTGTCCCTGACTCAGACTCTGTCCCTGACTCAGACACTGACCCTGACTCAGACTCTGTCCCTGACTCAGACACTGACCCTGACTCAGACGCTGACCCTGACTCCAGAGTAAAGTAAGAATTACTGTAATGGCTGTTGATATTATTGTGGAGGCTGACCACGAGACTCTGGGTTGTTACCTTGCCCCGGTAGGGCCACCAGGGTCAGCCCCCGGTTAGGTAATGTTTAGTTTGGTTGTATTGTATAATTTACAAATCACTCGTTTTTTTGCCCCAAGCTGATATTCCCCCTCTCTTTTCCCCAGTATTGTTATGGGGGGGGGGGATAAATCTCAAACGAGTGACTTATGACAAAAACAAGGGTCAGATTTCAACTAATCACATCAAAAGCCATCAGAAAACCATTTTTTTTTTCAAAGGCTGTGGTTGCTGTAATATGCATATTTACAACCTCACCTAACATAGAATGAATACCTTAATTAGCAATAGAGTCTACGGTTGTGTTGGTGTGGGGATTAGTGGATGTCATCATTATGACCTGACCTCATGTTTTTAGGTCACCCTGTATATTTAAGCCTCTCTCTGTCCATGTAATCTAGTTGCCTCTGAAGATGTCTTGAATAAAGACGAAAGCTAAGGTACTCCGTTGTTTCCATTTTCCCGTGTGATTTTATCAAGATATTATATTATTTCATTTTCATTGTGGATTATATATATATATATATATATATATATATATATATATATATATATATATATATATATATATATATATATATATACATACAATGACCCCTCGTTTAACGAACGCCTCGGTTAACGAAATTTCGGTTAACGAACTGCCTTCCATAAGGATCCTCAATTCGGTTAACGAACAAAAATTCGGTTAACGAATTTCTTACGAACCGACCTCAACATGTTTTCGCTTGCACTGGCCGGGCAACCAGCTTTAGTATCAGTCCGCCAATACATTAATCGGTTCTAGGGCTTGAATTCCTTATTATTTTAGTAAATATCAAGAAATTTATACGATTCAATAATTTTAAAAGTTTAATATTAAATTTTTTAGTCATTTTAACAATTATTGAACATAATTGAAGGTAAAGTGACTAGTTTAATGTGCGGCATCCAGCCTCTTAACACAGCAAACAGGAGTTAGTCTCTCTCTGTTTTCACTGGAGGTAACATCTTGCTTGAGACTCTCTTCAACTAAACGCTTTTTTTCTGTGTTTCCAAGCAAATTATTGGTCATTTTGAAATATATTTTACATATTGACAATATATAATGCAGTGCAGTGTAGATTTAAAGAAAATAATCTTGAAATACACCAAGAGAACTAAAATTTTATGGGTGAAATGGTGCCATGGGGTGACTTCTCTTCCACCCCAATGCCTTCTCTTCTTCCTTCTCCTTCACCCCTATTCTAAATCCCATCATCATCATCATCCAGGAGCCTTCTACATACACACCTCAAAGTAAGTGAACTTTTCTACCATTTTTGTTGAATTTAGGCAATTTTCGGTGAGCTGGAACCAATTACCCAAAAACCCATTGTAACAATGGTTTTGGTTAACGAGTTTTTCGGTTAACGAGCAACCTTCTAGAACGAATTGTGCTCGTTAACCGAGGGACCACTGTATACAGTCGGCCCTTAACATACGCGGGTTTATAATACACGGATTTGCAAATACGCGGATTGCCCCGCTGGAGGAATATTCTGTACATTGAAGTAATTGAAGTACATTCAAATCGCGCGCCATTCAACTCGCGCGCGGCACCGAACACGGGACACCGCCCTCTCCCGCAACCTCAATCAGTCTCGCTGTAACCACGCTTGTTTTGACATCAGCATTGTAGTTGCAAAAATATTACATTTCCGTGAATGTATTATATCAAGCACAGTATGAATAGAATATCACTAATATAAGAGTATTTTAACCGAAAACTACTAAAAAAACGAGTAACATATCTTGAACATCGGTAGGCTAGGTAAAGTCTTTTGTTTTCATGTATTTTATCCTATTTTACATTGAAATGCATTACGTTTCAGCAAAACTACTATTTATTTCTGAGAATATGGAAATGTAATATTTTGCTGAAATGACGTACGTATTACAGTGGAAAGTGACGAAAGCAATGACTCGCTTTCTTTCGTTCAAAAGATGTTACCGTAATCGCTTTTCGAATGGTTTTCAGTTAAAAAACTGTTGTATTACAATAACATTCTATCCTAATTCACTTGATGCAACAGTTTTTTAAACTGAAAACCATTTGAAAAGCGATTACGGAAACATCTTTTGAACGAAAGAAAGTGAAAGTCATTGTTTTCGTCACTTTCCACTGTAATACGTACGTCATTTCAGCAAAAATATTACATTTCCGTGAATGTAGTATATCAAGCACGGTATGAATATAATATCATTGTAATATAACAGTATTTTAACCGAAAACTTAAAAAAACGAGTAACATCTCTTGAACATTGGAAGGTTAGGTAAAGTCTTTTGTTTTCGTCATGTATTTTATCCTATTTTACATTGAAATACATCACGTTTCAGCAAAACTACTATTTATTTCTGAGAATATATTCATTCAGGCACAGTTTAGGTAAAATATACATGTGCTGTAACATTTTTTTAATTGAAAACGATTCGAAAAACACGTACCCTCTAGCCCTGTTCAAGAAGACTGGGAGGAGCTGTTTGGTGCTTAAGAAGATGACAAGGAAAATGATTTTGATGGATTTTAATGAATATATTCAGAAAGACCCTGGCACTGTCAAGGAAAGTGGCTGCTGAAGGCTTCTGGGACATGGCAGAGGATGAGATTAGGGAGCTAATTGAAGAGCACGACACTGAGCTGACCGAGGAGGATCTACAGGAGTTAGTAGACTCAGGCAAGGAAGAGGAAGCGAAAGGGAAAGAGGATGAGGAAGAGCACCAAGAAATAACGTTGGAGAAGTTGGGGGAGATGACCAGGAATATTGAGGCACTGAAAAACCTGGCCTATAGTATGGACCCCTCCATGGTGCGTGCCCTGAAATTCATGCGAGGGATGGATGAAATTTTCGCTCCATACAAAAACATCATGGAAGAAATGAAAGAAAGAGACGACAACTCACCATCACCATGTTCTTTGATCACCGAAGGAGAGATTTAACGCCAATCACTGGCGGCAGTGAGGAAGCAGCTGAATCCACCGTCGCCCCCACTTCACCACCTGTTATGGAATTGAGTGACGATAAACCCGATGACCCCCGTCCTGTCGCCGAGGAGAGGTACGGTACAGTAAAGTGAAATTCTTATCTCTTTTTTTTTTAATAGCTTTTCTTCCCATGTTTATTGTTTGTAAAAATGCACAGCACAGTACAGTTCAGTACTGTACAGTACATAGGAAGTGGAGGTGCAGTTATTCACAAAACATTTGTGTTCATTGTCGGCAGTAGTGACGGGGAGGAGGCAGAGGGGGTAGAGGAGGGAGTGGAGGGAGTGAGTTGGGAGGAGTGGTGACCTTGAACGCGGGAGCAGGGACGAGTGGAGATGCCAGCCAGTACATTACGGGTGTATTAATTGTTTTTATAGCTATTTTTGCATTTTAATATTAAATATTGTACATTACGTTTCAACAAAACTACCATTTATTTCTGAGAACATGGAAATGTAATATTTTTGCTGAAATGATGTACGTATTACAGTGGAAAGTGGGATAAAATTGTGACGAAAGCAATGACTTTCTCTTTCTTTCGTTCAAAAGATGTTACCGTAATCGCTTTTCGAATGGTTTTCAGTTGTGGGATTATAAGGCTAATGATAGGATAGAATATTATTGTAATACAGTACGAGTACAACAGTTTTTTAACTGAAAACCATTCGAAAAGCGATTACGGTAAAATCTTTTGAATAACGAAAGAAAGCGAAAGTCATTGTTTTCGTCCCACTTTCCACTGTAATATGTATGTCATTCCAGCAAAAATATTATATTTCCATATTTATTTCTGAGAATACCTATATTCATTCAGTCACAGTTAAGGTAAAATATACTTGTGATGTAATATTTTAATGAAAATACCAGGTATCGTAGTTTTCTTTTGTTTCAAATTTAATTAACAAAGATTGATGTTTCAAATGTAATGAACAAAAATTTATGTACAGTATCTATAAATAAACTTTAAAAATGAATACTATTGTTTTACATGACATCGTGCCTGTACCTATGGTACCAATACCATGCACAGCTGGTGTTAATGTCCGTGCATCGTTTCCATTGTTTACTGGTAGTTACTGGTAAATATTTTTCAACCTAACGAAACTATTACCCGTTTTTTGGGGACCTCCCATTTATATAATAAATATGGTCTTAAAAACTTGAACTATACATATAATATACATATATAATTCATAAAATGGGGGAATATTTTGAATGTAAACGCATAAATCCACGGAAAAGATAATTACGGGTGTACGCATTTATTTTTGAAAATTTTAAATAATGCAAAATATATATATTATATATCAAAATGATCATAAATTGTAAGAATTCCAGGTAATTATATATATATTTTATGAGCTAAAATAAATATCTTAAGTTAATAAAAAAAAAATTTATTCTTCACACGGTAACAGATGGTCGGTCGCCGGTCCCTCCCTCCCTCCCTCCCACCCCCACCAACCGTCCCTACTAGATAAATGTGTGGGAATACCAGACTGTTTACCTTTTTAGTAATAAATAATAAATCAGACTAAAGTTAGGATAATATAATTGACATTGCTGGATTCCTTGTAAGACCAGGAATATTTTGAATATAAATATCATATATTTTGCACAAAAGATAACATATTTACTCAAGAGTAAACATTATATCTAAAATTTGTATGTCTAATGCAAAATCTATGATGTTTATATTCAAAATGATCATCAAATTGTAAGAATTCCAGCAATGTAAATTATATTCTGGCTGGATAATTTGTATGAATTTTATGAGCTAAATAAAAAAATTATACTTCACCGTGTAAAGGGGTACACCCACCGCGGAATGTGAGCATCCTGGGTTCTGGCAGGGCACCGCGTAAACGTGGAAACGCGGAATGTGGGACCGCATAAAGTGAGGGTTGACTGTAATTTGCTTGGGTTCGAGTTGTCCAGCACCTCGCCAATGCTATGCTTTGATTAAGTACAGGTGAATTATAAAACTAAAAGTGGCCATAAAATTAAAACATTTTGACTAACAACTGTTAAATAAAATGCTGTAGTACAGTGTATAATATACGGAATATATAATCAGGTTTAAATGTTAAAATGTGCCAAACATGCCACCTCAGGATATTTAAATTACGGTTACTAAATAACAGGAAATGACAACTAAAACACAAAATGAAACATTTTATATGATCTTTAAAAGAAAACACAATTAGCTGGATAGCTTCAAACTCATCATTAATGCGAATACGCTGGATAGCTTCAAACATAGGTTGGATGGATATATGAGCAATAGGGGTTGGGTGTAAATGGGACTGCCCAGTATGGGTCAATAGGCCTGCTGCAGTTTCCTCCATTCTTATGTTCTTATGTTAAAGTTTTAACCAGAATGTCCTTAATAAGGGGGTCTAAATCGTAGTTGCCAGAATTCAAGTTGAAGTTAGGAATCTTATACAGTGACCCCTCGGTTAACGAACTCAATCCGTTCCAGAAGGTCGTTCGTTAACCGAAACCATTGTTTCAATGGGTTTTTGGGTAATTGGTTCCAGCTCACCGAAAATTTCCTAAATTCAACAAAAATGGTAGAAAAGTTCACTTACTTTGAGGTGTGTATGTAGAAGGCTCCTGGATGATGATGATGATGATGGGAATTACAATGGGGGTGGAGGAGAAGGAAGAAGAGAAGGCATTGGGGTGGAAGAGAAGTCACCCCATGGCACCATTTCACCCATAAAATTTTAGTTCTCTTGGTGTATTTCAAGATTATTTTCTTTAAATCAACACTGTACTGCATTATATATTGTCAATATGTAAAATATATTTCAAAATGACCAATAATTTGCTTGGAAACACAGAAAAAAGCGTTTGGTTGAAGAGAGGCTCAAGCAAGATGTTACCTCCAGTGAAAACAGAGAGACTAACGCCTGTTTGCTGTGTTAAGAGGCTGGATGCTGCGCTTTAAACTAGTCACTTTACCTTCAATTATGTTCAATAATTGTTAAAATGACTAAAAAATTGAATATTCAATTTTTTAAATTATTGAATAGTATAAACTTCTTGATATTTACTAAAATAGTTAGGAATTTAAGCCCTAGAACCGATTAATGTATTGGCGGACTGATACTAAAGCTGGTTGCCCGGCCAGTGCAAGCGAAAACATGTTGAGGTCGGTTCGAAAGAAATTCGTTAACCGAATTTTTGTTCGTTAACCGAATTGAAGATCCTTATGGAAGGCAGTTCGTTAACCGAAATTTCGTTAACCGAGGCGTTCGTTAAACGAGGGGTCACTGTATACAGTATACAGTATATACTGACTCAGCTAATTTTGCAATTTTTTATTTAATTCTTTACATGTACAGTAAAGCCTCCGATAACAAAGGTTCGACCAACAACTTTTCATATTTAAAACCCTAGGTAATTTAGGACCCAATTCAATTTACGTCCGTTTTTCATTTGTATTTACAACCAAAATACAGTCATGCGCTGGTTAACGTCCGATCGCATATACGTCCGTGGCGCCCGCCCCCCACCCCCCCCCCCCAAAAGAGTGACGCCTGCTGGACCACCACTCCACGACCCCCTGACAGAGACATGTTGATCCTCCCCATACTGGTCAGATATTATGTGTTAAAGGAATATGCTTCCTTACTTAAGCTTTTTTAAGCATTTGCCTACAGATGAAATGTTGACCTACATCTATTGAGGATAAAATCTTTCACCTACAAATTGACAATAACACATTTGCTGTAATCAGACATATCTAGTTGCCTCAACAATTGCAACCCCAGTTGCAATTGGGGTTGCCATCTCAAATTCTGTGGCATTACTAAAAATAGTAAAGTTTCTGGTGCACTCTAAGATTAAGAGAGAAAACGGAGGACTCAGGCATCCTGATGTGAGAGAAAACGGACTCGTATGATGGGGGACCAAATAAAAAAAGCATAGCTACATGTTTTGTGGACTACAGTATTAAGCGTACCCTTTTCATCACTTTGTAATAAACCTAGCCATGCCTATGTGTGTTTATGATATTTACCATAACATTATATATATATTTAGTGGGTATAAATGGTCGTAAAATGGGTAACTTGGGGTTGGGTCTTGGGTAAATGAACCAATTAGAATAAATCCCATAGGTTCTGTACTTTCGTTATCTGCGGGGTTCCAATTAGGCGCGATAACCAAGAGATGACTGTACTGTACTGTATATACTTGGGACACTGGCCAGTTGCTTCTGGTGTTATGGTACAGGGGTACCAAGTGACAGCACTAGGATCCCGCTTCCTCTATCAAGGAATAAACAATTAAAATTTAAATTGAAAAATAAAAAAATAAAATAAATTACTATCTTACAAGAATCCCTCCAATGTAAGTTATATTCACCCAGGTCGTTTGGGTGGCAAATTATGAGAAAAGCTTAATCACTCTTAAGTAATGATAAATAAACACGCAGGCAGGCCTTCAGCGCCAACTGTCAAATCTTATCTCAAATAAATAAACAAACAAACGCCAGACATTCTGTCCCCTCACCCCCTGCCGCCCCCCTCCCCCCTCTTCCCACCACCCTCGTGTTCAAGATAAAAGATTGGTGATTTCTTTATGTTTATTTTATATAATATCTCAGACTAAAGTTAGGATAATATAATTTGCATTGCTGAAATCCTTGCAAGACAGAGATTAATTTGAAATTT
Organism: Homarus americanus; assembly: GCF_018991925.1. Taxonomy (NCBI): domain Eukaryota; kingdom Metazoa; phylum Arthropoda; class Malacostraca; order Decapoda; family Nephropidae; genus Homarus; species Homarus americanus. The sequence goes on from NW_024733734.1 coordinate 4,051,012, forward strand.
GAATATAAGCGTCATATATTTTGCTCAAGATATAAAAAATGTAGTACATTATTGTACAATACTGTAGTACATTTTATAAAAAAAATTTCTACTGTATTTTTGGGTAGATTTACATAAATTTCTTCATTTATTTTCATACATTTATATGAACACACCATACTAAAAGAAATGTAAAAGAAATACTATAAATGACTTTAGTGCAAAGCTGGAGTGCACATGTACTAATTTGATTACGGTACTAAAATTGTTGTCTAGTGCAAATTACAATATGTTTATATTCAAATAAATCTTTATCTTACAAGAATCCCAGCTATGTTAATTATATTCTCCTAGGTCATATCGCTGGCATTTTAAAATGAGAGAGGCTAAGTAGGACTGTTAAATAAACACACAGAGACCTTCACCTCAAACTTATAACCTCAATCCCCCCACCCCCCCCAAACCCCTCGCTCGGTGGCGCGGTTGGCTACGCCCCCCCCCCCAGCCAGGCTTTTAGGCTTACAGTTTTTATCTTATATAATATCTCAGACTAAAGTTAGGAGATTATAATTTGCATTGCTGGAATCCTTGCAAGACAGCAAATAATTTGAATATAAACGTCATATATTTTGCTCAAGAGATAAAAATTGTTGTACATTAGTGTCCAGTACTGTAGAACATTTTATAAAAAAGTTTTTCAACTGTATTTTTTGGTAGATTTACATAGATTTCTAAGTGCAAAGCTGGAGTGCACATGTACTAATTTGATTACGGTACTAAAATTGTTTTGTCTTGTGCAAATTATAGCATTTTTATATTCAAATTAATCAGTATGTTACAAGAATCCCAGCTATGTTAATTATATTCACCCAGGTCATTTCACTGGCTTTTTATAAAAGAGAAGCTTAATCACCTAAGAACTGATAAATATACACTTGTTAGACCTGGGCCTGTGCCAACTGTCAAACATACTACCTCCCCTCCCCCCACGCCCCCTCGCTCGCTCCCACCCTCTCTCTCCCCCATCTGCCCAGCGTTGCTGGAATACTTGTAAAACAGTGAATAATTTTAATATAAACGTCTTGTATTTTGCACAAGAGATAAAAATTAATCACCTGTATCATATTACAGTAGTGATTTAACAGTAAAAGTGTATATGTACATATATAGTATTCCACATACACATAAGTATAAATACAAAGTTTATGCGATGATCGGACAACGTCCATTTCGGTTAACGTCACGTTTCCAAGAACGTGTCTAGGACGTTAACCGGCTCATGACTGTATATTAGAAATAAAATAAAATAAAATTACATTTTCTTACAAATAATAACTACATCCCGATATGTATTATAAAAAAAAATACTGTAAAAAATATTAAGAGCGCCTTGCGCAAAGAAGCTGCCTGGCTAATGAGTGGTAAACAACAGTCGGAGCTTGGTGGGCCTTTTGTTTTCATGCATCTGGAACAGGATAAAAACTTTCTCAGGTTTCTTACAGCATTTTTGCATCCTTATTCAACATGAGCAAGAGAGCAAGTGATGGTAGTGTTGTTTTCAAAAGCTAATAGAAAGTGTATAAGCTTAGCCAAGAAACTAGATGTGTTAAAACGATATAAAAAAGGTGAGAGGTCTATGGATATTATATGGAGCAAGCAATGAACATATTTTCTGAAGTGGATCCATTAACAGAAAAAAATAATTTAAATTTGAATAAATGCAAATGACCTCAACATAACGATGTATAATGAGAAAAGAAAGCAGCTGTGCAAGGTTCTTTCGACAGCTTTATTATTCAAAGGCCTAAACCATCAACTTCAGCTACATCATCAAATTCAGCATCATAAGCAGCTTCAACATCACCTTCAGGTTCAGTAACAGTTTCAACAACAGCTTTATGAAAAGCTACAGCTTCAGCCAGAGTTGAACCTGATGACTTTGTCATCTGAGTAAAAACTCACACAACATCATTGACTGTCCTTATGTTTTAGACTTTACCACCATTGGTGAGCAGAATTTTTGTTTTACGTTCATAAATATTATTTAAAACATATATGAACAGTAAATAAGTGTTGCTTTCATATTCATATGTAGAGAAATGATGATATGTTTTCACATATACGCACCAACTGTTCATACGTTGGCATTCCCAGTTGTCTCGCTTTATGTATTTCTTTACCATTAGTGGTTACCCACCAGGCTACTGGGCCAAGCTGTGACGTGTTATGGTTGTTTTTAAACTCATAGTTTCACGTAGATATACCGTACTTAACTTTCTTCATTTATTTTTACTCATTTACATGCACACACCATCCTACATACATATTGTGAAAAAAAAGTAAAAGATATAATTGTCGTAAGGACAAACACAACTGTAATATGATTTCATTGCACACGAGTTAACTGGCTCAGTGAGGGAGCAGGAGGAGGACCCAGAGTGTAGGAGGCGGGGGCGTTGCTAGGGAATCGGTGGAAGCAGCATCCCAGCTGGTCTCTGTTGCTTTGATGAAGCAGGGAGTGTATGTAAATGGTGATTGTGTTAAACTTTCATTTTGCTTTTATTTACTGGTTTGGGAATACTACAGGAGGAAAATACACACAAGGTTTTTCCTAAATGCTCCCTGCTAAAATGGGGTGCGTCTTACATGCCATAAAATATGTTTTTTTTGGTAATTTTTATATCATATTTCATTTTTATACATTTAGTACATTCGCTGGAAGATACGGACAATCTTCTCTTTTGGACAGGTGGTGTCCTTTTAGTACAGATCTTCGAGGGTTCACTGTATTACAGGGCGTCCTCGCTTAACGTCGGTGCTACGTTCCTGAAAATGCGACGTTATGCGAAACAACGTTAAGCATATTAATTTTCCCCTTAATAAATAGATCAAATACAGGAGTTACGTTCCCCAGCCTCCCTTTGCCCATGAAAGAAGTTACATATACAGAAAATGATTGCCATTTCTATAGAGAATCGTATATAGAACTAAGTTTGTATTGGTACTCACTGATGGGCAGAGTTGGTAGAGTGTGTGGTGGGTAGTGGAGCGAAGAAGGGGATGGTAGGAGCGGAGGAAGGGGGTGGGGGAGCGAGGAGGCGGAGGAGGTGGGAGGCGGAGGAGGGAGAGGAGGAGGGTGTGAGGAGGCGGGGAGAGAGGGTGGGGAGGAGGGTGGTAGAGGAGGAGGGTGGGAGCGGAGGAGGGCGGGAGCGGAGGAGGGTGGTAGAGGAGGAGGGTGGTGAGTCACTGAGTCTCTCTCGCTGCCTCCTCCTGCTCTGACTGGGGTTCCTCTGCTGCTGCTTGCTCCTCCTCCTCCTGCTCTGACTGGGGTTCCTATGCTGCTGCTTGCTCCTCCTCCTCCTGCTCTGACTGGGGTTCCTATGCTGCTGCTTGCTCCTCCTCCTCCTGCTCTGACTGGGGTTCCTATGCTGCTGCTTGCTCCTCCTCCGTTGATGTTTGCTCCTTGTCCGTTGTTGGTGGGAATGTCTCGGCAGCAACCGTATCTGAACTAGCAGCCTCACCAGTCATCTTTATGTTGTGAAAATTATAACGCAGCTTAAATCGTTGAAACCAGCCTCGGCCTTCACCCTCTGTTTCCTTTATGTTGTCAAACAAGGATCTGGCCTTATGCTGGATAACCATAAGGCTCACAGGGGCATTGCGTTGATTCTGGTCCTCTATCCACATTGCCAGCATCTTTTCCACCTTCTTTATCACAGTGCTTCTAGTACGAGTCGTCTTAGTAGCACTCAGAGAAGAACCACTTCCAGCACTAACCTTAATCTTGTCAGTGTTGGTCAGGATAGTACGCACCGTTGTGGGGGTTAGACCAAGCACAGCGGCTCCGTCCACAGCATGTTCCCCTCTTTCAAATTGGGTTAATACAGCCATTTTCTTAGCAAGAGTAATGGTCTTACCCGTTGCCTCTTCACTACACTAGCATGAGCAGTGCTTGATGGGCGCTTGGAAGCCATTTGGAATGGTTTTAGTACAGTTTTAGAGCAAAAGCACATAAGCACACACGAATGATGTGAATTCGTAACAGAGACTGGCTTGGCATCGCTTGAGGACGCTGTGACGTTCCGCGAGTGAGGGCGTAGCGCGGCCAGACAAGAGCAGGTGATGCATCGTAGAGAGTAGTCCGTGATGATGCAAAACGACATAGTATCGGATCACCGGGATATTAAACAAATTTTTGGTCTCTAAAGTTCAGCAACGTAGTACTAATACAACTTTAAGTGGGACGACGTTAAGCGAGGACTTACTGTATTAATATTATTATTAGTGAGAGTAGTAGTAGTATTTATTATTATAATTATTATTATTATTATTATTATTATTATTATTATTATTATTGTAGGTTAGGTAGATTAGGTTAGGTATAGGTAATACAGTACTTTAGTTTAAAATGGAATTTTGTGAATGATCCCAAAGTGTAGTGTGAATGATGAATATATCGAGTACACTACAGAACATGCGATATGGTATTCAGGGAGCATCCTAACTGCAAGCAGTGCGTGGTGATTAATGGCACAAAATCGTCACGCGTATCTATGACAAGCGGGGTACCATAAAGCAGTGTACTGGGCTCATTATTGTTTGTTTGTTTAAATGATGTGGTAGAAGCTATACACTCCTTCCTCCATACAAATGTTTCGGACAATGCCAAGTTATTCAGGGAAAATAAGAGCCAGATGGACTGTGAAAAGTTGCAGAAAGTTTTCTGTCAGCTTTAAGGGTTGTTTAAGAAAGGGCTGTTAAGATATAATGTCACAAAGTTTAAGAGAATGCACTTAGATTATGCCAAGAGTAAGGAGGCGTATCACATGTCCCAACGGGATGAAGAAACAGCATTAACATAGACCGAATGAGAAAAGGACCCGAGTGTGTACATTGACAGTGAAGTTACGTTTTCAGACCATTGTGAGAAGGTGAATCAAGCAACTAAGCCAGTAGGTCTTATAATAATGTCGTTTAGATATCTAGACCACTGGTTCCCAAACATGGGGTCGTGACCCCGATTAGGGTCGCAAGTTGCATCATAAGGGGTCACATAGAGGTCATGGGGTCGATGGGGTCTCATAAAGCTCATAGTCCAGGTGACAAGGACTGAAGGACGTGGCCGACAGGTGCTGTCTCATGATGTCGGGACCATAAATTATGGTTGAGAGAATAATGCAGTTACTCTCTTTGTGTCAAGTCAGATGTGTCCAAGGAAGGTGAATGCTGATGACACGTTACACAGCAGAAAATTCACACTCCTATCTTTGAACTGTTCACAGCTCAATGCACTCTGTGCTTCCCATGGATGCAGACAAAAAATGGCAGCAAATTTCAATGATAGATTCCTTGAGTTGCTTACTGAGTCTTTGGATTTTGTTCAGGTTCTGTCCAAGACGGATGTAAAACAGTGTGGCTCTTTTGTCCTTGAAATAGCAGAATTACAGGCTGACAATGAGGCAAGGGTGATTTTGCCATCTATGATGACATATCAATGTTGTGAGTTATTTATCAAATTGACATTCACCGGTTAAAAATCAAGCTATCAAGGTTCTGATACAATTTGGAAGTCTGTGAGGCAGCTTTCCCGTCAATGATGTTTATAAAAAAATTATCACTGTAACCGTATATCAGACTTAAACTTAGAGAATTGTGTGCTATGTTTTTACTCACCTCATTATACCCCCAGTTCACAGAAAATTTATTAAATGATAATACACACACGCTAGCTAGGTAGTAGGTAGATAGGTAGTTACCAAACAGGGAGGTACTACCGCCTGGGAAGATATTGGAAGCATAATGTATTGACTAATGGTAGACCCTGCTGCAATATGGCATCACGAAAATTGTGACCAAGTCCCAGGTTGCTGATCTGACTTTCTGCCTCATTTACACACAGTTGCAGGGTTTCAATTGTTTCTCTTACCATTGACAACACAACATACATACAGTATATTGTTTCTCACTCTTGATCTTTTTTTATTTTTGTATTTCTTTATGGTTCTTTATTATTATTATTGCAGTTAATCACCATCTTATAAGAATTCCAGCAATGTAAATTGTATTCTGCCTTGGTCATTTCTGAGTTTTATGAGCTAAAAACAAAAAATCAAGTAAATAAACAAATTATACTTCACCAGACGCACTATCTTTCAATCAAAATACACTCACCTCCCGCTCCCTCCCTCCCTCCCTCCCTCCCTCCCTCCCTCCCTCCCTCCCTCCCTCCCTCCCTTCCCAGACAAAAGTTTGCCGTTTTCATTAGGCTTTAAAGTGTTTATCTTATATAATATCTCAGACTAAAGTTAGGAGAATATAATTTGTATTGCTGGAATCGTTGTAAGACAGCGAATAATTTGAATATAAACGTCATATATTTTGCACAAGAGATAAATTTAATCACCTGTATCACATTACAGTAGTGATTTTTTTGTTCTAGTGTATATGTATGATATATATAGTGATTTAAGGGCGATTTAGGGGAATTTTAGGAGTGTTTCTGACTTTATGCATTTTTGGCTTTACTTTGCATATACATTTTTGTGAGCTGGAACCAATTACCCAATATCCCATTGAAACAATGGTTTCGGTTAACGAAATTTTTGGTTAACAAACGACCCTCTGGAACGAATTGAGTTCGTTAACCGAGGGACCACTGTAAACATGTGTGTCTTTTATTTTTATCTTAAGTTAACTAGTTTTTTTTTATAATTTACTGGGGATTTATTTTAATATATGAGAAAATTAATAATTTTCTTGTTACTTTTTACTTTCACTACAGTACTTGAGTACTTTATGATTGAGATACTGGGTACTTATTTACTTTTACTTGAGTACATTGAATTTTGGGTACTTTTGCTTCTACTGTGTGTGTGCACGAATATATGTGCGTATGTTATTGTATATTGGGGTAAATTTTATATAATACTAGGGTGCTGATACACACTGGTGCAAGTACAGATACATTCTGGATCTAGTATTTGCTAGTGATGTGGAACAGAGACGTGACTGACCGCCCAAACGGCCAAGAGGTATAAAAAAAAACAAGCAAAAGTAGTATACTCTAAAATTTCAGTATACAGTGAACCCTCACTTTATGCAGTCAATTGAACCCACGGCGGCCCGCGTAAAGTGAACAACATAACATATGGGATTAATTGAAATAGAGACCGGGCCGACCCCCAAACTCCACTTTTTCAGACACAATACCTACGTTGTAGTAAAAATAACTTCTTAATTTTATGATGGTATGCACACACAATTAATAATTAAGAGAAATATCAATAATATTAGGTTTATTAACACTTACATTAGTAGAAAAGATGGCTGGGCACACGGGGATGGGGGGTTGGTTCCGAGGCAGAGGGCCGATTATTGGCCCTCACCTGTATCACTTGTATCAATTGTATCACTATCCACCACAGAGGCTTGCAGGGCCTCATTGTCAAACCCCTCAAAGTCCGTATAAGTCCATATCCTCACTATCACTGACTTGGGCCGGCTGTGGTGGGTGGCGGGTGAAGAACTCGGTAATGTTTTGATGACTGGGCGACCTTGTGAGCACCCTGCTCGCGCCGCTCTCCGCATAAAATGGTACACACACCGTGGAAAGTGAGCATTCCGTGTTTGGCAGGGTACCGCGTAAAAGTGGAAACGCGTAAAGTGGGACCGCGTAAAGCGAGGGTTGACTGTACAGTATTACATATAACACTTTGTTTTGTTTATTTCAGGGCTGAAGTCTTCAAGAACGGGGGAACAGTGTGAAGCTATTTCCAAGTTTCCGGCACTATTTGAAAAATATCCCTTTCCTATTTTAATTAATTCTGCTCTGTTGAAATTGGCAGAAGTATTCCGACAGGAGACACCAGGGTGAGTTTTTCACTATTCAGACCAATACTTTTGTTAAATCATCTTTAGTAATCCAATAGGTTCTCTGATTTGATCACTATTTAAATATTTTTCTTGTGGGTTTTAGAATATGTACATGTATAATAAGCATCTACAGTATATCTTTCAGGGAACCATAAATATTTCACTGAACACAACCCAGATATACAGCATATGAATAAGGAAAAACTTAGGTGGTCTGGAGGTGTTATAGAACCATTTTAAAGATAAGCTCAGATATTATATGGTAATATACTGTAATAACTTGTACAGTCATGCGCCGGTTAACGTCCAACCGAACAACGTCCGATCGCGTATACGTCCGTGGCCCAAAAACACTTCCGTGACGCCTGCTGGACCACCACTCCACGACCCCCTGACGGAGACACGATGATCCTCCCATACTGGCCAGATATTATGTGTTAAAGGAATATCCTTCCTTAGGCCTTAAGCATTTGCCTCCAGGTGTAATGTTAACCTACATCTATTGAGGATAAAATCTTTCACCTACAAATTGACAATAACACATTTGCTGTAATCAGACATATCTAGTTGACTCAACAATTGCAACCCCAGTTGCAATTGGGGTTGCAATTTCAAATTCTGTGTCATTACTAAGGAATAACAAAGTCTCTGGTGCACTGCACTCTAAGATTAAGAGAAAACGGACTCAGGCGTCCTCAAGCGAGAGAAAACAGACTCCTATGATAGAGGACACAAGCACTCACACATGCCACTTATACTGACAGACTTGACACTCACTTACTTGACAAGTTTTACCAACCATTAGTTGTGTACATTATCTAGTGAATTTAGTCAATATTGTACAGTACAAGTACACTGCAATACAGTGGTCCCTCTGTTAACAATGGAACAAACCTGTACTGTGCATGTACTAAATGATTACGGTTCTTAAATTGTTATGTCTATTGCAAATATAGATTGTTTATACAGGTATTCAAATAAATCACTATCTTACAAGAATCCCAGCAATGTAAGTTATATTCACCCAGGTCGTTTGGGTGGCAAATTATGAGAAGAGCTTAGTCTTAAGTAATGATAAATAAACACGCAGGCCTTCAGCGCCAACTGTCAAATCTTATCTCAAATAAATAAACAAACACCAGACACTCTGTCACCTCACCTCACCTCCCCCCTCCCTGTTCCTCCCACTCTTCCCACGCTCGCTGGCTACCTCCCTCCTTGTGTTCCCAGACAAAAGATTGGTGATAACTCTATGGTTTAAGGTGTTTATTTTATATAATATCTCAGACTAAAGTTAGGAGATTATAATTTGCATTGCTGGAATCCTTGCAAGACAGCCAATAATTTGAATATAAACATCATATATTTTGCTCAAGAGATAAAAATTGTTGTACATTAGTGTACAATACTGTAATACATTTTATAATATAAAGTTTTTCAACTGTATTTTTGGGTAGATTTACATAAATTTCTAAATTTATTTTCATCCATTTACATGCACACACCATACTAAAGAAACGTAATAGAAATAAATGACCTTAGTGCAAAGCTGGAGTGCACATGTATTAATTTGATTACGGTACTAAAATTGTTGTCTAGTGCAAATTATAGCATGTTTATATTCAAATTAATCAGTATGTTACAAGAATCCCAGCTATGTTAATTATATTCACCCAGGTCATTTCACTGGCTTTTTATAAGAGAGAAGCTTAGTCACCTCAGAACTGATAAATATACACATGTTAGACCTGGGCCTGTGCCAACTGTCAAACGTACTACCTCCCCTCCCACCACACCCCCTCGCTCGCTCCCACCCTCTCCCCCATCTGCCCAGCATTGATGGAATCCTTGTAAAACAGTGAATAATTTTAATATATATGTCATGTATTTTGCACAAGAGATAAAAATTAATCACCTGTATCACACTACAGTAGTGATTTAAGAGTAAAAATGTATATGCACGTATATAGTATTCCACATACACGTAAGTATAAATACAAAGTTTATGTGATGATCGGTCAACGTCCATTTCGGTTAACGTCAGGTTTCAAGAACGTATCTAGGACGTTAACCGGCGCATGACTGTATCTGGTTACAGGGGATATCTTGCTTCCAAATCTATTAGCTTTTAGGTAAATTCTTAATTATACCGCAGTCAACAGAGTTATCACATCGTCTAACCTTTGCACCAAACAGTTTTATCACCACTGTATTTAGCTATTTATTGTGTAAAAATAGATACTCTCACATTTTCTTAACTTTGTGGAAGTTCAGGTTTCATTTCATTTTGTGTTTGGGTTGACAACATAAAAATGAAACAGTAATTCATAGGACCATGTACAGAACAGTATACAGTATACCTGTACTAAGTGTTGATAAATTATTTATTATTTTTATTATAAAGCATCACATTTTTATGTTGTGAGTCATTAAATTATTTTTCTGGAAGATTTAGTTGATATGTCAAGTGAAAACAACAAATATTTTGAGGTGTTTAAGTGATTTTCGGGATAATATTTGGAATTGGAATTTAATTTTAAGGTAAAGTTTGATATGTGAATCTATTGCAAGATTCACCATAGCTTTAGTTCATTTACTATTGGGGATTTTTATAGTCTATAGAAACAACCTTGCGTACAGTATTGGGAAAAAATATTATAAAGAAATTGAAAATGTTGTGTTATTGATGCCTTTTGTATTCTTTTTATTTCAGGAGCAACTTTGTGCGGGTTTGTGTGGTGGAAGTGGTGGAGTCGTGCGGACGCCACTTGGACAAGCTCATCAATGTGGACGAGTTCCTCCGACGCATCACCACTGTCATGCACTCAAATGATCCGGTTAGTTTTAGTCCGTCAGATATAAAAGCAGTGGGACTGCTGGAAAGATTTACCTGTACAATATACAGTATAGTCTCGTATACGCCGTCAATTAAACCCGTGGAGGTCCGCGTAAAACGAGAAAAGCGTAAGCGAAGTAACAGAGCATATGGGATTAATTGAAATAGAGACTGGGCCGACCGCCAGACTACCCTTTTTCCGACACAATACGTACGTTGTAGTAAAAATAACTTCTTAATTTTATGATGGTATGCACACACAATTAATATTTAAGAGGTATATCAATAATATTAGGTTTCTTAACACTTACGTTAGTAGAAGAGATGGCTGGGCACACGGGGATGGTTCTGAGGCAGAGGGCAGATTATTGGCCCTCACCTGTATCACTTGTATCACCTGTATCACTATCCACCACAAAGGCTTGCAGGGCCTCTTTGTCAAACCCTTCAAAGTCCATATCCTCACTATCACTGACTTGGGCTGGCTGTGGTGGGTGGCGGGTGAAGAACTCGGTAATGTTTTGTTGACTGGGCGACCTAGCATGCACCCTGCCCGCGCCGCTTCCTGCGTAAATGATGGAATGTACCGCATGACTAATAATTGCCGGTCTGGCCAGGTGCTGCATAAATGACCAACCGCGTAAAGGAAATCCGCGTAAATCGAGACTATACTGTATGTCAAGAGTGTAAGGTAACTGCACCCAGTAATTGTTTTAGCAAATAAAAGCCCATGAATATATAACTGACTCACTGTATCAAATAGCTACAGAGAACCTCGTTATATCATTTTTGTGTCTGTTTAGGTTAACTTATCGTACCCAGATTTTTGTTACAAGTCACACACCACACACACACAAAAAAAACCAAAACATGGGAATTAAGACAGCAAGCATCCACGTGAAGCTCTTATTGTGTGACTGCCTGGTGGCAAGTTAAAGATCAGCTGTTGAGAAGTGCCTGACAACACACTGGGGATATTACCACTCTCTTCCACTCCATCTCTCTAATCACCCACACCTTTCTGCTTTCTCACTTCATATTTTAAAATGCTTTGTAACATAATGTTGAAGGGATACAATGTTGCTAATTTATACAGTGGACTCGCAACTTATGCAGGATTACGTTCCTGGGACCCAGCGTAAAGCCAAAAAATGCATAAAGTCAGAAACACTCCTAAAAATCCCCTAAATCGCCATTAAGGCCAGAGTTGGGTCATTTTTATTTTAAAGCCATTATTTACTTATGGATTTGAATGTAAGTTTAACACAGTAATGGAGCCTACTCAATGAGGTTTCTATTTAGGTTTCATGAAAATCGGTCAAATAGTTTTTTTATTAATATACCCGTATACAGTGATCCCTTGGTTAACGAGCGCCTCGGTTAACGAAATTTTGGTTAACGAATTACCTTCCATAAGATTCTTCACTTCGGTTAACGAGCAATCCCTCGATTAACGAATTCCTTACAAGCGCCCCTCAACATGTTTTCGCTTGCTCACTAGCTGTCGTATTAGTCCGCCAATACAGTAATCGGTTCTAGGGCTTAAATTCCTTACCATTTTAGTAAATATCAAGAAGGTTGTACTATTCAATCATTTTAAAAGTTTTATATTAAATTTTTTAGTAATTTTAACAATTATTGAACATAATTGAAGTACAGGAAACTAGTTTTATGCGCACCAAACAGCCACTCAGCACACCAAGCTTGGCGTCAGTTTGTTTACAGGTTCAGAGGAAGGAACATCTTGTTTGAGACTCTTCAACATAAACGCTTTTTTTCTGTGTTTCCAGTCAAATTATTGGTCATTTTGAAATATATTTTGCATACAGTACATATTGATAATATATAGCGCAGTGCAGTGTTGATTTGAAGAAAATAATCTTGAATTACACCAAGTGAACTAAAATTTCATGGGTGAAATGGCGCATGGGATGACTTCTCTTCCACCCCAATGCCTTCTTTTCTCCCTTCTCCTCCACCCTCACTTCTAATTCCCATCATCATCAGCATCAACCAGGAGCCTTCTACATGCACACCTCAAAGTAAGTGTACTTTACTGCATTTATTTTTCATTTGTATGTAATTTTCGGTGAGCTGGAACCAATTTCCCAAAAACCCATTGAAACAATGGTTTCGGTTAACGAGCAACCTTCTGGTCGAATTGTGCTCGTTAACCAAGGGACCACTGTATATACAGTACAGTAGTACCCCTTAACGCGGTCAATTGAACCCACAGGGTACCGTGTTAAGTGAAAACCACGTTAAGTGAACAACAGAACATATGGGATTAATTCCAATAGAGATTGGCCCGACCCCCAAACTCTACTTTTTCCGACACAATACCTATGTTCTAGTAAAAATAACATCTTAATTTTATGATGGTACATGCACACAATTAATACTTGAGAGAATTAGAGAAATACAGTCGCCAAGTTAATGTCCATTCAAATAATGGACCCAACTCCCTCCCCCTCTTCTCACACTACACTGCTGGCTCTTCCCTCTCTGAGAAATTTTGGGGGAAAACCACTGGATTTTAATAAATAATACCTCAAACTAAAGTTAGGAAAATATAATTGACATAGCTGGATTCCTTGTAAGACCAGGAATATTTTGAATATAAATGTCATATATTTTTCACAAAAGATAACATATTTACTCAGAGTAAACATTATATCTAAAATTTGTATGTCTAATGCAAAATCTATGATGTTTATATTCAAAATGATCATCAAATTGTAAGAATTCCAGCAATGTAAATTATATTCTGGCCGGGTAATTTGTATGAATTTTATGAGCTAAAACAAATATCTTCAGTTAATAAAAAAAAAATAATAAACTTCGCGACACTATCTGTCAATCAAAGTACCCCACCTTGCCTCCCCCCCTCTTCCAACCGCGCCAGATGGTCAGTCCGTCCCAGCCCTCCCCCCCACCCCCCACCAACCCTCCCTACAAGAGAAATGTAGGGTGAAAAAACTAAATTTTAACATTTAGTAATAAATAATACCTCAGATTAAAGTTAGGATAATATAATTTACATTGCTGAATTCCTTGTAAGACCAGGAATATTTTTAATATAAATGTCATATATTTTGCACAAAAGATAACATATTTACTCAGAGTAAACATTATATCTAAAATTTGTATGTCGAATGCAAAATCTATGATGTTTATATTCAAAATGATCATCAAATTGTAAGAATTCCAGCAATGTAAATTATATTCTGGCCGGGTAATTTGTATAAATTTTATGAGCTAAAACAAGTATCTTCAGTTGATAAAAAAAAAAATAAATATTCTTCACACAGTGCCAGATGGTCTGTCGGTCCCTCCCTCCCCCCCACCCGCCACCAACACTCCCTACCAGACGTGTGGGAAAACCAGAATATTTACCTTTTTAGTAATAAATAATACCTCAAACTGAAGTTAGGATAATATAATTGACATTGCTGGATTCCTTGTAAGACCAGGAATATTTTGAATATAAATCTCATTTATTTTGCACAAAAGATAACATATTTACTCAGAGTAAACATTATATCTAAAATTTCTATGTCTAATGCAAAATCTATGATGTTTATATTCAAAATGGTCATCATATTGTAAGAATTCCAGCAATGCAAATTATATTCTGGCCGGGTAATTTGCATGAATTTTATGAGCTAAATAAAATAAAAATTATACCTCACCGCGTATATGGGTAGATGAACCGCGTTAAGTGAAAGTTTGGTTCTAGCGAGGCACTGTGTACAGTTAACCCTCACTTTACGCGGTTAATGTAACCCGGAGGGTACCGCGGAAAGCGAGAAACGCGTAAAGTGAATAACATAACATATGGGATTAATTGAAATGGAGTCCAGGCCGATCCCCAAACTCCACTTTTTGACGACACATAACTATGTTGTAGTAAAAATAACATCTTAATTTTATGATGGTACATGCACACAATTAATACTTAAGAGAAATAGAGAAATACAGTCGCCAAGTTAATGTCCATTCAAATAATGGACACGACTCCCTCCCCCTCTCACACTACACTGCCGGCTCTTCCCTCTGAGAAATTTTGGGGGAAAACCAGGTATAGTAATAAATAATACCTCAAACTAAAGTTAGGATAATATAATTGACATTGCTGGATTCCTTGTAAGACCAGGAATATTTTGAATATAAATGTCATATATTTTTCACAAAAGATAACATACTTACTCAGATTAAACATTTTATCTAAAAATTTTATGTCTAATGCAAAATATATGATGTTTATATTCAAAATGATCACCAAATTATAAGAATTCCAGCAATGTAAATTATATTCTGACCGGGTAATTTGTATGAATTTTATGAGCTAAAACAAATATCTTCAGTTAATAAAAAAAAAATAATAAACTTCACGACACTATCTGTCAATCAAAGTACCCCACCTTGCCTCTCCCCTCTTCCAACCGCGCGGTCAGTCCCAACCCTCCCCCCCACCCCCCACCAATCCTCCCTTCAAGAGAAGAGTGGGTGAAAAATTTAGATTTTAACATTTTGTATTAAATAATACCTCAGATTAAAGTTAGGATAATATAATTGACATTGCTGGATTCCTTGTAAGACCAGGAATATTTTGAATATAAAGCGTCATATATTTTGCACAAAAGATAACATACTTACTCAGATTAAACATTTTATCTAAAAAATTTATGTCTAATGCAAAATATATGATGTTTATATTCAAAATGATCACCAAATTGTAAGAATTCCAGCAATGTAAATTATATTCTGGCCGGGTAATTTGTATGAATTTTATGAGCTAAAATAAAAATCTTCAGTTAATAAAAAAAAATATTCTTCACACGGTAACAGATGGTCGGTCGCCGGTCCCTCCCTCCCTCCCCCCACCCCCCACCAACGTCCCTACTAGATAAATGTGTGGGAATACCAGACTGTTTACCTTTTTAGTAATAAATAATAAATCAGACTAAAGTTAGGATAATATAATTGACATTGCTGGATTCCTTGTAAGACCAGGAATATTTTGAATATAAATATCATATATTTTGCACAAAAGATAACATATTTACTCAAGAGTAAACATTATATCTAAAATTTGTATGTCTAATGCAAAATCTATGATGTTTATATTCAAAATGATCATCAAATTGTAAGAATTCCAGCAATGTAAATTTTATTCTGGCCGGATAATTTGTATGAATTTTATGAGCTAAATTAAAAAAAATTATACTTCACCGTTTAAAGGGGTACACTCACCGCGGAATGTGAGCATCCTGGGTTCTGGCAGGGCACCGCGTAAACGTGGAAACGCGGAATGTGGGACCGCGTAAAGTGAGGGTTGACTGTATATGCGAAATCGCGTTAAGTGAAACCGCGTTAAGAGGGGTATTACTGTATATTTTTTTTCAACATTCATAAAAAAAAATTGGTATTCGTCGACGTTATCGTTATCATTTGCGCTTTTACCACTCTAATATACATACTTTGATGAAAATATTCTAGTCAATTCAAATGCCCATGTGCCTGCATTGCTGGATGCCGAATTTTCAAAATTGCATAACAAAAATCACAAAATGTGTACCTTTTATAATATTTTATGTTTTCTCCTTTTTCTGGTGATTCTAATGATATTTTTATATTGAAAATCGGACAAGAACTTTTGGAGGAGTTTCTAGGTTTATATAGAATTTATTAGTCGTGAGATATAAGGCTTTGAAAATTTCATGGCAATTTGCGCCAAGCTGAGATGCAGAAATTTTAATTATATTCTGTAAATATAAGTTTTTGTTCTTTATATTCCTTGCACGCATGTTCAGCTTCTTACTTAGCCTAGGCATCTTGTCCAGGTAAGATAAGGTGCAATAACATGGGGTGGGGTAGACTAGGAGGACACGTAGCATATAACCTCTCCGTAGGAAGCTCTGGCGAGCACTGAGCTATTACATAATAAGGTAACGAGTCTGTCTTCTTCCCCTCCACCACACAGCCATGGAAGAGTTGCCAGATGTTGCCTAAATGTTGGACAATTTATGTACAAATAATATCTTTTTACGTACATTTTCAGGCATTATTATGCCAACAGAAAACCGGTATAATGCGACACCATGCACCAAGGGAGGGGAGAGGGCCTCTATGATGCTTTTTTATGGTAGTAAATATTGTCTGGAATTTTTCAGATCGTAAATCATAAATCACTACTGTAATGTAATATCAACAACTGTAACAAGTGTCTAACAGCATTTATAGAACACAGACATTACTTGTATGTAGACAGACAAGTGTTGTTGTTTTGAGATTATTCATCCCCTTCCAACGTCACCGTGGGGGGATCATCAAGGTCAGATAACGATGCAGGGGAGGATGTGGGCCGCTCAAGGTCACTGCAAGAAGTTGAGGGCGTTGTCTGATCTGCTGACGATGTTGATGTTGAGGTTTTCTTAAAGAACATGGTGATGGGAAGCTGTCGTTGTTGTTTCTTAAGTTGCTGGAACATATTCTTATACTGAGCCATAAGGCTGTAAGACCTTGTGAGAAGTTGATGCGCTCCATAGATGGGTCATAACCAGACACTAAGTTTTTCAAGTGCTTGGCCACCTGAAACACTTCACTAAACTAGTGTATATTCCAACATGCTGGCTCTTCGTGTTCTTCATTATAGTCGTCGCCACCTCCATCTTCTTTGTCCTCTCTCACTATTTTCTCTAACTCAGCATCAGTCAGAGTTTCCTGTACCCTTCAATTAACTCCTCGATTTCCTGCTCGACCATGTCTTCAAACCCATCACCGCCTACAGCCTTGGTCACCGTCATGATGTGCTTAACTTCAGAGTCGATCGTAGGGAATCCTTTGAAGTCATGCACACAGTCACTCCACAGTGCCCGCCAACACGAATTAACCGACTCTGGTTTCAGTTCATCCATGGCCTCCTTCACAAAAGTGAAGCAATTGGCAATGTTGAAATCCCTCTAGCATGCCATAACACTGTTGTTAGTGCCGTCTTCCATGGCATTGCAAATACGGACGAAGGTGAGGCGTGTACACGCTGCCTTAAAGCACTGAATCATGCCCTGGGTGAGAGGATGGAGGTGGTGTTGGGTGGCAGGAACACTTCCTCGACGTCATCGTGAGGGAATTTAATGGCATCCGGGTGGCCTGGTGCGTTGTCAACGACCAGTAACACCTTGAAAGGCAGGCCTAGCTTCTCTAGGTAGCTCTTTACCTCAGGGATAAAACATTTGTGGAATCACTCAAGGAAAAGCATTGCTGTCACCCAGGCTTTCTTGTTTGACTGCCAGTAGACGAGGAGGAGATTCTTATTTTTTCCCTTTAGAGCACGAGGGTTGGCAGACTTATAAATCAAGCCTGGCTTTATCATATGCCCTGCTGCATTGCCACATAGTAGGATGGTGATGCGGTCCTTCGCAGCCTTGAACCTGGCGGCCTGCTTCTCAGACTTGGAAATGTAGATTCTGGTTGGCATTTTCTTCCAAAACAAATCTGTTTCATCAGCGTTGAAGACCGGCTCTGGAAGATATCCATTTTCCTCAATCAATTTCCTGAATTCGTCTGGGAACACCCATGCAGCTGCCTTGTCCGCCGATGCCGATTAGCCAGTAATTCTAATATTTTTCAGGTTGAAATGCTTACTGAAACTGTCGAGCCAACCTGCACTGGCTTTAAAATTCTTCTCAGATTTAAACTGATCATAAAGACCCCGATGTTTAATGCCTTCTCCACCTTCACTAGAGTTACATCTCTAACCTGGCTAGTCACCTTAGCAGTAAATGAGGCACTTTTAGACACGGTTTCACGACTTTCCTTCTCCCGAATCTTGATGGACCTCACTCTTGATTAGTTCCGCCCGTACCTCAATGTCACAGCAGCGATTGACATCCCGCCTTTTATTAAGACTAACACGGCCACTTTTTGGTTCCAAGGTCATCACAGAGCGTTGTTTCTTCGCTGGAGGACCAGAGGCAGAGGATGCCTTGTGTTTGGGCATTATGAACGAGTTTGAGAGAGGTTTAAGCGAACTAAATTGACACACGAGAGGCAGCTGTTACTCCGATGATACACTCACGGCAACTGAGACAGACAGGGGTGGCCAGTTGGGATGACGGGGTGGTGCGTTTTGAGCTTGAAATCGGAAATTGTAACCCAATTTTAATCTGCGTATAGTTGAAACCGCGTAAAAAAAATACGCTTAAGTTGCGAATTTACTGTACGTACTTACACTTTTCACAATCTCCATAAAAAACTTTAGCTTTGACTTTATTCAAAATATCTTCAGGTCGTGAGGTCCACTAATCCCCCCACCCATCAAAGGGTGACCTGACATTCCATCAGAAGGTCGGTTACATGAGACCACTAATCCCCCACAGCTCCTTGGGAGTGGAAAATACCAGTCATTGCTGTAACACACAGCTTCTTTCACGCCCATATCATATAGACTTTTACTTTTCAAATATATTTAACCAGACTTTTAGATGAACTATTCTTGATTATTATAGTAAAGAAATGGAGTTT
>NW_024733734.1:4070324-4085874 GCF_018991925.1 Homarus americanus
CAGCAAGTGAGCGAGGCCAGCAGTCACGGGTACAGCCAGGAGAGGAGGGAAGGCTACATCCGAGCTCAGGTGGTCAGCAGGGAGGTGATGAGTAGAAACAGAAGCAAGAAAGACATGTTCTCTATGGTGTGCAGCAACACCGGGTCGTAGTAGTAAAACCGGTTTTTGTATTTGATGATTTTGTTTTCAAAAGGAATATTAAATTTAATAAATGTGTCAAGATCATTCGTTTCACTATTCTGGATCATTTTCATCCTAATAAATTAACGGATACATTTATTTTACTTTAAATAAGCTATTTAGTGGTGTTGGTAAAAGGGTGGGAATACTGAATTTTCATAAGATTTCAAGTTAAAATTTACTTAGCAAAAAATGAAAACTTTTCAAATCTGAAGATATCACATGATTCTGCATATAGAACTACTGTACATCATTAATACCATGGGCCGATTTTTCAAACTAAAAAAAAAAAAAAATTCGCCTCCGTATGACACACCCTAATAACCATGGTCTTGGTATGGTTGATGGTGACATGGTTGTTGGTGGCCCAGTTTTGGAGACTGTTCAATAAATCCTGAAGGGCGGTATAGTTGGGAGCAGAATTGTTGACGCTGATCCCAATGGTGGAGTCGTCGACATGTTTCCAGCGAGCAGGGGGGGGTGTGTGTGCGTGCGTGCGTGCGTGCGTCGAGGCTACCATTATCCATGAACAGCTACCCTGGACTGGCCATGTTACCTGCATGGACGACAGTAGACTGCCAAAACAGCTACTTTACACTTCACCTAATGAATAGTAAATGTAACGCTGGCGGGCAACTGAGAAGGTATAAGGATAGTCTTTAGACAAAACTGAAAAATTGCCAAATAGACCCCCTCCCCTGGGAGACGATCACTCCACACCGTAATGCTTGGAGGAGCACCACACAAGAAGGTGTGAATATTTTCGAGTTAGCCCGACTGGATACCGAGGAAGACAAGCGCCAATGCCGGAAAGACGTTGCCGCCACTAAATGTAGCCCCCCATATGTGCAACGTCTGTGGACAACCCTGCCGACCACCAACGAAGGTGACATTCCTAATAACTCATATCATTGTCTTATAGTTGGACGATCATCATACAGTGGTCCTTCGGTTAACGAGCGCCTCGGTTAACGAGATTTCGGTTAACGCGTTACCTTCCATGAGATTCTTAACTTCGGTTAACGAGTAATCCCTCGATTAACAAGTTTCTTACGAGCCGACCTGAACATGTTTTCACATGCATTTGGCGGTCCACCAGCTGTAGTATTAGTCCGCCAATACAGTAATCGGTTCTAGGGCTTAAATTCCTTACCATTTTAGCAAATATCAAGAAGTTTATACTATTCAATAATTTTAAAAGTTTAATATTAAATTTTTTTAGTCATTTTAACAATTATTGAACATAATTGAAGGTAATGAAACTAGTTTTATGCGCGCCATCCAGCCTCTCAACACACCATACAGGCGTCAGTCTTTTGTGTGTTTTCAGTGGAAGTAACATCTTGCTTGAGACTCTCTTCAACTAAACGCTTTTTTTCTGTGTTTGCAAGCAAATTATTGGTCATTTTGAAGTTTATTTTACATATTGACAATATATAATGCAGTGCAGTGTTGATTTAAAGAAAATAATCTTGAATTACACCAAGAGAACTAAAATTTTATGGGTGAAATGGAGCCATGGGGTGACTTCTCTTCCACCCCAATGCCTTCTCTTCTCCCATCTCCTCCACCCCCATTCTAATTTGCATCATCATCATCCAGGAGCCTTCTACATACACACCTCAGAGTAAGTGTACTTTTCTACATTTTTTGTTGAATTTAGGCAATTTTCAGTGAGCTGGAACCAATTACCCAAAAACCCATTGAAACAATGGTTTCAGTTAACGAGTTTTCAGTTAACGAGCAACCTTCTAGAACGGATTGTGCTTGTTAACCGAGGGACCACTGTACTCGGTTCTGAGTGACAGCAAAGTAGGAGTGTGGTTAATGTTGGTGTGTATAGCACAGTGTGAAGAATGTGGGCTGATAGTATTGTCGGCTGAGGTGAACCTTTTTCAGGGGTGAGGCGAGGAGCGTCGTGTGGTCAGTTTTCTCTCCTCCTTCCTCACTTTAGCATGGCTAATTGTGATAGGGAGATGAATTTGATACCATAATGATCCTTAATAAATTCTATGCAAGACGTTTCCATTAAGATATCCATAAACAAAATATTTCGATATGATATAATGATGGGAATTCCATTCTTTTATAAAAAGTAAGTAATGTTGATACCGGAGTCAATAAAATCAGTTCTAATTTAGTTAGACACCATTTTTTTATCAAAATAATCTTGAATACTTATCTAAAAGTTTGATTAAATAAATAAAAAAAAAATTATATGATATGGACGTGAATAGATCTGTGTTACAGCAAAGGCAGTGTGGTATTTTCCAAGAGTAAACGATGCAGCTCGTAGGAGCCGTAGTTATCTCCGCAAACACCACAGTACAAGTACAATATTGTTCATACTGTAAACATAATAATGTATACTACTGTATGTACGTACTTCTATACTGTATACCCTGTATATTGTACTCACCAGCAGATCTGTCATCTTTAGCCTAGAATAGGCAGACACTTCATTCAATTTACTATAACACATAACTAATCACATCTTAACACTTGTGATAAAGGTTGGGTGGGAGATATTGGGTCATGTTACTCACCTGGCCTGATGCAGTGTCAGGTGACCCATTATTGTATGGGGGATTAGTGGGTCTTATGACCTGAAGATGTCTTGAATGAAATTATTTTTTTACCTATGAGGTATATACATAGTACAGTAGGGTCTGGATATATCATAACTTTTTATTACGATTATTTTATATCGTGACTACCAAAATTATCGACATTTTCCAATTTTATAGCGATAAATTTATTTATTTCATGAGGAAAATTGGGCGGGAAATATTTCAAACGTACCGCCATGGCAAATAAATGAGTTATTTCCTCACCAGAGGCGCCACCGTGGCTGCTCACTCGCGCTTTGACTCTCGCCCGCTCAGTCTTTCTGAGTGAGTGACGAGAAAGCAGCCGACTCTGTTGCAGATTACGACTTCTAAGGTGAGTGTAAATGGGTTGCTAGTGATGTGAAAGGATAAGTGAAGGTAATGGAAAGTTTAATGGAAAAGATTTAATACTGTAACTAATATTTTTGGTGTTCGTTTATATAGATGTGGGATTGTCAAGTGAGGGTGGCAGTGTGGTGTTCCTTGATATTGACATTGAAACAGTCTGTTGTTCCCGAGTCTACTGTTCATTGGTGCTTTAATTAGTAAGAAAATGAACTCGTTAAGTCAAGTTTAGTCACTTTTTTGGCCTCCAGAACCTAACCCTATTTTCCCCATTGATTACATAGATTCTACTACGAATATTCCTATAACAAACTGTTTTACCTATAAAATTGAGAATGCTACAACGAACGAAACTCCTACAACGAACTTTTTTCTTTTGTTTTTTTGTACTAATTTATTGCTTTTTTTATTACAAGTATTAATGATATTCTTTATTTCAGGGGTTTAGATGCATATCTATGCACTTTTTTACAATTTTTACAATTTTATATTATATTTTTCAGTGTTAAGTGGTTGTATTTGGGGGCCTGGAACGGATTAATCCTATAACGAACGAATGCTATAACGAACAAGGTTCTAGAACCAATTAGATTCGTTATTGCATACCCCACTGTATCGAGATTTAGTATACAGTGGTTCCTCGGTTAATGAATGCCTCGGTTAACGAAATTTCGGTTAATGACTTACCTTCCATAAGAATCTTCAATTCGGTTAACGAAAAAAATTTGATTAACGAAATCCTTACGAAAATCACATTTTGTTTTGAACATCAACTGATAAGCTGAGGAGGTACTCAGCCAATTCAGTGATCTCTTCTATGTTTACATTCAAATTAATCACTATCTTATAAGAATTCCAGCAAAGCAAATTAAATTCACCCCGGTCACTTCTATTAAATTTTATAAGCAAAAAACTAAAACTCAATCTAAAGGACATAAATTAACAATTAAATACTTCACACCACAGGTGCCAACTGTCAAACATGTCACTGTCACCCCTCCCCCCCCCCACCTTCCTGAGAAACGTTTGGTGGAAAGCACTAGGCTTACAGGTTTAATAATAAATAATATCTCAGACTAAAGTTAGGATAATATAATTGGCATTGCTGGATTCCTTGCAAGACAGTGAATAATTTGAATATAAACGTCATATATTTTGCACAAAAGTTCTAATTTTTGCTCTCTCTAATAAAATTCTTAAATTAGATCTAAAATTTGTATGTCTAATGCAAATTTTAGCTTGTTTATATTCAAATTAATCACCATCTTATAAGAATTCCAGCATTGTAAATTATATTCTGGCCGGTAATTTCTATGAATTTTATGAGTTAAAAACAAAAATCTCAAGTAAATAAACAAATTATACTTCACCAGACGCACTATCTGTCACCTCACCTCCCGCTCCCCCCCTCTTCATGCTGCTGGCTCCCTCCCTCCCTCCCTATCCCCGCCTTCCCAGACAAAAGTTTCGTGTTTTCTTTAGGCTTTAAAGTGTTTATCTTATATAATATCTCAGACTAAAGTTAGGAGAATATAATTTGCATTGCTGAAATCCTTGCAAGACAGCGAATAATTTGAATATAAACGTCATATATTTTGCACAAGAGATAAAATTAATCACCTGTATCACATTACAGTAGTGATTTAAGAGTTCTAGTGTATGTATGTACGATATATATAGTGATTTAAGGGCGATTTAGGGGAATTTTAGGAGTGTTTCTGACTTTATGCATTTTGGCTTTACTTTGTATATACTTTTCTATGAGCTGGAACCAATTACCCAATATCCCCTTGAAACAATGGTTTCGGTTAACGAACGACATTCTGGAACGAATTGTGTTCGTTAACTGAGGGATCACTGTACAGTGAACCCTCACTTTATGCGGTCAATTGAACCCACGGCGGCCCACGTAAAGTGAGAAACGCATAAAGTGAACAACATAACATGGGATTAATTGAAATAGAGACCGGGCCGACCCCCAGACTCCACTTTTTCCCGACACAATACTCACGTTTTAGTAAAAATAACATCTTAACTTTATGATGGTATTCACACACACATAATATAGACGGGAACAATCAATAAGAGAATAATATACTGAAGGTTAGGTTAGAAAAAAACAAGGTTAGGGTTAACACTTACTTTAGTAGAAGAGATGGGTCGGCGTGGGGAATGGAGGCTGGTTCCGAGGCAGAGGGCAGGCTACTGGCCCTCAGGTGAGTCTTCATCACTGTCATCCACACTTACTAGTGCCTCCCTGACAAATCCCTCAAAGTCATCATCACTGTCTCTGTCACTATCACTGGCTTGGGCTGGCTGTGGTGGGTTGCGGGCGAAGAACTCGGTTATGCTTTGCTGACGGCTGGTGTTTATGTTGTCGTGATACACCTTGATGTAGGGCTCCATAGTCTGCAACAGCTGGGTAGTGAAGATTTCATACTGGTTTCGTCAGGGTCGTCGGAAAGGAGGAGCTTGACTTTCTCAATACACTCGATGGCACCCCTTACATTACTATGGGATAACTTGCGTTCTTCTTGGGATGACGCACCACCTGCCTCTTCACTGACGTCATCATCATCTAGCATCTCGTCGGTAGTCACATCAGGATCCCTTATCACCTCCAGGATGTCGTCGTTGGTGGTCTCGGAGAAGCCTGCAGCTGTAACACTCTGCGCAGCTTCTCTGGCAAGGTCCACTGCTACTGCAACAGTCTGAACCTCACCAGTCACAGATTTACTCTGCCTCCCACCCCGAATACCTTGCAACACATGTCTGCATGCGTGACGAACAGTTGCTACAGACAGCTGATCCCATGCCTCCACCAAGAAGTCCACAGCTTTCTTGACGTTGAATGTTCTCCAAAATTGTTTCACAAGTACTTCTTGCTCTGCCAACTGTTGTTCCTCGTCGTCTTTGCTCTTGCTATCGGTGTCACTCAGGTTACGCAACTCTTCCTTGGTGTTGTCGTTCAGGAGCTTAAATTTCTTGGCAGAGAGTGCAGCTTTCACATTACAGATCAATTCTTGGTCCATGGGCTGTATTAATGACGTAGTGTTGGGAGGAAGGAAGACCACTTTTATGTTGGGGTGATGATCTAACAGTAGGGACGATTGTCCTGGTGCGTTGTCAAGCAGCAACAAAATCTTGAATGGAACATTGTGTTGCTTACAGAATTTCTTAACGTCAGGAACGAAACAGTCATCAAACCAGGAGAGGGACAGAGTAGAGAACATCCACGCCTTATGTGCGGTCAGCCAGTGGACATTTAGCTTGGTCATGTCCATGCTCTTGTAGGCGTGCGGCTTGCCTGCTGTGTGGATCACCGATAACTTGAGCTTACAGGTACCGGAGGCATTGGTGGTAAACAGGACGGTGATGCGCTCCTTCAGCAACTTCCGGCCCCGACACTTGCTGGCATTCTTCACAACGAAGGTCTTGGAGGGTAGCTTTTTCCAAAAAAGACCAGATTCGTCCATGTTAAACACCTGGTCGTCGGTGTACTGTTCTTCCTCCATAATCTCACGTAAAAACGGAGGAAATTCCCTAGCCGCAACACGGTCAGCACTAGCTTCTTCACCACCAATGTTAATATTGGTGATCTTGTTCCTCTTAAATCTCTGCAACCACCCAGAGGAAGCATTAAAGGGTTTGGGCTCTGCAATTCCCATCTTACGTGACACTGCAGCATACAGTTCACGTGCGTACTCCTTAACTGAGCGCGTGTCCACCGCCATGTTCCATCGCGCCTGACGAACCAAGTAGCTCACAAGTAATTTTTCCATCTTGAGAAGCACCTGGTTGTGGCAATACTTGATCATAGAAGCACCTGTAGACTTTGTGATGTTCATGTGCTCCTTTATCTTGGCTGCATCCTTCTTAATTGTCCTGTTAGTTGATTCGTTAACACGATGCTGGCGCGTGAGATCAACCTGTCTTGTTCCTTTCTCTAACTCTTGTATGATCTTGTACTTAATTACGTAGCTTAAGGAACGTCATATCTTCTTTGGCTTAGGGCGGCTGGGTCCAGGTAATGCAAGGTTTCTTTGTGGTGGTGGTGGTGGTGGTCTGGTGGCAGCCATTCTTATGGAACAATGGATACCGATATACACGGTGTAGCCGGGAGGGGTGTAACTGATGCGGGTAGGTCAAGGGGCTTGAACGCTTCCGTGGCGGGGCACGTCATAGTACATACATTAAACCAATCACAGCTAGCGGGGAAGGGAGGTAAGGATGCTTGGCCCAATCATAGTCTGATACATCATATGACGTCACCGATAATGCAACAAAGACATACACTGCGCAACCTACTCACGCCGCTTACCCAACATGGCGGGAGAGATGGCGGGAGGTTTGGATCCAAAAATGGCGCGGCGCGAGAGGACCGCCAGCTGCTCCGTGTAAAAGGGTACACGCACCGCATAAAGTGAGCATTCCGTGTTCGGCAGGGTACCGCGTAAACGTGGAAACGCGTAAAGTGAAACCGCGTATAGCGGGGGTTTACTGTATAGCGAACATCGTTGGACCCTATCTTGCAATATATCCCGACCCTACTGTACTGTACTGTACAGTACAGTAGGGACGGGATATATCGCAAGATAGATTCCAACGATGTTCACTATTAATAAGCACAGATTATTACAATAATGTATCTTTACTAATTAATGAAAAATAAATAAACAATATTGTACAGTGATATCTCTGTTAACCGGAATCCCTCAAAGCCGGAAATCTCCAATAGCCGGAATTGAAATTTACTCGGAAAATCATTCCCAAAGCCGGAATTTTCCAAAAATTCCGGCTTTGAGAAAAATTTTTCAGAATGTCAAAAATCGAGAGAATTTTCTGAAAATGTCTTCAACAAAGATGAAGGTTAAAGTATTTTTTTTTTAAGGGGGGGAACCTGACCTGACCTGACTCAATGTCAGGTGGAGGTAGGGTGGAGGATTAGTGGTCTCATATTACCGACCTTCGGATGGAATGTCAGGTCACCCTTTCTTGGGTGGGGGATTAATGGGTTTCTTGACCTGAAGATGTGTTGAATAAACACGAAGCCTAAAGTATTTTTATGGAGATTGTGATAAGTATAAGTATAAATGAGCAAAGTTGTATCCCTTCAACATTACGTTACATAACATTTTAAAATATGGAGTGTGAAAGCAGAAAGGTGTGGGTGATTAGAGAGATGGAGTAGAAAAGGAGTGGTAACATGCACCAGTGTTGCCTAGCGATAACCTCCTCAACAGCTGATCTGTTATTTCACCTCCAGGTAGTCACACAACAAAACCTTCACTGGATGCTTGTTGTCTTATTTCCCGTGTGTGTGTGCGTGCGTGTGTGTGTGTGTGTGTGTGTGTGTGTGTGTGTGTGTGTGTGTGTGTGTGTTTTTTGACGAAGTGAACTTTTTGGGGGGTAGGGTCACGTGGTTAGTTCCCCCCCCCCCTTTCCCTTCTCAAGCGTGGCTAATTGTGATAGGGAGATGAATTTGATAACATAATGATGCTTAGTAAATTCTCTACCAAATGTTGCCAATAAGATATCCTTAAAAAATATTTCTATATGATATAGTGATGAGAATTCTAGTCTTTTATATAAAAAAGTAAGAAATGTTGATACCAGAGTCAGTAAAATCAGTTGTAATTTCGTTAGACACCATTTATCTATCAAAATAATCCTGAATACTTTATTTAAAAGTTTGAGTTAATAAATATATTTAAAACAAAAGATCTATATGATACAGGCGTGAATAGAGCTGTTACATTTATCCTCTTCACTGATGGGCTCATTAGTCGCTTGGGAGATCGGTCACATCTCTGTTACACACTTCACTCAATTGACTGTAATACATAACTAATCATGTCTAACACTTGTGATAAGGTTGGGTGCGAGATATTGGGTCTCTTTACTAACCTAACCTGATTCAACGTCAAGTCACCCAGTGTTGGGTGGGGGATTAGTGGGTCTTATGACCGATTATGTCATGAATGACATTATTTCATTCCTATGAGGTATATACATAGTACTATACTGTACTGTATTGTATATGAAGGGTACAGGTATTAATAAGCACAGATTATTACAGTAACGTATCTGTACTGATTAATGAAAAACAAATAAACATTAGTGTATCATGAATGAGTCGGTACAATAGACAAGCAGTGAGGCGAGCCTTTGGGGGAGGGGGTGGTGCGGTCACTTAACCCCCCACAACAAACTGAGGAGAGATTAACGCTTATAAAATATCATTGACCTGACTTACGAGAATACAACTTGTATTGCTGGAATTCTTGTAAGATAGCAATTAATTTTGAGTATAAACATCTCTTATTTTGCATCACACACACACACACACACACACACACACACACACGCACGGGAATTAAGACAACAAGCATCCAGTGAAGGTCTTGTTGTGTGACTACCTGGAGGTGAAATAACAGATCAGCTGTTGAGTAGGTTATCACTTGGCAACACTGGTGCATGTTACCACTCCTTTTCCACTCCATCTCTCTAATGACCCACACTTTCCTGCTTTCTCACTCCATATTTTAAAATGTTATGTAACGTAATGTTGAAGTGATACAACTTTGCTCATTTATACTTATACTTATCACAATCTCCATAAAAATACTTTAGGTTTCGTGTTTATTCAACACATCTTCAGGTCATGAGACCCACTAATCCCCCACCCAAGAAAGGGTGACCTGACATTCCATCAGAAGGTCAGTAATACGAGACCACTAATCCCCCACCCTACCTCCACCTGACATTGAGTCAGGTCAGGTCAGGTTCCCCCCAAAATACTTTGACTTTTATCTTTATTCAAGATATTTTCAGCGCATTCTCTCGATTTTCAACCTTGGAAATTTTGTTCCAAGAGCCAGAAATTTGTGGAAAATTCCGACTTTGGGAATGATTTTCCGAGCAAATTTCAATTCCGGCTATTGGAGATTTCCGGGTTTGAGGGATTCCGTCTAATGGAGGTATTACGAACGCCCGCCGATACAAATAAGGTTAACTTTAAATTTATAATATTTCATTTACCTGATGACTTATTTTTTACTTTAATTTACTGTATTTTGTCATTCTATTTATTCTTTGATCTTAAATTAAGTGATTTTAGATGTACGTATATAAGGACTTAGGGTATGATACAGTACGTGTTGGGAATGCTGGGCATATCGATGTTCTTTTGTTTTGAGGTTGACGCCAAGGGATGTGGAACGGCTGAACAGGCTCACTCTAAGTTCAGCTCTCACTCGGAGCAGACATTCCTGGTTTTTTCCTTCCACTGCCTTCTTGCTTCTATCTGAGGTGCACCGTGGGGGTTTTGGGTGATCCTGTGCGTGTGGAGGTTCTGGTTGTTGCTGTGTATGCAGTAAGACTGGTATATGCCAGGTTAATATAGAATTTTGCCCTCAGTGTTCTCAGTGTTTGTGTTACTCAGTGTTATTTCATCTTTGTATTCTCTCTTGTAATGGTGTTTACCCGGTTCATACATGTATTGGCCCTAAGTATCCTTGGATAAGTGTTATTTGATTTTGGTGTTCTTGTGCATATTACATGTAAATCTGTAAGATAAGGAATAATCATGTTTATTTTAGTTAAGCTTTGTTTTAATAACACTGGACCATCTTTCACAAATTATTTTGTCGTATTAATATAACTTTGAGTGACCTCTGTTCAAAAATATATATATATGGTCTTTATTGCACATTTTCTATGAGATTTTTTTTCATTTGTGTTTGGTCATTGTTCCAATGCTTTGAAGGCCTTAAAGTATATAAGAGGGAAGTGATCGTAACAATTTGGCCTATGTTTAGTTATAAAATGGGATTACTGGATCAGTCCTCATTTCTCAGCTTGTTATCCTGTTATTATCATACAACCTGCAGTTGGCACGGGCCCTTACCTTGCGCACCCTGGGCTGGATGTCAGGGGTCGTGGGCGAGAACAGAAGAGTTCAACATCTGATACGAGAAGCATTAGATGCCAAAGAATCCGTGGAACTTCAGGCTGCCATCATGGCGGCAGAGAAATATGCTGCTAAATCAAAGTAAGTTTAAGAGGATTTTACTTTTTGGTATTAGATAGTTATAGGTAAATATTGGTGTTACTTATGAGGAGAAATTGAAATGTGAGTTTATGTTAGCATAATAATATGTACTGTAGACGTTAAATCAGAGATCATATCTTTAACAGAACCTTTGCCATGAACATGTGTGAACGTCTCATCCACATGATTGGAGGATTGGCAACACCAGTTGATGTGAAGTTACAGCTAATCCAAGTGTTTCAACACATGCATCATGATGCTGAAACAGCTGCAACTGTAAGACTCTTAAGTTTTGTTTGTAGCTGCAGTACTGGATGCTAAGTCTGTCTTCCACCTTTCCTCTCCTCTCACTTTTTATGTGAGGTAGGTCAAGACAAATAGAAACCTTAAGTAAGAGAAGAAACAGAAGAGGCAAGTGTTGTAAGTCATTTGCAAAGTGCACCAAGAAATGGTTGTAACAATTTATGGAAATTCAGGTTGCTGAAATTTGCCCATATGGAATTTGTAAATTATGACCACTAAATTTGGGATGCAGCCCGTAAATTCTACCTTATGGAAATGGGGTAAATCATCAAAATTTTCAACACAAAAATCGCAATATAGAACAAAAAGAATTCACATAAATTATAATTTAGTTGGAGTGGAATTCATGGTGTTTGCTACCACCAAGCATGGCATACCCACTCCAACTCAGTGTTTTGTTATCTCCCAGCGTGTACGCTTGATCTCTTGACCCCAGCTCTTGGATTTAACACTTACGTACTTATCTTATTTAAGACTGTCCAGTGTATTACCCTTATTCAATATGAGTGGTAAGAGTCCATCAAGTGCAAGTGAAAGCAGTAGTACTAAAAGAACTCATAAAGGAATTACGTTGGTGATGTCCTCCTGTAAAGAAGAAAAAATATCTGTACAGTAAATGAAGTAATAAAATAAATATGTTTAGGAGGCATATTAAGGGTAAATAACAAGTGAAATATTACAGAAACACTTGAAATACCTAGGAACGCACCAAACTCCACGAGGACCAGATGTAAACAAAGGGTATGCCGAACCATGGATACTAGCGCCCACGGCCGGATTTACCAATAGGCCAAGTAGGCCATTGGCCTAGGGCCCACCGGTATCTGGGGGCCCACTGAAACTAATTTGTCGCGCAGCGTGCCAGCGTATTACCTTGTTTCAAGTGTACACCGAGTATTTCATTATATAATATATTCACAACCATAAGGGCCCCTGTACAATAAGTATAGGCCCGCAGTGGTCTTCAACTGGTGGGCCATATACTTGAAACACTAAAATTTTTAACATCAAGAGGTCTTCCTCTCAGAGGTGGTGATGAAAGAATAGGCTCTAGCAACAGTGGGAATTACCTTGGAGTACAGTGAGTTCTGCTATAACGCGTGTTTTGACAACGCGAATTTGCTCGAACGCGATTTATGAATTGAGGAACGATATTTGTAAAACGCGAACTCGTTTGCTCTAACGCGATTCCACTCGAACGGTTGTTGTGGCTTCAGTTCACGTTCGACATCACATGTTCAATTGAGTTATGTGTTTTGTTTGTGAACAATTGCAGAAATAATGTATGTAATATTTATGTATACAGTATACCTATATATTATAAGTAAATTGTAAAATTTTACATAAAAGAGAAAATCAAATTACATAGCGTTTTACACCCGCGCTCTCTCTACATCACACACAGTGTTTACAGTTCACGTTCGACATCACATATTCAATTGATTTATGTGTTTTGTTTGTGAAGAATTGCAGAAATAATTTATGTAATATTTATGTATACAGTAAACCACTCACAAGGTCCTACAGTACCACTAATTATTTTATACTGAAACTTACGTTTGGTAAGCTGGATTAAAATGAAGATTACCGGTATATTAAAATAATAAAAATGTATTATAAACCAGTCTAACATACCGTAATAAACACAGCTGCTATCATCACCCCCCCACCCCCATTTGCCAGTGACAAGAAAGGGAAAGTGACCTTGACTGTGACCGCCTGTGGCTATTTTTAGCCGTCCTTGTGTTCGGAGGTGGTCAGTAATGCATATCTCTATATTTACTGATCATAATACTTATCTCTTATAAATAATTCATTTAAAATTTATTTTTTTGCAAAGAATATTCAGTAAATGACTGCATTAATTCTTGAAACTACCTACAGTGGTAAATTTAGGATATAAATAATGAACAGAAGTCACGTCATGGATTCGGAGTTTGGTCCTTAACGATCACCATAAATGTAGCCTCCCTTTTTCGCGAAACACGTATATAAATTAAAGAAAATACTTGCAGTATATTTAATATATTACAGTATATTATATATAAATAAATAAACAAATAAATTCAAATTCCCTTATCATCCTGTGTCATATACAGAAATACTTGAGTCCCTGAGCGAGTACACAAAAAGAAAACGGACATCCTGGAGTGGATAGAGAACGGACATCTCTACTGGGGGACTCAAACGTTTCTCATGTTTTGTGGGCGCTCTAGCATAATATGAATAATATGTAAATTACAATTTACATATATATATATACAGTATATATATATATATATATATATATATATATATATATATATATATATATATATATATATATATATATATATATATATATATATATATATATATATATATATGTAAATTGTAATTTATATATATATATATCTTGATAAAATCACACGGGAAAATGGAAACAACGGAGTACCTTAGCTTTCGTCTTTATTCAAGACATCTTCAGAGGCAACTGGATTACATGGACAGAGAGAGGCTTAAATATACAGGGTGACCTAAAAACATGAGGTCAGCTCATAATGATGACATCCACTAATCCCCACAAATCATCTTGTGTCACAGAAAGACTTCTGGTTGAAGCTAGTTTGATTAAGGAATTAAAATCAATAAACCTTAGTGATGGTCAGTTCAAAACTGATAATATGTTACATAAATTTATTTGTCAGTAGCCCAAGGTTAAAAATGCTTTGAAAACCTTTGATCTAGATGTATGATAGTTATTTTGTGGGTCCCTTTTTTCTGACCTGACCTGGCTAGTCACGTCACCACCCTTCTCTTAAGCTCCTCTACGTGTGTGTTGGTGTGGGGATTAGTGGATGTCATCATTATGACCTGACCTCATGTTTTTAGGTCACCCTGTATATTTAAGCCTCTCTCTGTCCATGTAATCCAGTTGCCTCTGAAGATGTCTTGAATAAAGACGAAAGCTAAGGTGCTCCTGTTTCCATTTTCCAGTGTGATTTTATCAAGATTTATCTTATCCACGCCATTGTATATATATATATATATATATATATATATATATATATATATATATATATATATATATATATATATATATATATATATATATATATATATATATATATATATATATATATATATATATATATATATATATATATATATAAATCGTAAAAATTTAAATAAAAGAGAAAAACTAAATACGTAGCGTTTAAAGTGTTAAAGTGTACTGAACAGTGTTGTGGCTTGGCTCAATGTTTACAGTTCACGTTCGACATCACTTGTTCAATTGATTTATGTGTTTTGTTTGTGAAGAAATACCTGTACAGTATATGTAAATTGTAAAATTTTAAATAAGAGAGAAAAACAAAATAAGTAGCATTTAAAGTGTACTGTACATTGTGGCTTGGTGCGGGGTTATGCAGTGTTTACAGTTCACGTTCGACATCACATGTTCAATTGATTTATGTGTTTTGTTTGTGAAGAATTGCAGAAATAATTTATGTATACAGTATACCTGTACAGTATATGTAAAATGTAAAATTTTAAATAAGAGAAAAACAAAATACATAGCGTTTTAGACCCGCGCGCTCTGTTTACTCCACACTTTGTTTGAAACACTTGTGAAGTTTTTAAGCGTCCTCAGTGAATTCTGATTACTGTTTCTCCAATTTTGTGACTATGGAAAAGAAGAATATCTCTGGGAAGCACTCTGGTGATCGCATTTCCGGTGGTGATTGTAAAAGAAAGGCTATAACACTTGAAGAAAAGCTTGATGTTTCATGACTCCTCAGCCTCAACATCACCCTTATCCCCCATCAAGTTATATTCATATTTTTTCAAGGTAAAGTGTAACATTTACTGTATGATTTCATTATTAGACATGAATGTAACATTTATTTAGACTGTGCTATCCTTTGTGTTAGGCTAACTACGAAATTTTTTTTCGATTTGGAGTAATCTGCACCTAACCCTATTTTCTCCATAAGCCCTGTTATTTCTATTTCACGAATTTCTATAACACGATGTTTTACAAGAACACTACTATCGCGTTATAGCAGAACTACCTGTACTG
>NW_024733734.1:4085974-4098474 GCF_018991925.1 Homarus americanus
ACCATGGTCTTGGTATGGTTGATGGTGACATGGTTGTTGGTGGCCCAGTTTTGGAGACTGTTCAATAAATCCTGAAGGGCGTATAGTTGGGAGCAGAATTGTTGACGCTGATCCCAATGGTAGTCGTCACATATTTCCAGCCAGTAGCAGTCGAGGCTACCATTATCCATGAACAGCTACCCTGGACTGGCCATGTTACCTGCATGGACGACAGTAGACTGCCAAAACAGCTACTTTACACTTCACCTAATGAATAGTAAATGTAACGCTGGCGGGCAACTGAGAAGGTATAAGGATAGTCTTTAGACAAAACTGAAAAATTGCCAAATAGACCCCCTCCCCTGGGAGACGATCACTCCACACCGTAATGCTTGGAGGAGCACCACACAAGAAGGTGTGAATATTTTCGAGTTAGCCCGACTGGATACCGAGGAAGACAAGCGCCAATGCCGGAAAGACGTTGCCGCCACTAAATGTAGCCCCCCATATGTGCAACGTCTGTGGACAACCCTGCCGACCACCAACGAAGGTGACATTCCTAATAACTCATATCATTGTCTTATAGTTGGACGATCATCATACAGTGGTCCTTCGGTTAACGAGCGCCTCGGTTAACGAGATTTCGGTTAACGCGTTACCTTCCATGAGATTCTTAACTTCGGTTAACGAGTAATCCCTCGATTAACAAGTTTCTTACGAGCCGACCTGAACATGTTTTCACATGCATTTGGCGGTCCACCAGCTGTAGTATTAGTCCGCCAATACAGTAATCGGTTCTAGGGCTTAAATTCCTTACCATTTTAGCAAATATCAAGAAGTTTATACTATTCAATAATTTTAAAAGTTTAATATTAAATTTTTTTAGTCATTTTAACAATTATTGAACATAATTGAAGGTAATGAAACTAGTTTTATGCGCGCCATCCAGCCTCTCAACACACCATACAGGCGTCAGTCTTTTGTGTGTTTTCAGTGGAAGTAACATCTTGCTTGAGACTCTCTTCAACTAAACGCTTTTTTTCTGTGTTTGCAAGCAAATTATTGGTCATTTTGAAGTTTATTTTACATATTGACAATATATAATGCAGTGCAGTGTTGATTTAAAGAAAATAATCTTGAATTACACCAAGAGAACTAAAATTTTATGGGTGAAATGGAGCCATGGGGTGACTTCTCTTCCACCCCAATGCCTTCTCTTCTCCCATCTCCTCCACCCCCATTCTAATTTGCATCATCATCATCCAGGAGCCTTCTACATACACACCTCAGAGTAAGTGTACTTTTCTACATTTTTTGTTGAATTTAGGCAATTTTCAGTGAGCTGGAACCAATTACCCAAAAACCCATTGAAACAATGGTTTCAGTTAACGAGTTTTCAGTTAACGAGCAACCTTCTAGAACGGATTGTGCTTGTTAACCGAGGGACCACTGTACTCGGTTCTGAGTGACAGCAAAGTAGGAGTGTGGTTAATGTTGGTGTGTATAGCACAGTGTGAAGAATGTGGGCTGATAGTATTGTCGGCTGAGGTGAACCTTTTTCAGGGGTGAGGCGAGGAGCGTCGTGTGGTCAGTTTTCTCTCCTCCTTCCTCACTTTAGCATGGCTAATTGTGATAGGGAGATGAATTTGATACCATAATGATCCTTAATAAATTCTATGCAAGACGTTTCCATTAAGATATCCATAAACAAAATATTTCGATATGATATAATGATGGGAATTCCATTCTTTTATAAAAAGTAAGTAATGTTGATACCGGAGTCAATAAAATCAGTTCTAATTTAGTTAGACACCATTTTTTTATCAAAATAATCTTGAATACTTATCTAAAAGTTTGATTAAATAAATAAAAAAAAAATTATATGATATGGACGTGAATAGATCTGTGTTACAGCAAAGGCAGTGTGGTATTTTCCAAGAGTAAACGATGCAGCTCGTAGGAGCCGTAGTTATCTCCGCAAACACCACAGTACAAGTACAATATTGTTCATACTGTAAACATAATAATGTATACTACTGTATGTACGTACTTCTATACTGTATACCCTGTATATTGTACTCACCAGCAGATCTGTCATCTTTAGCCTAGAATAGGCAGACACTTCATTCAATTTACTATAACACATAACTAATCACATCTTAACACTTGTGATAAAGGTTGGGTGGGAGATATTGGGTCATGTTACTCACCTGGCCTGATGCAGTGTCAGGTGACCCATTATTGTATGGGGGATTAGTGGGTCTTATGACCTGAAGATGTCTTGAATGAAATTATTTTTTTACCTATGAGGTATATACATAGTACAGTAGGGTCTGGATATATCATAACTTTTTATTACGATTATTTTATATCGTGACTACCAAAATTATCGACATTTTCCAATTTTATAGCGATAAATTTATTTATTTCATGAGGAAAATTGGGCGGGAAATATTTCAAACGTACCGCCATGGCAAATAAATGAGTTATTTCCTCACCAGAGGCGCCACCGTGGCTGCTCACTCGCGCTTTGACTCTCGCCCGCTCAGTCTTTCTGAGTGAGTGACGAGAAAGCAGCCGACTCTGTTGCAGATTATGACTTCTAAGGTGAGTGTAAATGGGTTGCTAGTGATGTGAAAGGATAAGTGAAGGTAATGGAAAGTTTAATGGAAAAGATTTAATACTGTAACTAATATTTTTGGTGTTCGTTTATATAGATGTGGGATTGTCAAGTGAGGGTGGCAGTGTGGTGTTCCTTGATATTGACATTGAAACAGTCTGTTGTTCCCGAGTCTACTGTTCATTGGTGCTTTAATTAGTAAGAAAATGAACTCGTTAAGTCAAGTTTAGTCACTTTTTTGGCCTCCAGAACCTAACCCTATTTTCCCCATTGATTACATAGATTCTACTACGAATATTCCTATAACAAACTGTTTTACCTATAAAATTGAGAATGCTACAACGAACGAAACTCCTACAACGAACTTTTTTCTTTTGTTTTTTTGTACTAATTTATTGCTTTTTTTATTACAAGTATTAATGATATTCTTTATTTCAGGGGTTTAGATGCATATCTATGCACTTTTTTACAATTTTTACAATTTTATATTATATTTTTCAGTGTTAAGTGGTTGTATTTGGGGGCCTGGAACGGATTAATCCTATAACGAACGAATGCTATAACGAACAAGGTTCTAGAACCAATTAGATTCGTTATTGCATACCCCACTGTATCGAGATTTAGTATACAGTGGTTCCTCGGTTAATGAATGCCTCGGTTAACGAAATTTCGGTTAATGACTTACCTTCCATAAGAATCTTCAATTCGGTTAACGAAAAAAATTTGATGAACGAAATCCTTACGAAAATCACATTTTGTTTTGAACATCAACTGATAAGCTGAGGAGGTACTCAGCCAATTCAGTGATCTCTTCTATGTTTACATTCAAATTAATCACTATCTTATAAGAATTCCAGCAAAGCAAATTAAATTCACCCCGGTCACTTCTATTAAATTTTATAAGCAAAAAACTAAAACTCAATCTAAAGGACATAAATTAACAATTAAATACTTCACACCACAGGTGCCAACTGTCAAACATGTCACTGTCACCCCTCCCCCCCCCCACCTTCCTGAGAAACGTTTGGTGGAAAGCACTAGGCTTACAGGTTTAATAATAAATAATATCTCAGACTAAAGTTAGGATAATATAATTGGCATTGCTGGATTCCTTGCAAGACAGTGAATAATTTGAATATAAACGTCATATATTTTGCACAAAAGTTCTAATTTT
This sequence comes from Homarus americanus, assembly GCF_018991925.1. Classification (NCBI taxonomy): domain Eukaryota; kingdom Metazoa; phylum Arthropoda; class Malacostraca; order Decapoda; family Nephropidae; genus Homarus; species Homarus americanus. The sequence continues at coordinate 4,089,748 of NW_024733734.1, forward strand.
TGCTCTCTCTAATAAAATTCTTAAATTAGATCTAAAATTTGTATGTCTAATGCAAATTTTAGCTTGTTTATATTCAAATTAATCACCATCTTATAAGAATTCCAGCATTGTAAATTATATTCTGGCCGGGTAATTTCTATGAATTTTATGAGTTAAAAACAAAAATCTCAAGTAAATAAACAAATTATACTTCACCAGACGCACTATCTGTCACCTCACCTCCCGCTCCCCCCCTCTTCTCATGCTGCTGGCTCCCTCCCTCCCTCCCTATCCCCGCCTTCCCAGACAAAAGTTTCGTGTTTTCTTTAGGCTTTAAAGTGTTTATCTTGTATAATGTCTGGGACTAAAGTTAGGAGAATATAATTTGCATTGCTGAAATCCTTGCAAGACAGCAAATAATTTGAATATAAACGTCATATATTTTGCACAAGAGATAAAATTAATCACCTGTATCACATTACAGTAGTGATTTAAGAGTTCTAGTGTATATGTACGATATATATAGTGATTTAAGGGCGATTTAGGGGAATTTTAGGAGTGTTTCTGACTTTATGCATTTTTGGCTTTACTTTGTATACAGTTTTACCCCGCCTAACGCGGTTTCACTTAACGCGTTTTCGCATATACGCGGTGCCTTGCCAAAGCTGAACTTTCACTTAACGCGGATTTTTTCCACATATACGCGGTGAGTGTCCGAGACGCTATTTTTAGATTTGCCCCACACGCCACCCTGCCTGACTGCCTGTTTTAGCTCATAAAATTCATACAAATTACCAGGCCAGAATATAATTTACATTGCTGGAATTCTTATAATTGGTGATCATTTTGAATATAAACATCATATATTTTGCTTTAAACTTACAATTTTTAGATAAAAATTTTTCTCGAGGTAACTATGGTATCTTTTGTGCAAAATATATGACATTTATATTCAAAATATTCCTGGTCTTACAAGGAATCCAGCAATGTCAATTATATTATCCTAACTTTAGTTTGAGGTATTATTTATTAAAATTTAGTGGTTATCCCACACATCTCCTTGGGGCGGTTGGTGGGGGGTGGGGGGGAGGGAGGGACCGACCGACCATCTGTTACCCTGTGAAGAATTATTATTTTTTTTTATTAACTGAAGATATTTGTTTTCGCTCATAAAATTCATACAAATTACCCGGTCAGAATATAATTTACATTGCTGGAATTCTTATAATTTGGTGATCATTTTGAATATAAACATCATATATTTTGCTTTAAACTTACAATTTTTAGATAAAAATTTTTCTCTGGGTAACTATGGTATCTTTTGTGCAAAATATATGACATTTATATTCAAAATATTCCTGGTCTTACAAGGAATCCAGCAATGTCAATTATATTATCCTAACTTTAATCTGAGGTATTATTTAATACTAAATGTTAAAAACTCTGGAAGGGAGGATTGGTGGGGGGTGGGGGGAGGGTTGGGACTGACCGCGCGGTTGGAAGAGGGGGGGAGGCAAGGTGGGGTACTTTGATTGACAGATAGTGTCGTGAAGATTTTTTTTTTTTTATTAACTGAAGATATTTGTTTTAGTTCATAAAATTCATACAAATTACCCGGTCAGAATATAATTTACATTGCTGGAATTCTTATAATTTGGTGATCATTTTGAATATAAACATCATATATTTTGCTTTAAATATTCCTGGTCTTACAAGGAATCCAGCAATGTCAATTATATTTTCCTAACTTTAGTTTGAGGTTATCCCACACATCTCCTTGGGATGGTTGGTGGGGGGTGGGGGGGGAGGGAGGGACCGACCGACCATCTGTTAGCCGGCTGTGTAGTGTAGTGTGAGAGGGGGAGGGAGTTGAGTCCATTATTTGAATGGACATTAACTTGGCGACTGTATTTCTCTATTTCTCTTAAGTATTAATTGTGTGCATGTACCATCATAAAATTAAGATGTTATTTTTACTACAACATAGGTATGTGCCTTCAAAAAGTGGAGTTTAGGGGTCGGGCCGGTTTCTATTGGAATTAATCCCATATGTTCTGTTGTTCACTTAACGCGGATTTCACTTAACGCGGGACCCTCTGGGTTCAATTGACCGCGTTAAGTGGGGTACAACTGTATACTTTTCTATGAGCTGGAACCAATTACCCAATATCCCCTTGAAACAATGGTTTCGGTTAACGAACGACATTCTGGAACGAATTGTGTTCGTTAACTGAGGGATCACTGTACAGTGAACCCTCACTTTATGCGGTCAATTGAACCCACGGCGGCCCACGTAAAGTGAGAAACGCATAAAGTGAACAACATAACATGGGATTAATTGAAATAGAGACCGGGCCGACCCCCAGACTCCACTTTTTCCCGACACAATACTCACGTTTTAGTAAAAATAACATCTTAACTTTATGATGGTATTCACACACACATAATATAGACGGGAACAATCAATAAGAGAATAATATACTGAAGGTTAGGTTAGAAAAAAACAAGGTTAGGGTTAACACTTACTTTAGTAGAAGAGATGGGTCGGCGTGGGGTAATGGAGGCTGGTTCCAAGGCAGAGGGCAGGCTACTGGCCTTTAGGTGAGTCTTCATCACTGTCATCCACACTTACTAGTGCCTCCCTGACAAATCCCTCAAAGTCATCATCACTGTCTCTGTCTCTGTCACTATCACTGGCTTGGGCTGGCTGTTGTGGGTTGCGGGCGAAGAACTCGGTTATGCTTTGCTGATGGCTGGTGTTTATGTTGTCGTGATACACCTTGATGTAGGGCTCCATAGTCTGCTACAGCTGGGTAGTGAAGATTTCATACTGGTTTTCGTCAGGGTCGTCGGAAAGGAGGAGCTTGCCTTTCTCAACACACTCGATGGCACCCCTAACATTACTATGGGATAACTTGCGTTCTTCTTGGGATGACGCACCACCTGCCTCTTCACTGACGTCATCATTATCTAGCATCTCGTCGGTAGTCACATCAGGATCCCTTATCACCTCCAGGATGTCGTTGTTGGTGGTCTCGGAGAAGCCTGCAGCTGTAACACTCTGCGCAGCTTCTCTGGCAAGGTCCACTGCTACTGCAACAGTCTGAACCTCACCAGTCACAGATTTACTCTGCCTCCCACCCCGAATACCTTGCAACACATGTCTGCATGCGTGACGAACAGTTGCTACAGACAGCTGATCCCATGCCTCCACCAAGAAGTCCACAGCTTTCTTGACGTTGAATGTTCTCCAAAATTGTTTCACAAGTACTTCTTGCTCTGCCAACTGTTGTTCCTCGTCGTCTTTGCTCTTGCTATCGGTGTCACTCAGGTTATTTAAATCCTTCCTTGGTGTTGTCAAACATGAGCTAAATTTCTTGGCAGAGAGTGCAGCTTACATTACAGATCAATTCCTGGTCCATATTGCATAATGACGAAAAGTTGGGATAGAAGGAAGACCACTTTTATGTGTTGGGGTGATGATCTAACAGTAGGACGATTGTTCTGGTATGTTGTCGTACAGCAAACAGTAAATCTTGAATGAACATTGTGTTGCTTACAGAATTTCTAACGTTAGAACGTAAACAGTCATCAAACCAGGAGAGGGACAGAGTAGAGATGATCCACGCTTATGTGCGCGTCAGCCAGTGGACATTTAGCTTGGCTACAACCATGTTTTAGTATGCAAGGCTTGGCTCAAGGATCATAACTGAGCCAGCAGGCAAATTGAGGCACAGGTAAAATAACAGGACGGGTGATGCTCAGCAACTTCCGGCCCCGACACTTGCTGGCATTCTTCACAACGAAGGTCTTGGAGGGTAGCTTTTTCCAAAAAAGACCAGATTCGTCCATGTTAAACACCTGGTCGTCGGTGTACTGTTCTTCCTCCATAATCTCACGTAAAAACGGAGGAAATTCCCTAGCCGCAACACGGTCAGCACTAGCTTCTTCACCACCAATGTTAATATTGGTGATCTTGTTCCTCTTAAATCTCTGCAACCACCCAGAGGAAGCATTAAAGGGTTTGGGCTCTGCAATTCCCATCTTACGTGACACTGCAGCATACAGTTCACGTGCGTACTCCTTAACTGAGCGCGTGTCCACCGCCATGTTCCATCGCGCCTGACGAACCAAGTAGCTCACAAGTAATTTTTCCATCTTGAGAAGCACCTGGTTGTGGCAATACTTGATCATAGAAGCACCTGTAGACTTTGTGATGTTCATGTGCTCCTTTATCTTGGCTGCATCCTTCTTAATTGTCCTGTTAGTTGATTCGTTAACACGATGCTGGCGCGTGAGATCAACCTGTCTTGTTCCTTTCTCTAACTCTTGTATGATCTTGTACTTAATTACGTAGCTTAAGGAACGTCATATCTTCTTTGGCTTAGGGCGGCTGGGTCCAGGTAATGCAAGGTTTCTTTGTGGTGGTGGTGGTGGTGGTCTGGTGGCAGCCATTCTTATGGAACAATGGATACCGATATACACGGTGTAGCCGGGAGGGGTGTAACTGATGCGGGTAGGTCAAGGGGCTTGAACGCTTCCGTGGCGGGGCACGTCATAGTACATACATTAAACCAATCACAGCTAGCGGGGAAGGGAGGTAAGGATGCTTGGCCCAATCATAGTCTGATACATCATATGACGTCACCGATAATGCAACAAAGACATACACTGCGCAACCTACTCACGCCGCTTACCCAACATGGCGGGAGAGATGGCGGGAGGTTTGGATCCAAAAATGGCGCGGCGCGAGAGGACCGCCAGCTGCTCCGTGTAAAAGGGTACACGCACCGCATAAAGTGAGCATTCCGTGTTCGGCAGGGTACCGCGTAAACGTGGAAACGCGTAAAGTGAAACCGCGTATAGCGGGGGTTTACTGTATAGCGAACATCGTTGGACCCTATCTTGCAATATATCCCGACCCTACTGTACTGTACTGTACAGTACAGTAGGGACGGGATATATCGCAAGATAGATTCCAACGATGTTCACTATTAATAAGCACAGATTATTACAATAATGTATCTTTACTAATTAATGAAAAATAAATAAACAATATTGTACAGTGATATCTCTGTTAACCGGAATCCCTCAAAGCCGGAAATCTCCAATAGCCGGAATTGAAATTTACTCGGAAAATCATTCCCAAAGCCGGAATTTTCCAAAAATTCCGGCTTTGAGAAAAATTTTTCAGAATGTCAAAAATCGAGAGAATTTTCTGAAAATGTCTTCAACAAAGATGAAGGTTAAAGTATTTTTTTTTTAAGGGGGGGAACCTGACCTGACCTGACTCAATGTCAGGTGGAGGTAGGGTGGAGGATTAGTGGTCTCATATTACCGACCTTCGGATGGAATGTCAGGTCACCCTTTCTTGGGTGGGGGATTAATGGGTTTCTTGACCTGAAGATGTGTTGAATAAACACGAAGCCTAAAGTATTTTTATGGAGATTGTGATAAGTATAAGTATAAATGAGCAAAGTTGTATCCCTTCAACATTACGTTACATAACATTTTAAAATATGGAGTGTGAAAGCAGAAAGGTGTGGGTGATTAGAGAGATGGAGTAGAAAAGGAGTGGTAACATGCACCAGTGTTGCCTAGCGATAACCTCCTCAACAGCTGATCTGTTATTTCACCTCCAGGTAGTCACACAACAAAACCTTCACTGGATGCTTGTTGTCTTATTTCCCGTGTGTGTGTGCGTGCGTGCGGTTTAAGCTTGCCAAGCACATTATAGGATTTGAAGAAGTTGATGAAGAGTTTGTTCAGGAGTCAGGTGGTGAGGTGACATGCCAAGACACTTGCACAGCACACACATTAACAGCATTACTAAACCATTGTCTTATAACATTTACATTATATTTTATTTTAAATTAATTGATACATGGTGGCTCGACTGGGCTACAGTTGCACTTAAATAACTGATTAGTGAATAAACCAGGGCATATGGAGGTGCTTTATACACTAGTGATGTCACGAAACTTAAAAACTGCAACCACTTAAATTATCACAACCTGTACTCAAATGTATTAAGTTAATTTCTAAAATTATTATGTCTGGTGCAAAATATGGGATGTTTATACTCAAATTAATCGCTATCTTTCAAGAATTCCAGCAATGTAAGTTATATTCTCCTAAGTCAAGTCAGTGACATTTTATAAAAAAAAATTAACTCCTCTGCCTTTCATAATCCTTGAGTAAGCATTAATCTCCCCTCCTGGCTGTCGACACCCCACTCCCTCCTCCCAGCTATCAATAGGGGAGCAGACGACATTGGTCATGATTAATCGGAACATATGAACACAAGTGACCAAAAATACTTATTTTTCCGTTCTAATTCAGCTTGTCATTTAAGGATATGACTTTGGAAACGTCTCATAGAGGATCATTATGGTATCAAATTAATCTCTTTAACTCAAATACTGTAAAGATTATAATGTTTGTTGTGAGCTAGGGAGAAGGGTCCATTGGGGGTAAAAGTGACTGTGCCTCACAGCTTGTCTACTGTACTGACTCATTCATTATAATAATATTGTTTATTTGTTTTTCATTAATTAGTATAGATACGTTACTGTAATAATCTGTGCTTATTAATACCTGTACCATTCATATACAATACAGTACAGTACCATGTATATACCTCTGGTAAAAAATGTCATTCAGGACATCTTCAAGTCATAAGACCCAATAATCCCTCGCCCAATAATGGGTAACCTGACATTGCATCAGGTCAGGTTAGGAACAAGACCCAATAATCTCCCACCCAACCTTCATCACAAGTGTTAAGACATGATTAGTTATGTATGTATTACAGTACAGTACAGTCAAATGAGTGATATGTCTGCCTATTCTAGGCTAAAGATGACAGGATCTACTGGTGAGTACAATATATACAGTACACAAGAACACTTGCCAACAGTCCGTAACAGAGATGTGACCAAGCGGCTAACGGGATCAGTGGCTAAGAGGATAAAAGTAAAACAGCTTTATTCACTACCATATCATGTAGAGATTTTGTTTTTAAAATACAGTATGTTTATTTAACCCAACTTTTAGATAAAGTATTCAGAATTATTTTGATAGCAAAATGGTGTCTTAATAAAATCAGATCTCATTTTTTGTAAAATAATAGAATTCCCATCATTATATAGTATCAAAATGTTTTTGTTCAAAAATGTTGTACTGGAGACGTCTTGGAGAGAATTTATTAAGGATCCTTATGGTATCAAATTCATCTCCCTATCACAATTAGCCACATCCTGAGTGAGGAGGGAGGAAGAATGACGTACCCTCATCCCCAAAAGGTTTGACTCCCACACTCTCAGCCCAACATACACCCCTACATCACACACATGCACAACCTCCAACAACCACCCACAAACACCCTCCAGTACCACCCACACACCCTCCAATACCACCCACTCACCCCTACATCTCCCACACACACACCCCACACACACCATTACCACCCACACATCACACACTCACACACCAGAGACACTCTTATCAATCATCTCATTACCACCTCAGACCACCTAAGAGTTAGGTACCCAAATGCCAAGTTAGTATTTTGCGGGATTATAATGAGATTGACACCACTGATATCCAGGACCAGCTGTCACTATCACAAGTTGTGAACTTCCTCCACACACGGTCAAAATACCCTTTTGACCTTATTCCAACTGAATGAAGCAGACCAGTGTCCCAACCACCTCAACCAAGCCTCCTATCGGGTGTAAAGCACACATTCCATCAGTGCTCTGGTCCCCAGCTGTCACTCCCACTCAAGCACAGAGACTTACATCAAGACTCCACAGGCTGATTACATTGACTTCTGTGTGTGTCTCTTCGGCAGTGGATAGTTTACCATCCCAGGACTGAAGCATTTTAGTGTGGGATGACGTGACACCAGATGGATAACTTATACCATCACCACCACAGAAGCTCACCACCACTTCATCCCTCGAGAAGTCCGGCCAAATCTCACTCCAGCTGATTTGCTCCTGATCACACCTCAGATCAAAGATTTAAGTAAATAGGAGAGATAACAGAGCCTTTTATCTCCACAATCGCCACAGGTCCCTTTCAACCGAAAGGCCATCCACGCCTATATACACACTGCAAAGAAGTCTCATCACTCCAAATCCGTAAATTGCAACACTCTGAACAGACCAACGCCAGCCAATGGTATGGTGTTTGAAGAACTCTGTGACTAAACAATAAGACGCACTCCTCCCCTCTTCCTTAGCCATCTCACTAATGTTAACGCAGCTGAGCAATCAAATAACCATTTCGCTTACTATATGCCAGGACGCTTCCCACGGCTTGACACAACCACTCTCCTGCTTACCTACCAGCCCCCTTCCCACTGACTCTAGTAGAAGAATTTGAAGTAGCAAAACGCCTGACAAATCCAGTTAAAACGCCCACCCCTTTCATTGACTTGTAAGCAATGAAACTCTTCAAGGAGTTCTCCCCGGAGTTTGCTGCTAAACCCCTGCCCATCATCAATGCCAGCTTCAGTCAAGCCAGATGCCCAGCTGACTGGAAGACTTCTTATGTGTCACCAGTGCCCAAGTCAACCAGCCCACAATCCTTAAATCAAAGGCCACGACCCATTGCAATCACCCCCTTTACCCAGCTTTAATCTGTGAAAGTTTTAGGTTCGACTAAGCTTATGCTGATATTGCAGGGAGCCATAGATCCTCAAAGCAATTTGGTAATATGAAACTTCCTCCACCTCTCACT
>NW_024733734.1:4103474-4118480 GCF_018991925.1 Homarus americanus
ACACCCTCCAACAACCACACACACACACACACACCCTCCAACAACCACACACACACCCTCCAACAACCACACACACACACCCTCCAACATCCACCCACACACACCCTCCAACAACCACACACACACACACACACACACCCTCCAACAACCACACACACAGACCCTCCAACAACCACACACACACACCCTCCAACAACCACACACACACACACCCTCCAACAACCACACACACAGACCCTCCAACAACCACACACACACACACCTCCAACAACCACACACACACACACACCCTCCAACAACCACACACACACACACCCTCCAACAACCACACACACCCTCCAACAACCACAAGCACACACACCCTCCAACAACCACACACACACACCCTCCAACAACCACACACACACACAATCTCCAACAACCACACACACACACCCTCCAACAACCACACACACACACCCTCCAACAACCACACATACACACCCCTCCAACAACCACACACACACACACCTCCAACAACCACACACACACACCCTCCAACAACCACACACACACACACCCTCCAACAACCACACACACACACACCCTCCAACAACCACACACAGACCCTCCAACAAACCACACACACACACACACACACACCCCAACAACAACACACACACCCTCCAACAACCACACACAGATCTCCCAACAACCACACACACACACACACACACACCCTCCAACAACCACACACACACCCTCCAAATCACACACACACACCCTCCAACAACCACACACACACCTCTATCAACCACACACACAGACCTCCACACACACACACACACCCTCCAACAACAACACACACCCTCCAACAACCACACACACACACTCTCCAACAACCACACACACCCCCCCTCCAACAACCACACACACACACCCTCCAACAACCACCCACACACACTCTCCAACAACCACCCACACACACCCTCCAACAACCACCCACACACACCCTCCAACAACCACCCACACACACCCTCCAACAACCTCCCACACATACCAAAACACTCCAACAACCTACTACTACTTTGCTGTCACTCGGAATCGAGTATGATGATCATCCATCTATAGTAATACAATGATACGAGTAATTAAGGATGTCACCTAGGTTGGTGAGTTTTAAGGTGACTGAAGAGGTCGATACAGGACTGGCAGAGTCTTTCACAGAAGTTGCACATGTGGAGAGCTCCATCTGGTGTGGGAGGGGTGGCGTCAGCGTCTTTCCGGTGCTGGCGCTTGTCTGCCTCGGTTTGCAGTAATCGTCTCCCAGGTGAGGGAGTTGATTTGGCACTTTTTCAGGTTTGTCCTAAGAATTATCCTTATAACTTTTCAGTTGCCCACCAACGTTACATTTACTATTTGTTAGATGACTGTAAAGTAGCTGCTTTGGCAGTCTACTGTCGTCCATGCTGGTAACATGGCCAGTCCAGCGTAGTTGTTCATGTATAATGGAAGCCTCGATGCTCCTACAGTTGGAGTCAGCAAGAATACTGGCATCTGTTCTCTTGTTTCCCAGCAAACTCGGAGGATGGAACGTAGTCTACTAGCCTACGCTGGTGAATGTTTTCAAGTGCCTTGAGGTGCCTCCTGTATGTGACCCATGTCTCGCTGCCATATATTAGGGTGGGGAGGACCACTGTTCGATATACATGCAACTTTGTAGATAATTTCAGCTCCCTACAGCTGAAGACACGGGTACAGAGTCTGCCAAAGGCTTGAGATGCACATCTGATCCGATTTTGAATCTCTTCATCGATGTCCCTTGTGGTGGACAGGTGGGAGCCGAGATACTGAAAGTGGGTAACATTAGAGAGGGTAGTACCATTAAGCTGGATGGATGGTGGAGGTGTGGCTGAACCAGGAGCAGGCTGAAAGAGAATCCGAGTCTTACGCACATTCACCTTAAGGCCGAAGTGTGCATATGCATCTGCATAGGTGTTCAGGATCTCCTGTAGGTCACGTTCAGTATGAGCGGCAAGGGTGAGGTCGTCTGCATACTGAAGGTCAGTAATGGAAGCTGACGACACCTTTGTTCCTGCCTGGAGTCGTCTTATTTCGAAAAGACCCTTCATCCGGTACTCTATGTCCACCCCACCGGCTAAATTGGCACTGGCATGAGTAAGGAAGGCAGCCAAGAAAATGGAAAAGAGAGTTGGTGCCAGTACACACCTTTGTGTAACACCTGTTTTGATGGGGAAGAACTCGGACTAAGTGCCATTGTGCATGACACTGCCGTTCATGCCATCGTGGAGTTGCCTCACAATGGCGATGAATTTTGGTGGGCAGTCAAACTGGCTGTGGGTCCGCCAGAGGGCTTCCTTGTTGACCGAGTCGAAGGCCTTGGTAAGGTCGATAAATGCCATGTACAGGTCACGACTCTGTTCTCTGCACTTTTCCTGATCTGGCGGGCAGCAAAGATCATGTCAGTGGTGCCACGTGATGGTCTAAAACCACATTGAGATTCTGGGAGGAAGTTTTTTGCCTCAGGTAGTAGTTTGTTTAGGAGGACTCAGGCGATAATCTTGCCAGCTACAGAGAGCAGCGAGAACCCATGGTAGTTGCCACAGTCTGACCGGTCTCTCTTGTTCTTATAAATATTGACGATGGAGGCGTCTGTAAGAGCTTGGGAGACTTCCTCCTTTTCCCATATATTCTCCAGGAAATAGTGGAGACGGCTAGTAAGCAGAGGTCCTCCTGTTTTATACACCTCGGCTGGGATTCCCTCAGGCCCCGAGGCTTTGTTATTTTTCATTTGTTCGATGACAATAGCTACCTCATCCAGGGATGGAGGATAACTGAGATGAGTCAGCTCTGGTTGCTGAAGGACCTGCAGGGTAGTCAGGACATCCACATCGGTGTTTTGGTTGAGCAGTGAATGGTAGTGCTCTTTCCAGCGCTGACGGATGCCTGCTTTGTCTTTAATTAGGGAGTTACCGTCGGATGAGTGGAGGGGGGCTGTGCCATGAGTGATTGGCCGATAAAATGTTTTACTGGAATTGAAAAATTTGCACATCTTGTGTTGATCTGCAAGTTTTTGCATTTCACATGTGAATCGGCTGCTTGTGCAATTAATCAGGCCGTTCACATATATTTATTATTTGGGTTTAAGTAACGAAACCCAAACGGTAGTTCCTTGTTCTATTATAAAAGGGTTGTATATATATATTTCCTGAGTGTAGATCGACCGTAAGTCCCACTGTATAGGAGTGAATGAGAAATGGACGGCGTTTATGTATAATAAACGTTAGGTCACGTCCTTACGATATAAGTTGTTGTTAGCGACTAAAGAGTGAGGGCCTCTCTGTGCGGGCTTACAGATATGCTGACTATGGGTCACTCCCTCCTGGGAGAGTTGCCCTCTCACGTGTACAACTCATGTCTTACTCATAGACAGTGGAAAGTTACAGGGTGGTGAATCTGAATATATCAGATGTATTGACCCATTCGGTCCGACTAATTACCCAAATGTAACCAAACGTACCCAAATGTACTCAAATATAGCCGCAATGAAGTCAAATAATGGTCCTACATGAATAAATCGGACTGCTAATCACTTCTCGACTAGTATTTGGTGTCAGAAAGTCACAAAGAATTGGAAAACTTACTTTAATCTGAGTTAATAGATTGTGTGTGTGTGTGTGTGTGTGTGTGTGTGTGTGTGTGTGTGTGTGTGTGTGTGTGTCAAGTATGTGTGTGCGTGTGTGTGTGCGTGCGTGCGTGCGTGCGTGCGTGCGTGCGTGCGTCTGTGCGTCGTCTTGTCGTCTTTTTTTCTGAGTGAACTTTTTGGGGGTCACGTGGTTGTACTCCTTCTCAAGCGTGGCTAATTGTGATAGGGAGATGAATTTGATAACATAATGATGCTTAGTAAATTCTCTACCAAATGTTACCAATAAGATATCCTTAAAAAATATTTCTATATGATATAGTGATGAGAATTCTAGTCTTTTATATAAAAAGTAAGAAATGTTGATACAAGAGTCAGTAAAATCAGTTGTAATTTCGTTAGACACCATTTATCTATCAAAATAATCCTGAATACTTTATTTAAAAGTTTGAGTTAATAAATATATTTAAAACAAAAGATCTATATGATACAGGCGTGAATAGAGCTGTTACATTTATCCTCTTCACTGATGGGCCATTAGTCGCTTGGGAGATCGGTCACATCTGTTACACTTCACTCAATTGACTGTAATACATAACTAATCATGTCTAACACTTGTGATAAGGTTGGGTGCAGATATTGGGTCTCTTTACTAACCTAACCTGATTCAAGTCAAGTCACCCAGTGTTGGGTGGGGATTAGTGGGTCTTATGACCGATTATGTCATGAATGACATTATTTCATTCCTATGAGGTATATACATAGTACTATACTGTACTGTATTGTATATGAAGAATCAGGTATTAATAAGCACAGATTATTACAGTAACTTATCTGTACTGATTAATGAAAACAAATAAACATTAGTGTATCATGAATGAGTCGGTACAATAGACAAGCAGTGGGCGAGCCTTTGGGGGAGGGTGGTGCGGTCACTTAACCCCACAACAAACTGAGGAGATTAAGCTTATAAAATATCATTGACCTGACTTACGAGAATACAACTTGTATTGCTGGAATTCTTGTAAGATAGCAATTAATTTTAGTATAAACATCTCTTATTTTGCATCACACACACACACACACACACACACACACACACACCGCAGGGAATTAAGACAACAAGCATCCAGTGAAGGTCTTGTTGTGTGACTACCTGGAGGTGAAATAACAGATCAGCTGTTGAGTAGGTTATCACTTGGCAACACTGGTGCATGTTACCACTCCTTTTCCCTCCATCTCTCTAATGACCCACCTTTCCTGCTTTCTCCTCCATATTTTAAAATGTTATGTAACGTAATGTTGAAGTGATACAACTTTGCTCATTTATACTTATACTTATCACAATCTCCATAAAAATACTTTAGGTTTCGTGTTTATTCAACACATCTTCAGGTCATGAGACCCACTAATCCCCCACCCAGAAAGGGTGACCTGACATTCCATCAGAAGGTCAGTATGAGACCACTAATCCCCACCCTACCTCCACCTGACATTGAGTCAGGTCAGGTCAGAGTTCCCCCAAAATACTTTGACATCTTTATTCAAGATATTTTCAAGCGCATTCTCTCGTTTTCAACCTTGGAAATTTTGTTCAAACCAGAAATTTGTGGAAAATTCCGACTTTGAATGATTTTCCGAGCAATTTCAATTCAGCTATTGGAGATTTCCGGTTTGAGGAATTCCGTCTAATGGAGGAAATTTCTGACATCGCCCGATACAAATAAGGTTAACTTTAAATTTATAATATTTCATTTACCTGATGACTTATTTTTACTTTAATTTACTGTATTTTGTCATTCTATTTATTCTTTGATCTTAAATTAAGTGATTTTAGATATGCGTATATAAGGACTTAGGTATGATACGATGCGTGTTGGGAATGCTGGGCATATCGATGTTCTTTTGTTTTGAGGTTGGCCAAAGGGATGTGGAACGGCTGAACAGGCTCATCTAAGTTCAGCTCTCATCGGAGCAGACATTCCTGGTTTTTCCTTCCCTGCCTTCTTGCTTCTATCTGAGGTGCACCGTGGGGGTTTTGGGTGATCTGTGCGTGTGGAGGTTCTGGTTGTTGCTGTGTATGCAGTAAGACTGGTATATGCCAGTTAATATAAATTTGCCCTCAGTGTTCTCAGTGTTTGTGTTACTCAGTGTTATTTCATCTTTGTATTCTCTCTTGTAATGGTGTTTACCGGTTCATACATGTATTGGCCCTAAGTATCCTTGGATAAGTGTTATTTGATTTTGGTGTTCTTGTGCATATTACATGTAAATCTGTAAGATAAGGAATAATCATGTTTATTTTAGTTAAGCTTTGTTTAATAACACTGGACCATCTTTCACAAATTATTTTTGTAATATTAATATAACTTTGAGTGACCTCTGTTCAAAATATATATATATGGTCTTTTTGCACATTTCTATAAATTTTTTTTCATTTGTGTTTTGGTCATTGTTCCAATGCTGAAGGCCTTAAAAGTATATAAGGAAGTGATCGTAACAATTTGGCCTATGTTTAGTTATAAATGGGATTACTGGATCAGTCCTCATTTCTCAGCTTGTTATCCTGTTATTATCCATACAACCTGCAGTTGGCAGGCCCTTACTGTGCGCACCTGGGCTGGATGTCAGGGTAGATGGTAGAGAACAAGAAGAGTTCAACATCTGATCGAGAAGCATTAGATGCCAAAGAATCCGTTGAACTTCAGGCTGCCATCATATGAGAAATATGCTGCTAAATCAAAAGTAAGTTTAAGAGGATTTTACTTTTTGGTGAATAGTTATAGGTAAATATTGGTGTTACTTATGAGGAGAAATTGAAATATGAGTTTATGTTAGCATAATAATATGTACTGTAGGCGTTAAATCAGAGATCATATCTTTAACAGAACCTTTGCCATGAACATGTGTGAGCGTCTCATCCACATGATTGGAGGATTAGCACCAGTTGATGTGAAGTTACAGCTAATCCAAGTGTTTCAACACATGCATCATGATGCTGAAACAGCTGCAACTGTAAGACTCTTAAGTTTTGTTTGTAGCTGCAGTACTGGATGCTAAGTCTGTCTTCACCTTTCCTCTCCTCTCACTTTTTATGTGAGGTAGGTCAAGACAAATAGAAACCTTAAGTAAGAGAAGAAACAGAAGAGGCAAAGTGTTGTAAGTCATTTGCAAAGTGCACAAAAAATGGTTGTAACAATTTATGGAAATTCAGGTTGCTGAAATTTGCCCATACCGTATATCTCGGCCTATAAAGCGTCGGGGTGCATAAAAAATAAGCCCCCAAATTTCCATTTAAAGAAGTAGTTTTTTTGAGCTCTATTAAGCTGTATAAGACCAGTACCCCAATGTGACATATTACCCACTGACTCAGTGATCCTCCACCAACCATCCTTGGGTTTTTTTAAAATAAGGCCAATTCACTTCAAATGTGTCATCAAATGTTACCCGCTGGTGTAGTGTAAACACTAGTGGCGTCACTGAAGCGTCTGCTATTACATTAACTGGAACTAATGTCGATTGTCGAGTAAAATTTTCCATTTAGCGAAATGGATTTACCGATTTATTTATTTGTTATAATATACTGTAACATATTAAACACACTGCAAATATTTTGTTTTTAATTTATATACTTGCTTCACGAGGCGATCGTTGGTGGGAGTGTTACCTCGTCTAGAGTGGTGGGACTGTGTTCCCACATTTACCCGTACTTTTAGTAAGTTCTTTTTTTTTGTTATATTTTTTTTTACTAAAGTGTTTATTTTATGTGGATAAAAAATGTTACAATGGACTTAAACTATAAAAAATCATCTAAGCATGCTTGAAAACATACATATAAACACCAAGATCTGCCCAGATTGACCAACTACATCAATTTCTATAAGAAAAATCCTTTGAAGGTCAATATGGCGGTCACCTTGAAAATGGTCGCCATCTTGAATTTTTAAATGGCCAATCAGGCAGACTTGACCTGTTTGAGAATTACCATACTTAGGTGGTGCCTTTACCATTTTCATGATTCTCTTGAAAAATTGCATTTAAGCTGCCCCACTAATGTCACCCTCCCCATCTCAACTTTTGACGCTCGTATACTGAAATATTGTATTTCATACTACATATGACTTTACAAAAGAAATGTCACATCTGGTTAAATAACTCTTGTAGATATAATACCAGTTGAATAAACGAAACTAAAAACTGGAGATTGTAATTACAGTGAAGCCTTGACAACTCCATTATGAGATTAGGGTTAGATGACGCCAAGTAATCACCTTAATGCACTTTAAGAGAGAGGAGTCACCGTGCCAGGGCTTAATATTATCCTGGACCTAGGGTTGATGACGTATTCAGTGTCGGGCGAAGCCATCGATGTACACAGCACGCCAGTCCCAATCAACTCCAGTATAGGTGTAATAATGCCAGGGTGACCAGGTGTGTTTGCACGTTGGTAGTGTTGGATGGTGATGCAGGAAAAAGAGGTAGTGTGTTGAGGTGGTGTGTGGTTATGACTCACTCCCACAACCCCACACCACTCACATCCTCCTGACTGTGCCACAAAGCCCCCACACTACTCATGGCATCCTCCTGGCTTCTACAACCCCCCACACCACTCACACATCCTCACAACTGTGCCTAGCCCCACACTACTCATACAGCATCCTCACAACACTACCACAACCCCCCACCACTCACACATCCTCACAACTGTACAAAGCCCCACACTACTCATACAGCATCCTCACAACACTACCACAACCCCCACACCACTCACATCCCCTCACAACTACCACAACCCCCACACCACTCCACATCCTCCTGCTTGTACCACAAAGCCCCCACTACTCATACTGCATCCTCCTAACACTACCACTGCACAACCCCACACCACTCACACATCCTCTGCCCAGACCACAGCCCCCACACTACTCATACCCGCATCCTCCTAACACTACCACTGCCCCCACACCACTCCCACATCCTCACAGCTGAACCACAAAGTCCCACACTATCATGCCGCATCCTCCTAACACCACCACTGCACAACCCCCACACCACTCACACATCCTCACAACTGAACCACAAAGCCCCACACTACTGTACTGCATCCTCCTAAACACTACTGCACTGCACAGCCCCCCACCACCTGAAATCCTCACTACCCACAACCCCCCCACCACTCACATCCTCACAACTGAACCACAGCCCCCACACTACTCGCCACAGCATCCTCCTGCAACACTACCACAACCCCCTACCACCACTCACATCCTCACACTACCACAACCTCCCACCCTTACATCCTCCACCTTTGTACAACCCCCACTACTCTTACAGCATCCTCCCACAACACTACCACAACCCCCCACACCACATACATCCTCTGCCTACCACAACCCCCACACCACTCACACGGCATCCTCACAACCTACCATAATAAAATTAATTTATTTCCTGAGTGTGGTCGACTTCTACAAAGACAGGCTATAAATAGCTGTCTTATCTCCAACCTCCTTCCTTCCCCCTACATCCTCTGTTCTCCAGAGGGCTTGGTAAATAACTTTTTGTTTGTTTATTTTCATTGTTTGTCTAATTTATCATGTTGTATCAAGTATCATACTAAAACTTTGGGCAGCTACCAAATGGGAGATTCTACTGCCTGGGAGAAGATATTAGGCACAATGTACAGTATTGTCTAATGGTAGGCCCTACTTCCTTAATACAATTGTGATGACTTGGTCTTAGGTTACTTGATTTATCTTTCTGTCTCATTTTACACACAATTGCAGAGTTTCAATTGTTTCTCTTCCTTTGACAACACAACATACATACAATATAATGTTTCTCACCTTGATCTTTTTCCATTTATTTATTGTTGGTTATTTAAAATAATGCCAATTCCTTCAGAAATATTGGCATCAAATTATACCGGCTGGTGTACACTAGTGACTCACTTAAGCGGCAGTTATTTAATTGGAACTAATGTTGGTGTGATAAAATATTTCATTTGTAAAATAGATTTGCTGATTTATTTGTTTATTTATTTATTTATAATATACTGTAATACATTAAACACACTGCAAGTATTTTCTTTAATTTATATACTTGTTTCGCCTTGAAAAAAGAGGCTAGCATTATAACTGGTGGTGATCATTAAGGACAAACTCGAATCCATGACTCCATGAAGTGACTTCTGTTCATCATTTATATCCTAAAATTTACCACTGTCAGTAGTTTCAGAATTCGCATGATCATTTACTGAATATTCTTTGTAAAAATTAATTTTAAATTAATTATTTATAGAGATAAGTATTATGATCAGTAAATATACACAGATATGCATTACTGACCACCTCCGAACACAAGACGGCTAAAAATAGCTACAGGCGGTCACAGTCAAAGTCACTTTCCTAGTACGGACTTTGTAGGTGGTTTACCATGTTTCCATCACCACTCTTGACACGCAATATTTAAGAGTAAAATTTTTATGCCTGGTGATTAAGGCGACCCTAACTTTGGGCAGATTTTTTTACATGTTCAGATTCGATGTATAAGCGAGAGATATCGCGGTGGAATTTGTGAAATTATGACCACTAAATTTGGGATGCAGCCCGTAAATTCTACCTTATGGAAATGGGGTAAATCATCCAAAATTTTCAACACAAAAATAAATATAGAACAAAAGAATTCACATAAATTATAATTTAGTTGAAGTGGAATTCATGGTGTTTGCTACCACCAAGCATAGCATACCACTCCAACTCAGTGTTTTGTTATCTCCAGCGTGTACGCTTGATCTCTTGACCCAGCTCTTGGATTTAACACTTAAGTACTTATCTTATTTAGACTGTCAGTGTATCCATATTCAATATGGTAGAGTCCATCAAGTGCAAGTGAAAGCAGTAGTACTAAAAGAACTCATAAAGGAATTCGTTGGTGATGTCCTCCTGTAAAGAAGAAAAAAATATCTGTACAGTAAATGAAGTAATAAAATAAATATGTTTAGGAGGCATAATAGGGTAAATAACAAGTGAAATAATGCAAAACACCTGAAATACTAGGAACGCACCAAACTCACGAGGACCAGATGTAAACAAAGGTATCTCGAACCATGGATACTAAGCGTCCGGCGGATTTACCAATAGGCCAAGTAGGCCATTGGCCTAAGGCCCACCGGTATCCTGGGGCCCACTGAAACTAATTTGTCGCGCAGCGTGCCAGCTAATACCTTTTTCAGAGTGTACACACAGTATTTCATTATATAATATATTCACAACCATAAGGGCCCTGTACAATAAGTATAGGCCCCAATGGTCTTCAACTAGTGGGCCATATACTTGAAACACTAAAATTTTTAACATCAAGGGGTCTTCCTCTCAGAGGTGGTGATGAAAGAATAGGCTCTACAACAGTGGGAATTACCTTGGAGTACGGAACTCCTGGTGACCCTTTTCTTCAGCATCTGGAGAATAATGTACGTAGATAGTGGAAAGACTTATATCTCTCAAAAATGATTTGTGAGGAAATGGTCAATCTGATGGTTGGAAGAAATTCACTCAATTATCATAAGTGAAGCTTAAACAAGCCAAATATTATTCAGTTAGTGTAGATTCCACACTGGATGTTAGTCATACTGATCAACTTACATTCATAGTTCGTTACGTCAAACCTGATGGCAAAACTGTTGAGCGATTTCTAAAGTTCATAGTATGATACATGACCATGGTGCAGAGAGTAGCCTCAACTGTTGTACAGTTAATTAAAGATTTTGGTCTTGATTTGAGTGGACATGAGAGGGCAGAGTTATGACAAGGCTGCCAATATGTCAGGCATTTACACTGGTCTCCAAGCCAGAATAAAGGCTATGAACCCTGGCATATTATGTCCCCAGTAGTCACCTTGAACCTTGTAGGAACAACAGCTGCCAGCAGTTGCCTTGGGTCTGTTTCATATTCCAGATTTTTGCAAGCCTTATATTTCTCTTCTCACTCCACATATAGATGGGATCACTTGAAGGCTGCACTACCTGCTGAAGGGATTGTAGTGAAATCCTTCAGAAACTCGCTGGAGTGCGTAGGGCTGATGCTGTTAAAGCAGTGTTTTTACATTACCTTGAGATAAAGTTAGCACTGGAGAACATATGTTCTGACAGATGAACTGTGGCTACAAAGCTTGAAGGTGAAGGCCTCATAAGACAAATTGGAAGCATTTGAAACAGCACTTACTGTAATAGGGTATAAAATTCAACAAAGTTTAATGCAACCAGCTTATCACTTCAAAAAGTTGAGACCGACCCTTTCAGTTGTAGAAACTGTATGAGAGTTTGATCTCCTTTGTCTCAGAAATGAGACAGGGTCAGTTTGATGAAATAGAAGATCAGGTTAGGGCTTTGCTGAGCCTGTCTACACAGAGATAACAAAGAACTAAAAAGAGAAAAACATTCTTTTGATGAATCAGTTGGCACTGAAACTCAACTTGATCCATGTGAGAAGTTCAAGGTGACAATTTCTACACCTATTAGATTGCCTTAGGAATGAATTAGGAGCACAGAGTGAATGCCTACTAGAAAAAAGAAGCTGTTTAGCTTCTTAACGGAGTTTAAATATGATGATCTCAAAGCCCAACTGGAATTGGTTGTCAGTACCTATTCCAGTGACCTGGAAGCATCTGTTCTAGATTAGTTTTTGCAATTGAAAGACATTTTGTCTCCTGAATCTGACAGGTCAGTGACAAGCATCTCCACTTTGCTGAGGTCCAAAGATGGATTTTTGACAACTGCCTTCCAAACATTACTATCTTGTAAGAATTTTCCTTGCCATCCCCATTACAAATTGTGAAGGAGAGAGGTCTTTCTTACTCTATCTAGGGTGAAAAATCACCTGAGGTCTACCATGGGACAAACCAGATTAAACTCACTTTCATTATTATGCATTGAATCTGACCTCCTACTATCTCTTGACACAAACAGTATCATTGACAAATATTCCATGAAAAAAAGTAGGAGAATTTATTTTGAACGACAGTTTGTGGTATGAACCCTCACTTTTACACGGTCAATTGAACCCACGGAGGGCCTGCAGTGAAGCGAGAACGCCTAAAGTGAACAACAAATAACATATCAACACAACATATGGATATTGAAATAGAGACCGGCCGACCCCCAAACTCCACTTTTCCCTACACAATACCTATGTTCTAGTAAAAATAACATCTAATTTTATGATGGTACACGCACACAATTAATATTTAGAGAAATAGAGAACAGTTGCCAGTTATTGTCCATTCAAATAATGGACCCAACTCCCTCTTCTCACACTCACTGGCTCTTCCCTCTCTGGGAAATGTTTGGGGAAAACACTAGAATTTAAGGTATAGTAATAAATAATACCTCAAACTAAAGTTAGGATAATATAATTCACATTGCTGATTCCTTGTAAGACTAAGGTCATTTATTTGTTTTACATTTCTTTTAGTATGGTGTGTGCATGTAAATGGATGAAAATAAATGAAGAAATTTATGTAAATCTACCCAAAAATACAGTTGAAAAACTTACATTATAAAATGTAATACCTACTGTACACTAATGTAATACAAATTTTATCTCTTGTGCAAAATATATGACATTTATATTCAAATTATTGGCTGTCTTGTAGGATTCCAGCAATGCAAATTATATTCTCCTAACTTTAGTCTGAGATATTTATAAGATAAAACTTTAAGCTTCAAAACCTCGGCTGGGCAGATAAGGGAAAGGAGGGAGGGCGTGGGGTGGAGGGAGCGAGGTGATACGTTTGACAGTTAGCGAAGGTCAGTGAAGTATTTATTTGTTTATTTATGTTGTTTAGTTGAGTTTTAGTGTTTTGCTTATAAATTTTATAGAAGTGACCTGGGAGAATATAATTTTACATTGCTGGAATTCATATAAGATAGTGATTAATTTGAATATAAACAAGCTATAATTTGCATATACATAACAATTTTAGTACCATACTCATTTTAGTATCGTATATCTCGCCTATATAGGCGTCAGGTATAAGACGGCCCCCAAATTTCCATTTAAAAGTAGCTTTTGAGCTCTATTCTAGTTAAGACCAGTCACCAAATGTGACACTTACCCACTGACTCAGTAGTCCTTTACCAACCATCCTTGGTTTTAAAAATAAGGCCAATTCACTTCAAGTAATGTCATCAAATGTTACCCGCTGGTAACACTAGTGACGCCACTGAAGCGCCTGCTATTTACCGTAACTGAACTAATGTCGGTGTCGAGTAAAATTTTTCCATTTACTTGAAATGGATTTACCGATTTATTTGTTTATTTATTTATTTATAATATACTGTAACATATTAAACACACTGCAAGTATTTTCTTTAATTTATATGCTTGCTTCACACGAGACGATCGGTGGTGGGAGTGTTACCTCGTCTCGGTGGTGGGACTGTGTTCCCACTGTTTACCGTACTTTTTTTTTAGTAAGTTCTTTTTTATATTTTTTACTAAGTGTTATTTTATGTGGATAAAAATGTTACAATGGACTTAAAACTATAAAAAATCAACTGAGCATGCTTGAAAACATACATATCTACACCAAGATCACCCAGATTGACCAACTACATCAATCTCTATAAGAAAAATCAACTTTTGAAGGTCAATATGGCGGTCATCTTGAAAAATGGTCGCCATCTTGGATTTTTAAATGGCCAATCAGGCAGACTTGACTAGTAACCATTAGAGAATTACCATGCCAAATTTGGTGCTTGTACCACCATTTTCATGATTCTCTTGAAAAATTGCATTTAGCTGCCCCACTAATGTCACCACTCCCATCTCAACATGACACTCATATACTGAAATATTGTATTTCATACTACATATGACTTTACAAAAAGAAATGTCCACTTCTAGTTAAATAACTCTTGTAGATATAATACCAGTTGAATAAACGAAACTAAAAAACTGGAGATTGTAATTACAGTGAAGCCTTGACAACTCCATTATGAAGTTTGGGATTAGATGACGCCAAATTCAATCACCTTAATGCACTTTAAGAGAGAGGAGTCACCGTGCCAGGGCTTAATATTATCCTGGACCCCAGAGGTTGATGACGTATTCAGTGTCGGGCAGAAATACATCGATGTACACAGCACCTGATCCCAATCAACTCCAGTATAGGTGTTAATAATGTAGAGGTGACCAGGTGTGTTGCACGTTGGTAGTGTTGGATGGTGATGCAGGAAAGAGGTAGTGTGTTGAGGGTGGTGTGTGGTTATGACTCACTCCCACAACCCCCCCACACCACTCACACATCCTCACAACTGTACCACAAAACCCCCACACTACTCTTACAGCATCCGCATACTACCA
>NW_024733734.1:4118580-4148796 GCF_018991925.1 Homarus americanus
CCCACCATAACCCTCAAACACTGGAGCACCTTAGATTTTGTCTTTATTCAAGACATCTTCAGAGGCACCTGAATTTACAACAAAAGAGCGAACTTACATACAATGGGTGACATCACATTGCATCAGGTCAGATCAATAACTTGAGACCTACGAATCCCCCACCCCATCTCCACCACAAACACTTTCTAAAGTGCTTTTAACTTTGGCCACTGACAAATAAAAAATTTTAAAATATTATTAGTCTTGTACTGGCCATCATTAAGGTTTATAGAATTATTTCTCTAAATTGATTTTATTCAACCAGAAGTCTTTCTGTGATGCATGATGATTTATACACATTTGCATTGTTGTTCCAATCCATGATATTATTATTATTATTATCCCTAGTATGTTCAGTACTGTACATAGCAAAGTAGACAGTGCATGCCTACTACAGGCTCCTGTGTAGAGGGTGTATATACAGTATACAGTACAGTGTGTATAATCCCTGCTACAACTAGTAGATGGTACAGGACAAAATAGGCCATCCTGTATCATCATATCACCATTTGGTCTGCCTGTATCATAAGCTCAAGACAACAGCATCTACTGGTGAATACAGTGGGGTATGCTATAACGAACGTAATTGGTTCAAGAACCTCGTTCGTTATAGCATTCGTTCGTTATAGGATTAATCCGTTCCAGGCCCCCAAATACAACCGCTTAACACTGAAAAAATTCTGTGGAAAATGTAAAAAATACGGTACTCTATCTTACCTTAGTATTATTCAGCATGCAGGTACCCCTAAACACTGGCACATCACTATCACTTCCACTGGGAGTCTTGGCTTTAAGGTCCTCAAACAATTGTCTGGCCTTCTCACAAATTATAGCTTCACTAATGTTACCACCTGCCATTTCTTTCTCCTTTATCCACACTAAGAGTAAATTTTCCATCTCTTCAATCACATTACACCTTGCTTTGCTAAGTCTAAAGATTCCCTTAGCCACTTGCACAGTTTTTAACTCCTCTTTATTCTTCAAAATCGTACATATAGTCGATTTAGCCATCCCAAATTCATCACTAAGTTTCGCAATGCTTCTTCCATTCTCACGTTTCTTTATAATTTCTTTCTTAGTTTCAAGGGTTATTAGCTTTCTCACTTGCTTTGGACGACTCATTGTTACAATTGTATACTTGTATAACAAAATAGTTATACAAATAACGCGAATTTCCACATCAAAAGACGAAATTTCAACAATAACAGTGGTGCACTGGCTACACAATGAGACAAAGATGGCACCTGACGCTCTTGTTGTGGGTCGCGGTACAACAATATTCATGCGCCAGGCGAAATAGTCCCGTATTCATCCGCGTTCGTTGTAGCATTCTCAATTTTATAGGTAAAACCGTTCGTTATAGGAATATTCGTAGTAGGATCCGTTCGTTATAGCATACCCCACTGTATAATGTGTACCTTTGTTTAGTGGTTCGGTTAACGAACTCAATTCGTTCCAGAAGGTCGTTCGTTAACCGATAATATATTGGGTAATTGGTTCCAGCTCATATATATATATATATATATATATATATATATATATATATATATATATATATATATATATATATATATATATATATATATATATATATATATATATATATATATATTATATATATATATATATATATATATATATATATATATATATATATATATATATATATATATATATATATATATATATATATATATATATATATATATATACTTTTCTGTGAGCTGGAACCAATTACCCAATATCCCATTGAAACAATGGTTTCGGTTAACGAACGACCTTCTGGAACAAATTGAGTTCGTTAACCGAGGGACCACTGTATTGTAAATAAACAAAGTATACTACATACTGTACACATTATATTATACAGTGGGGTATGCTATAACGAACGGATCCTACTACGCTTTACGCGGTCCCACATTCCGCGTTTCCACGTTTACGCGGTACCCTGCCGAAACCGGAATGCTCACATTCCGCGGTGTGTGTACCCTTTTACGCAGAGAGCAGCGCGAGCAGGGTGCGCACAAGGTCGCCCAGTCATCAAAACATTACCAGTTCTTCACCCGCCACCCACCACAGCCGGCCCAAGTCAGTGATAGTGATAATTATAGTGAGGATATGGACTTATATGGACTTTGAGGGGTTTGACAAAGAGGCCCTGCAAGCCTCTGTGGTGGATAGTGATACAAGTGATACAGGTGAGGGCCAATAATCGGCCCTCTGCCTCGGAACCAACCCCCCATCCCAGTGTGTCCAGCCATCTTTTCTACTAATGTAAGTGTTAAAAAACCTAATATTATTGATATTTCTCTTAATTATTAATTGTGTGTGCATGCCATCATAAAATTAAGAAGTTATTTTTACTACAACGTAGGTATTGTGTCTGAAAAAGTGGAGTTTGGGGGTCGGCCCGGTCTCTATTTCAATTAATCCCATATGTTATGTTGTTCACTTTACGCATTTCTCACTTTACGCGGGCCGCCGTGGGTTGAATTAACCGCGTAAAGTGAGGGTTCACTGTATATATATATATATATATACACACACACACGTACATATACAGTGGTCCCTCGGTTAATGAAATTTCGGTTAACGAATTACCTTCCATAAGAATCTTCAATTCGGTTAACGAAAAAAAATTCGATTAACGAAATCCTTACGAAAATCACATTTTGTTTTAACATCAGCTGATAAGCTGAGGAGGTACTCGGCCAATTCAGTGATCTCTTCCATGTTTACATTCAAATAAATCACTGTCTTATAAGAATTCCAGCAATGCAAATTAAATTCACCCCGGTCACTTCTATTAAATTTTATAAGCAAAAACCAAAAACTCAATCTAAAGGACATAAATTAACAATTAAATACTTCACACCACAGGTGCCAACTGTCAAACATGTCACTGTCACCCCTCCCTCCCTCCTCCTCCCTCCTCCCTCCTCCTCCTCCCTCCCTCCCTTCCTCCCCCCCCCCACTTTCCCGAGAACCGTTTGGGGGTTTTCAGTAATCTTTAAGTTTTTATTTTATATAATATCACAGACTAAAGTTAGAATATAATTTGCATTTCTGGAATCCTTGCAAGACAGCGAATAATTTGAATATAAACGTCATATATTTTGCACAAGAGATAAAATTAATCACCTGTATCACATTACAGTAGTGATTTAAGAGTTCTATTGTACAGTGGTCCCTCGGTTAACGAACTCAATTCGTTCCAGAAGGTCGTTCGTTAACTGAAACCATTGTTTCAATGGGATATTGGGTAATTGGTTCTAGCTCACAAAAGTATATACAAAGTAAAGCCAAAAATGCATAAAGTCAGAAACACTCCTAAAATTCCCCTAAATCGCCCTTAATTCACTATATATATCGTACATATACACTAGAACTCTTAAATCACTACTGTAATGTGATACAGGTGAATAATTTTATCTCTTGTGCAAAATATATGACGTTTATATTCAAATTATTCGCTGTCTCGCTGTCTCTGGTGCACTCTAAGATTAAGAGAAAACGGACGACTCAGGAGTGCTGAAGTGAGAGAAAACGGACTCCTATGACGGGGCACTCAAATAAACATACACATAGCTGTATAATGCAATATTAACCCCTAAATCGGTAAATTCGGACAATCGGCTAAAACGGACACCCTTCCCCCCCTATTAGTCCGTTTTAACGAGGGTCGACTGTAATTCGTAAACCGAAATTTTGTTAACCGAGGGACCACTGTAAAGTATACTGTGGGCGCCGGTGGGTAGAACGGTACCGCTCTTGCCTCGCAAGCGAGATGTCACGGGTTCGATTCCCTGGCCGGTGGAAAGTTGTTCGGACACACTTCTCAGCCCCCCTTGGTCCCTGTTCGCCTAGCAGCAAAGTACGGTAGGTACCTGCTGTAAATCGAAAGTTGCGAATTCGTATTCAGGGACAAGTTGTTGGAGCTTCCAATAACTTGCTTAGACATAAACCATTGACTCTTCAGGCTTCTACGCCCTTGACTCTTCAGGCTTCTACTCCCTTAACTCATGAGACATAAAGCAAGCATGAACTTAGCATGCTTTCCTGTTGGGCACTGTAAACGCTTCTGCGATTCACCTTACACAAGGGTGCCCAATAAAAAAAGTAAATAAATAAATACAGTATACTGTATGTGTACAGCAGTGTTTACATAAATAAATACAGCCCTGTGTCTGTGTGTGCAAAATATGTAGTTTTAGAAAACTTCCCACAGTACCTGATCAAATTCTGGGATATCCGATTTTTTCTGGGTGTAAAGGCTTGGACTTTGGGATATAAATCCCTTGCCAGCCTAATGAGGATCTTATAAAAGGAAAGTCAAGAACCACGGGTTTCCAAGGGGTAACAAACAACCGTTAGAGATTGACATCTCTTTTCTACGAAAATAATCACAATAATTGACACCACTCACACAAATATCAAATAAACAATTACGGGAGTCAAACAATTAATAGAGTCAAACAATTAAGGGAGTCAAACAATTACGGGAGTTAACAATTATGGGAGTCAAACATTGTACAGATATTTCCTACAGTTGCAGCCCGGTGGAATGTTCCGTTAACGCGGTGGTCTGCTGTCAGGGAGAAAGTCCAGGGCAGCTTCCTCACTTGGCACCGGTGTTGGTGGGCGATGTCTTGCCGCACAGGAGAGACGCCAGGGCACGGACGGTGGCTAGGGCGTGGAGGAAGTGGCGATGACGTGGCATCCGTGGTAGTAGCTAGCTAGAGCAGGTGTCCGGAGATTGACAGCCAAATAGTGAAGGACTGGGGAATCAGCCCACAAGCCCCAGGAGCCACAGATGTGCACACAACCAGAATTGTAATCAAACAGCGGGGTAAATGCAGCTGTGGTGCTGGCTGGGTAGTGTCTGACGTGTGACGAAGCAGCAGCGACCTTCTCACCTCCGTCTTACCCCACCCCCCCCCCCTAGTGGGGGCCGCGAACAAGCAAACAAGCGGCGGACAACCATCCTGCTCGTTACAGCCCTTACACTGGGGATGAGAAAATTCATCTACTCAGAAATCTCTCAACCCAAGAGTGTCTCTGCACCAGTTTTTCCGGCTAATGGGAATATTCTGGACCTTAAGTGGAAGGATTCTCTGTTGTTAAACAAAAGTTTTAAATATCAACACTGTAAGAGGTGAAGTTAATGTGAGGGTGAGGGTGAGGGTGAGGGTGAGGGTGCTGCTGGTGGGGTCAGGGGTCTGATTACATGTGTTTATTATCACCTCTTCTCTCTGGTCAGCTCCACTTTTCTTTTCTTTTTATTTATTTTTTTTTTCAAATTTTTTCTCCTTTAAGTTTTTTATTAAATATTTTTCAGACTTTGCAGTTATCTGAAGTTATGTGAAGTATGGACATAAACCTCAAAAATAGGACTTCAATATACAGTGATCCCTCGGTTAATGAACGCCTCGGTTAACGAAATTTTGGTTAACGAATTACCTTCCATAAGAATCTTCAACTCGATTAACGAATAAAAATTCGGTTAACGAAATCCTTACGAAATCGTGTCAACATGTTTTTGCCTGCTCACCAGCTGGAGTATTAGTCCGCCAATACAGTAATCGGTTTTAGGGCTTAAATTCGTTACCATTTGAGTAAATATCAAGAAGGTTGTACTATTCAATAATTTTCCAAGTCTTATATTAAATTTTTTTTAACATAATTGAAGTGCAGGGAACTAGTTTTTAGTGTGCCAAACAGCCACTTGACTCACCCAGAATGGCGTCAGTTTGTGTGCTCAGTGGAGTTAGCATCTTGCTTGAGACTCTCTTGAACACAAACTATTTTTACGTTTTTACAGTACAATTATTGGTCATTCTGAAATTTATTTTACATTTTGACAATATATAATGCAGTGCAGTGTTGATTTAAAGAAAATAATCTTGAATTACACCAAGTGAACTTAAAATTGTATGGGTGAAATGGCGGCATGAAGCATGGGGTGACTTCTCTTCCACCCCCACTGCCTTCTCTACTCCCTTCTCCTCCACCCCCACTTCTAATTCCCATCATCATCAACCAGGAGCCTTCTACGTGCACACCTCAAAGTAAGTGTACTTTACTGCATTTATTTTTAGTTTGTATGTAATTTTCGGTGAGCTGGAACCAATTACCCAAAATCCCATTGAAACAATGGTTTCGGTTAAAAAAAATTTAGGTTAACGAACCTTCTGGAACGAATTGTGTTCGTTAACCATTGTATCGTAATTCATTTTTTTGTAACTCTTAAGATGCTCAGGTCACCAGAAATACAAAAAAAAAAATAAAATAAAATAAAAAAATCCATGTTTTAAGAAATGGGGAAGATTAATAAAAAAAATATTATGAAATGAACAACACCTACTGATTACTGTACAGTGGTTTAATCAGATTTCCTATAGGCCTACTGAGAACTAAGACATTTGAGTATGCATGCAGGCTGGGGCTGATCAGGTGTTGCCACATTCCTCAGGTTTATTTATTTATTGATTTAGTAATATATTCTCATATGATTGGCCTCTTATGGTTTATGGCTCATCATGATTAATATAACATCTTCAGTACAGTAATAGAGAAAAAATACAATACTTTATATAATTTGTAATATGACTTGAAAATAAAAGGATAAACTGTATCAGAAGGTTATTTACTCAAGATGCATTCATGTGAGAGCTTTCAGCAGACCAGCTTACAACAAGGGTCACTATAACATACTGTATAGTATCTGATATGAAGATACCTTCTTAAAAATGTTATTTACTCCCTATAACCGCCCGATGAGCGACTGTGGGATAATGAGACCCTTGCACGTAGGACTCGATTGTTCTTTATTCGGTCAAAACCTGCAGAGTACAAATTACAAATGTTACACGAGATAATTAATTTACTCGTACGTTCCTTCACTATTAACAACTACGTACATATGATATATTTGAGTAGAGTAGGGTGTTAAACCATATGAAACTTACGTGTTTCGGGTCTAATGTAGAACTAATTAGTTCCCTGACTTGTTAGCTCACTGGACGGCTAGAGACTATCTACTGAACTCCACAGGGAGTGAGTTAGTCAGCCCAGAGGCGAGGGCCATCTGTTTCACATTTAACAACTCAGCAAAGTTTGCTGTAAACACTCCTGTCTCCCTTTCTCTCTGTCTCTATCCTTCTCTCTTCTAATTTATCCTACAGTGGCGGTAACACTACCTTTGAGTGTTATTACTTATTAGTGATGATAAATGCACTACAATATATTACTTATTAAGTGATGATAAATACACTACAATAGTATTTTTATGTGGTGATAAATACACTATACAATACAGTGAACCCTCACTTTACTCGGTTAATTCAACCCACGGCGGCCCGCGTAAAGTGAACAACATAACATATGGGATTAATTTAAATAGAGACCGGGCCGACCCCCAAACTCCACTTTTTCAGACACAATACCTACGTTGTAGTAAAAATAACTTCTTAATTTTATGATGGCATGCACACACAATTAATAATTAAGAGAAATATCAATAATATTAGGTTTTTTAACACTTACATTAGTAGAAAAGATGGCTGGGCACACTGGGATGAGGGGTTGGTTCCGAGGCAGAGGGCAGATTATTGGCCCTCACCTGTATCACTTGTATCAATTGTATCACTATCCACCACAGAGGCTTGCAGGGCCTCTTTGTCAAACCCCTCAAAGTCCATATCCACACTATAATTATCACTATCACTGACTTGGGCCGGCTGTGGTGGGTGGCGGGTGAAGAAGTCGGTAATGTTTTGATGACTGGGCGACCTTGTGCGCACCCTGCTCGCGCCGCTCTCCGCCTAAAGGGGTACACACACCGCGGAATGTGAGCATTCCGGTTTCGGCAGGGTACCGCGTAAACGTGGAAACGCGGAATGTGGGACCGCGTAAAGCGAGGGTTGACTGTAGTATTTATTAAGTGATGATAAATACACTACAATATTATTCATTGAGTGATTATAAGTACACAACTGTACTGTACTAATTTACTAAGTGTTGAACACAGACATTGTGGTAAGCCAATCAGCTGTTGCCCATTGTAAACAAATGACTCATGGTGTTCAGTGTGGGATTCTTTTTTCAGGAAAGTTGATTCTTTTAGGATAATATTTTATTAACCTGTTACCAAATGAATCTAAATTATATGAGAATTATGGTGAAATTGCATAAATAAATGTTAAAGGAATCTTGTGGGAGCGGCGGAGGGAGCCACCCACCCATTCTAACCCCCCCCCCCCTCCCCTCTGCCAGCTGCTCCCAGATAAACATTCATCTTCCACGTACAATATACTCCTACACTTATTTGTTCCTATTTTTATCTTTATAGTACTGTACAGTATACAGTTTTCTCTTTATTCATAAGACAAATTCTGTGGTAACTTACATATAACACTACAATAAATAACAACCACCTCGATGACAACCAGACTTACATGTCTGATTCACAACCTAGAGAGTTCTGTTTCACATTTTTTTTATTGTTATTGTAATATTTTTTTAATATCCTTGTTATACACCTGAAGATCTTAATTGTTGAAGTGCAGTAATAACATAACATCAACTGATTTTCTTTAAACAGTTCAGATAAGCAGTGTTATCTCCACCCTCCATATATTTGCTTTTTTTCGGACTGGTGTCTGCCCCAATTAGTCTGATTTATCGAGGTTCTACTGTATACGGTTGTACTGTACTCACGTTAGTAATTGTTTCAGAATGTGCTCTGGTAGATTTGTGCCGAGAATGTGTCTACGACAGTAATATTCGTGTAGCCTGCAGAGCCATACAGTTGTTTACCAACATAGCCATCTATATGTGAGTAGCAATTTGAGCAGTTATTGGGCTGTTATGAGGGTAAGTAGAACTGTTTGTAATTATGTTTTTTATTTCTGTGTTTACTTAGAAAATACAGTAACTTTGGGTTATTTCCAGAGATAAGGACTGTGAACACCGGTAAAAAAAATAATCTTACTACATTGGTCCCTCGGTTAACGAACGCCTCGGTTAACGAAAATTCGGTTAACGAATTACCTTCCATAAGAATCTTCAATTCGGTTAATGAAAAAAATCGATTAATGAAATCCTTACGAAAATCACGTTTTGTTTTGAACATCAGCTGATAAGCTGAGGAGGTACTCAACTAATTCAGTAATCTTTTCTATGTTTACCTTCGTTTCCATTGGAGTAAATATCAAGAAAATTGTGGTCTTTAATATTTGTGCATTGTTTTATACAGTATTAAAATTATGGGTCATTCTAAAATTTAGCCATCCAAGCTCTGTCTACATAAAGTTTTTCAACTATTTTTGGCTCATATATGTAACTTTATTCATTTATTGAAACTCATTTACATACACACACTGCCCTAAGGGCAAAGCTGAACTGTACTATCGTGCACAAGTCGTGTCCACTACCCAGCCACAGTGAGGGTTCGAATAGCCTTGAGTTTGAAGTTTCGAAAAAGCTGGGGGAAATGCTATGGTCGACCAACAGATGTCGCCCACTGTAGTGTGTGTGTGTGTGTGTGTGTGGGGGGGTGGAATAGAGGAGGTGGGGGCTGGATGAGAGGCAGATTTATTTATTATTCATACCACCATAATATCAAGCTGCCTTTTTAACTACGTTTTGTCTTCCAGTTGTTTCTTTATGGTTATGAATTCATGAAACAGGTGCAGTGTCCTGGGTTCTTATTCCCGCTCAGGTCACAATGATACTTTAAAGAATGCAATATAGTACGAATTAAAGTGAAATATGCAAGGATCAGGGTGAAGGGCCTTGGTCAGCTAGTTTTACTCAGCGACCACGTCACAATTTTGTTGTTATTCCGACAAAGAGATTATGGTAATATTTATTTATATTCCACCCATCCTTTGCTTAATAAATATTTGTGATACTATGCAATATTATATAATTATATACTTATTGTAACCGCCATCCGGGCAGTTAAAGGATGAATGAGACTTGTGACGTTGTACACGAACATTATAATTCGTTCAAACCTGTTGAATACAATTCATTTAGTATTTCAAATAAGTCATACATAGGCACTCCTACATAAATGTTTAATCCAATATATATTTGCGTAACACAGTCTACCTGTGTACACAATAAGTACTAGTTAAACTTACGTGTTGAAAGTCTAGAGAGAAACCAGGTTAGGTGTTGCCTCTAAGATATGGGTAGCTATACTGAAATGCCCATCCGATAGCCTGGCCCCCTGGCTGGTCAGCTATGGCTGAGTCAGGTGATTATAATTATACATAAACAAACTCCCTTCACACGCTCCAACCTCCTTCTGGGCCTCTCATCTCCACCATCTTCGTACTCTACATACTGTATACGGGCAAGCACACCCAATAAACAAGACATGACTTACAGCCTAACATGTTGTTTGTTTATGTGTCATCCTACTCATTGCTGCTTGCGGTAACACCCACTCCATTGAGCATTCACTCTCAAAACCAAATCAGGCCTTTGATACTTAATGCTTTGTCACGTTCTTGTGACCATGCTGCCCTCAGGCTGTTGGCATTCAACTTTAATTTTGTCACGTTCTTGTGACTGTCGCTGCCCTCAGGCTATCAGTACCTATCAGCTCCTTAGGACATCTCGGTCCTTTGACGTTCAGACATCACTGTCTTCATGTGTGGATACCCAATTCATTCTCCTGGCCGACTCCGTCAGCCCCTTCCATTGCTCCCTCCAACAAGCATAATTTTGTCACAGGTCGCAGCATTGTGGACGTCGTCGTCTTAACCACTGCCTGTCGTACAAGTCCGTCCTCGCCAGCCTTGACTTCCATCACTCGACCAAGGTGCCATTTGTTGCATGGACTATTTGCTTCTGCTATAATGATTAGGTCACCAGGGCGAAAGTTGCGCCGTGGTCTGAGTTGAGAGAGGTACTCCGTCAGCCAGCGCTTCCAAAATTGATCTGCAAGGTACTGGACATGCTTCCACCTTCTGTGGTATGATTCGCCTATTGACCTTCCACCTAAGGGAAGGTTACCCTTTTGACTTAAGTGCAAAAGATCAGCAGGCGTGAGAGCCTTTCGTTCATTTGGAGTGTTTGGAGCCAAGATTGGCCTCCCGTTAATCATGACACCACTTCAAGGTAGCATGTTCATCATCTAAAACTCTGTAGAGCCCACAACGTCGCCTGCAGGACCTTCTTTACTGTGTGAATCTGCCTTCCATACTCCCCCCACAACTGGTGGATTGAAGACCCAGTCAATATCTGCCAAGCAAGGCACCTCTGACTATCACCTTGTTCCAACTTTTCACCGCCAGTTTGAGCTCTTTGGCTGCCCAATACGTTTGTCCCATTATCCCAATAATACGCCTAAAAAGTTCTCTGTCGTGAGAACCTTGTTATTACAATCAGAAACATCTCGCCTAATGAGGCCAAGACTTCTAGATGAACAGCCTGTCAAGAATGATACAACAGACATCCCCAGCGCTTAGACCTGTTCCCCACCTACGAAATAAATGGACCAAACAGTCCGCTCCACAAACGAGCCTTTCCAGGAGGACACAACATCTATTGGTAAGCCACGGCCCTATACGCTCACCAGCTCCGTCAGCACACCACACAGCGCTTATGATTCCTATCAGCAACACCAGCTACTAATCCAATACCTTTCCCTCCCCACATACACGCCATCGTGTTCGTCCAGCATGTCCCACTTCTTTCTTCATGCATCTCCGAATATAATTTCCCGTGATATGGTGGTTCTAAACGTAAAGATTGGCTCCTCACCATTCACCCAAGAAGGGTTCTCTATCCTCCTAATGATCTGATAAACGTCAAATCCGCCAAGGTCCAGTTATAGCTTATTGTCCTTCACAGCTCACCTTTATAACAGTTTGAATTATTTATGCCTCTTTCTTCACCAGTTCCTTTATCAGCCCATCAGAAGTCTTCAGTTTGACGCGAGTCTCGTGTCCTTGTACCAGATCCAAGACCAAATGAATCTTAATCCATGCCACCTTCACCAAGCGTACCATACTGAACCAATGAGCGTTTCTAGAAGCACCACTTTGACTGCTCGTCACTGCCAGAACAACCATAGGACCCTCAGTTAACGAACTCAATCCATTCCAGAAGGTCGTTCAGTTGTTAGTTAACCCAATGGGTTGTCCAGCCCAGCTCCCAACTTCAATGAGAAAAACCACTTACTTGAGGTAATGTAGAAGGCTCCTGGATGATGATGATGACAGATGATGTAGAAATCATAAGAAGCAAGAAAAGCTATTGGGGGTAGAGTCACCCCATGGCACCATTCCAGACCCATAAAAAATTTAGTTCCTCGGTGTATTTCAAGATTATCCCTTCTCTTAAATCAACACTGTACTGCATACATGTCAATATGTAAAAAACATCAGCCAATAATTTGCTTCTAAACACAGAAAAAAGCTTAGTTGAAGAGAGTCTCAAGCATTCTCAGTGAAAACAAGAAGACTAACGCCTGTTTGCTGTGTTAAGAGGCTGATACGCGCCTTAAACTAGTCACTTTTACCTTCAATTCATGCTTCATAACTTGTTAAAATGACAAAAAATTAAATATTAAACTTTAAAATTATTGAATAGTATAAACTTTGATATTTACTAAAGAAGAGAATTCTGTGCTTCCTAGAAAACCGAAGCCAGAATGTATTGCTGACCTGATACTAAAAAGCTAAAGGTTCAAGAAAGCGCAAGCGGAAACAAGTTGAGGTTGGTCGGTTCTAGCAGCGCCCGCCAAATCAATTAAAGATCCTTAGAAGGCAGCGTTCGGTGTTAACCGGCAAACTTCTGCTAATCCGAGTATGCTCAAGGAACGAGGGTCACTGTACAGATCTCTGTGTACTTTCGTTTCACCTCCAGAGTCATTCAGAACTGCCAGCAGTTCCTTTGGCCACCAACACTGAGAAGTCCGATTCCAATTCCCCAGGATACTGCAACCAGGTCCACAGGTAATCCTACCAACTGAAACCATTCAAAAGCCGACACGCAACATCTGAATGGTTTGCCGCCATAATTTTATCCCACTTTCCACTGTAATATCGGCGGCTATTTCAGCAAACATTATACTATTCTTGGTAAAGAAAAGAAGCCTTGAGAAACGAATGTACAGTATTTTCCAGCCACAATGCAAAAGAGCGCTCATTACTGTACACCAGAATAATGGCTGGCATTCCATCTCGTTCATCTGTCTTCCGCCTCCACATCACATTGTATTATACAATAATATTCTATATTAGTCCACTTTAAATAAATACGATACTATATTTCAAAATCCATCATGGTTATCGTTTCAGCACCAAAGCAGTTTCCGCAGTCCTTGAAATATATTAGAGGGCAATGTGGTTTTTCAGAATCAAGTTTCAGTTAAAAAACTTAAGACTTCTGAAATTGTCATATTCTAGTAGTTAAATAAAGTTTGCTTTGAAACGTGATGTATTTCAATGAAATAGGATAAACATACATCCTAAAACAAAGATATCTTAGATGTTAATCGTTTTAATATTTTCGTTAAAACCAACATATTACAATAGATACTCAATGTTCGATATAATACATCCACTGAAATGTAATATTTTGCCAGAAATAACGATTACAGAGAAAGGGATAAAACGGTGACAAAACAATGATTCTCTCTTTTGTCTCAAAGATGTTACCGTAATCGCTTAAATGCTTTCAGCCAAAAACTGTTGCATCAC
The DNA here is from genome assembly GCF_018991925.1 of Homarus americanus. Taxonomy (NCBI): domain Eukaryota; kingdom Metazoa; phylum Arthropoda; class Malacostraca; order Decapoda; family Nephropidae; genus Homarus; species Homarus americanus. Next base: position 4,132,341 of record NW_024733734.1, read on the forward strand.
AGCAGAATTAGGATAGAATATTATTGAAAACAACAGGTTTTAACTGAAAACCATTAGCGACAGTAACACTCTTTGAAAAGGCCAATCATTACTTTCCACTATGACGACGCCATTTCAGCAAAAACTCCATTCCATCAAAAATAAATAGTAGATTTTTCAGAAACGTAATGTATTTAATATAAATTAGATAAACTAAACAACAGACTTCACCTAACCTTCCAGTTCAAGATATATTTACTCGTTTTAATAGTTTCCGTTAAAACACTGTTATATTAGTGATATTCTATTCATACAGTTTGATATAATACATTCACAGAAATAATATTTTTACCACATTACAACAATGTCAACACAAGCGTGGTTGGCAGACTGACTGAGTGAGGCTATGCGGTGTGTGTGAGAGCGGAATGGGCGTGTGCAGGTTCGGTGACGCGGATTTGAATACAATTTCAATAAATCAATGTACAGAATATCCTCCGGCGGGCAATCCACATATTTACGAATCTGTGAATGCCTAAATCTGGCATATAATAATGCACTGTATAAATATAAATTAACAAGTTGTATCCTACAACATTACGTTATAACATTTTAAAATATGTAGTTAAAAGCAAAGGTGGAGGATTAGAGATATAGGAGGAAAATGTGGTAACGATGCAACAGTTAACCCAGCGATAAGCTCCTCAGCTGATATTTGAATTCACCTTCAATGGCTTTAACAAAGACCACTTCTTGATGCTTGTTGTCTTAATTCCTGTGTGTTTATTTATTTCCCCAAGCACATTTAAGGATTTGAAGATGTTGATAAAGAAGTTTGTTCAGAGCAAGTGGTAGAGGTGACATACCAAGACACTTACATAACACACAATAACAGCACTACTAAACCCACGTCTCTACAACATTTTATATTAAAATTTCTATTTTAAAAATTAATTGTTCACATGATAGTCGACTAGACCATATTTGCATGAAAAAACAAACCAGGTATTTGGAGGCATTATACTAGTGATATAAGCTCCAAAACTGCAACCCAGCTACTAGAGCAAACATAAATTATCCAACCACTCAAACAAAATCAATAACTAAAATAATAATGTCTGATGAAATAAGGGATGTTTATACTCAAATTATAAGCAATATCTTCAAGAATTCCAGCAATGAAAGCTATATTCTCCTAAGTCAAGTCAGTGACATTTTATGATGAAAAATTAAACATCCTCTGCCTTTTCATAATCCTCCTTCATCACAAGTGTTAAGACATAATTAGTTTTATGTATTACAGTCAATTGATGAATGTCTGCCTCTTCTAGGCTAAAGATGACAGGATCTCTCAGCTCACCTCATTCAACTACCACACAAGAACACTGCCAACAGTCCGTACAGGATGTGACCAAGCTGCTTGAGCCGATCAGTGGCTAAGAGGATAAAAGTAAAACAGCTGTATTCATGCCATATCATGTAGAGATTTTGTTTTAAAATACAGTATGTTTATTTAACCCAACTTTAAAAGTATTCAGGATTATTTTGATAACAAAATGGTGTCTAACGAAATTAGAACTGATATTTTGTAAAATAATAGAATTCCTATCATTGTATAGTATCAAAATATTTTGTTTAAAGATGTTGTATTGAAACGTCTTGGAGAGAATTTATTAAGGATCCTGCATCATTCATCTCCCTACTCTCCAATTAGCTACATCCTGAAGTGAGGAGGGGAGAAAGTGACTGCACACCCTCATCCCCAAAAAGGTCCGACCTCTACACTCAGCCCAACATCACACCCCTACATCACACATGCACAACCTCCAACAACCACCCACAAACACCTCCACACCACCCACACACCCCTCCAATACCAACACACACCCTCCAACACCACCACACACACCTCCAACACCACCCACACACCATCACCACACACACACACCATCACCACACACACATACAACACCATCACCACACACACACACACACACACACACACACACACACACACACACACACACACACACACACACACACACACACACACACACACACACACACACACATCCTGACCACCGAAGGTCAAGACGTACCTGGCGCTCCTCTCAGAGCAGCCAGGTCAACTGCTATGTTGGCCCATACCAACTCCCTCCCCTGAACCCTCCTCCCCACCGGAATATCAACAAGTTCACGCCAGAAGTCACTATTTCATTTAGGAAAGAAATGGAACCAGTGTTAAACAGAGGTGAACAGTGGTGAACAGTGCTTAAGTCAGTGAGAACAACTCAACAGTAACAGTGGTACCCAAGTTGACCTTTCACACAGTGAGGTCCCAGGTACCCAGTGATAATGGCCCATGAGACCCAACTACCAGCGATGTGTTAATCCGTCTACGATAGGAAGGCCTGGAACCACACCTCACTCATATAACACCATCTGTGAGGGAATTACTACACCACGTGAGGCCCCTCATAACACCATCTGTGAGGGAATTACTACACCACATGAGGCCCCTCATAACACCATCTGTGAGGGAATTACTACACCACGTGAGGCCCCTCATACACCATCTGTGAGGGAATTACACCACGTGAGGCCCCTCATAACACCATCTGTGAGGGAATTACTACACCACGGAGGCCCCTCATAACACCATCTGTGAGGGAATTACTACACCACGTGAGGCCCCTCATAACACCATCTGTGAGGGAATTACTACACCACGTGAGGCCCCTCATAACACCATCTGTGAGGGAATTACTACACCACGTGAGGCCCCTCATAACACCATCTGTGAGGGAATTACTACACCACGTGAGGCCCCTCATAACACCATCTGTGAGGGAATTACTACACCACGTGAGGCCCCTCATAACACCATCTGTGAGGGAACTACTACACCACGTGAGGTCCCTCCTAACACCATCTGGGAGGGAGTTACTACACTACGTTTTTGCTGTTCAACACCTACATTAATCTGTATGTTCACTGTATGTTCCTTTACCTTTCTCTAATGAAGGCTTTTGTTAAACCACCAATGTATGTAATAAGTCATTTATGCCCAATGTATATTTTCAGCCTTCGGGCTGCAGAACTTTTTCAATAAACCGTTAATTATTATTATTATTATTACCATCATCACACACACACACACACACACACACACACACACACACACACACACACACACACACACACACACACACACACACCCCATCACCACACACACACACACACACCCCATCACCACACACACACACACACACACCCCATCACCACACACACACACACACACCCCATCACCACACACACACACACATCACCACACACACCCCCACCCCACACACCCACACACCATCACCACACACACACACACATCACATCACCACACACACACCATCACCACACACACACACACACACACACAGTCAAGGCAGCCTCGTATCGTCTCTACATGCTACGACGACTTAGGTCACTTGGGACACCCACGCCATAGCTGAGGACCATCTACAACGCCTTTATTCTCCCCAAACTAACTTATGCGTCACCAGCCTGGTCGTCTTCTCTCAACTCCACCCAACAACGTCAGCTAGAGAAGGTACAGAAAAGGGCCTGCAGAATCATGCTCAGCTCAGAATACTCCGGCTACACCAACGCTCTCTTCACCCTGGAAATGCCATCCCTCAGTGACCTCCACCACCAAGCACTGGAGAGGTTTGGCAGTGGACTACTGCACCACCCTCGTCATCGCCACCTGCAGCCCCCCACCCAACTCGCTCAGTCCGCCACTACAACAAAATTCAGCCCATAAGAGCCCGCACCGATAGATATAAGAACAGCACCATCCCATCTATTGTTAAAATAATAAACAACAACTGATTTATGTACTGTACAGCCCTGTAAATGTATTCAATGCATATTATATCATTATGTCTAAATCAAATGTAAGTCTGTATATTTTCAGCCACTGGCTGCAACTCTATTAATAAACCGTTTAATATTATTATTATTATTACACACACACACACACACACACACACACACACACACACACACACACACACACACACACACACACACACTTAAAGAACTCTGTGGACTAAACAATAAGACACACCCCCTCCCCTTCCTTAGCCATCTCACTAATGTTGACGCAGCTGAGCAAACAAATAACCATTTCGCTACTATATGCCAGACGCTCCCCCGGCTTGACACAACCACTCTCCCTGCTTACCTACCAGCCCCCCTTCCCACTGACTTAGTAGAAGAATTTGAAGTAGCAAAACGCCTGGACAAACTAAAATTAAAACGCTCTACCACCCCCATTGACTTACCAATGAAACTCTTCAAGGAGTTCTCCCCGGAGCTTGCTAAACCCCTATGCTCCATCATCAATGCTTCTCTCAGTCAAGCCAGATGCCCAGCTGACTGGAAGACCTCTTATGTATCACCAGTGCCCAAGTCAACCAGCCCACAATCCTTAAATCAGCTACGACCTATTGCAATCACCCCAATACCCAGCCTAATCTGTGAAAGTTTTGTGTTTGACTGGGCTTATGCTTGATATTGCAGGAGTCGTAGACCTTCAGCAATTTGGCAACATGAAAACTTCCTCCACCACTCACTGTCTTGTCAGCTTTCTCGATTACATATACCGCCATCTCGAGAAACGAAAAACGTCTGTAGCTGTCGCCTTCATTGATTTCACTAAAGCATTCGACCTAGTCGACCACAATATAATCATTAACAAAGCTATTGACCTCGGGCTTCGGAGAAGTCTTATACCATGGCTTACAGACTTCCTCAGTGACCGACGCCAAGCTGTACGCTTCCGAGGGGCTGTCTCCACCTTTCAGTCACTCACCTGTGGCGTCCCCCAAGGCACCAAGATGGGACCACTCTGCTTCCTTATGCTCATCAATGATGCCTAAGAGAAACCCTGCTCGCTGGAAATATGTAAACGACTCCACCATTGGGATCAGCGTCAACAATTCTGCTCCCCAACTATACCGCCCTTCAGGATTTATTGAACAGTCTCCAAACTGGCCACCAACAACCATGTCACCATCAACCATACCAAGACCATGGTTATGCACATCAACCTCTCCTCCGACATTGTCCCACCTTCTTCCATTACTCTAGGTCCGAACACACTCCAGGTTGTAGATTCCACGAAGCTCCTCGGCGTCACCATAGACAACAAACTAAATTGGAAACCACACGTCAGTGAAGTTGTCAAATCCTCCAGTTTCCGTCTCCACCTCCTCCACCGACTCAAGTCCCTCGGAGTTCCTGCACCCGAGCTCCTCAGTGTTTACACAACATTCATACTTCCCAAGCTCACCTATGCCTCCCCCACCTGGTCTTCCTCCCTAAATGCCACACAACGTAAACACCTAGAAAAAGTGCAAAAGAGGGCATGCAAGATTATTCTCCCCTTCCTACTCCACATATCAAGAAGCGCTCAACACACTGACCCTTTCGACTCTCACTGACCATCACCACGACCTCATCTGCAAATTTGGTAAGAAGCTTCTACACCATCCTCGACACCGGATCCTACTACCACCTGAGATCCCTAGCCTGAGAATTGCTATTCGACATCACAACCGCATCCAGCCCATACGTGCACGAACTGATCGCTATAAAAACAGCCCAGTCCCAACCATTGTAAAAATTATCAATAACTTGTAATAAACCAGTGTATTCACTCCCAGTAAACCATACTCCTTGCACTGTCACTATGTTGAAATGAACTGTAGTTTGAGCTTTTCCCCATCTAGTTATTATATATCTTATTTGTATCACTTATGTTACTTGTATATTATTTGTAATTCGAAACCCATTCCCCAAATATGTAACTGTATATTTTCAGCCTTCTGGCTGCCAAGCTCTTTCAATAAACCGTTAATTATCATTATTATTATTATTACACACACACACACACACACACACACACACACACACACACACACACAGAAAAAAACAAACAAACAAACAAGGGCATTAAGACAATAAACATGAGGTGTCTTATTGTGTGACAAATTTGCGTGTGTGTGACTGCGTGGTAGCGAGTTAAACATCATCTGTTGAAGAGCGTTTGGCAACATTGGTGCATGTTACCACTCCATCTCTCTAATCACCCACACTTTTCTGCTTTCTCTCTCCAAATTTTGAAATGTTATGTAATGTGATGTTGAAGGGATACAATTTTGCTCATTTATACTTATCGCAATCTCTCTAAAAATACTTAAGGTTTTGTCTTTATTCAAGACGTCTTCAGGTCATGAGACCCACTAATACCCCCACCCAAGAAAGGGTGACCTGACATTTCTTCAGAAGGTCAGTAATATGAGACCACTAATCCCCCACCCTACCTCCACCTGACATTGCATCAGGTCAGGTACATGAGACCCACTAATCCCCCACAGCTCCTTGGGAGTGGAAAATATCAGTCTTTGCTGTAACGCACGGCTTCATTCACGCCCATATCATATAGATTTTTAATTTTCTAATATGTTTATTTAACCAAACTTTTAGATAAACTATTCTGGATTATTTTAAAAAAGAAATGGAGTTTCTAACTTAATAGGAATTGCATTTATAGACTCCAGTAACTTAGACTCAAGCACCCAGAAACAATCTGGGGAAGTGGGCAAGTGTCTGTGTGAGCAAGATGTCTAGTTTCGACACTCGGAAACGTTTTTCCCAGTAACCGGAAAATATTCCGGAGATAAGGAATTTTTCCGGGTTTGAGAAAGCCGTCTGGTTAGCCTGAAATCTCTCATCCTCTTAAGTGCTCTGCACCAATTGTTCTGGCTTATGGGGATATCACTTGTATATGCAAAGAACAACCGACACCAAATGGGAAAACCAAGCCTTTGAAGGAAAGGTGGGGGAGAAGAGGGGGAATTTGATGGGGGAGGGGAGGGGGAGATAAGAGGGTGGGCTAGGTGAGGTGGGTGGTCAAGGTGGTAATGGACACAAGAAGATCAAAGGGAAAGTCCACTGTCCTGGTCACTGCCACCTGACCTGACGTCACTTTACCTCACGAGACCTCTGGTTATGTGACCGAGTGGTGTCTCCACACACCATACCCTTCACGGCTCCACCCATATCATACCCTCCACCCACACAACTCTTTTACTATGGTTAATAATTACTTAATTAATTAAAAAATATATTATTAGTTTGCATGTAATGAGTAACGATTTTTGTTTTTCCACTTGTATTAGAGTAAAAGTATTAGAAAACCATACATAAGTAAAAGTACTAAAAAATTTGAGTACTTTTTAGAAAGTGTATACCCCAAAATGGTGTTTGAGTACAGTACTCAAGTAAATTTAGTTACTTTAAAAAACTGGTATAATCGTGGTATATACAGGTTGAACCTCTCTAATGCGGCACCCTTTGGACCTGACCGGTGCTGGACTATAGAATTTTACAAACCACAGGTGGTCTTTGTAAAATACATAGTATTATTGATGTGCCAATCTGGTGCATCGTATTTAAAATTTTGCGCTACACTGGCCTAAGGGCAAAGCTGGACTGTACATGTACTCAAAATAATGTACTGTACTAAATGATTACTAACATTTTGGCTAGTGCAAACTATAGCATGTTTATATTCAAATTAACCTTATAAGAATTCCAGCAATGTAAACTATATTATCCCTGGTCACTTCTGTGACATTTTATAAGTAATAAATAAAAACTAAATCAAAGGGACATAAATAAACAAATAAATACTTCACTAGACCTTCGGCACAACTGTCAAACTTGTCACTGTCACCTCCCTCCCTCCCTCCCATCTTCCCAGCCAGGGTTTGGTGGTTTAAGGCTTAAAGTTTTTATGTTATGTAATATCACAAACTAAAGTTGGGAGAATATAATTTGCTTTGCTGGAATCCTTGCAAGACAGCGAATAATTTGAGTCTAGACATCATATATTTTGCTCAAGAGATAAAAATTTTTAGTACGTTAGTACATTTTATAATGTAAAGATTTTCAGCTGTATTTTTGGGTAGATTTACATAAATTTCTTCATTTATTTTCATTCATTTACATGCACACACCATAGTAAAAGAAACATAAAAGAAATTTATGACCTAAGAGCAAACCTGTAGTGTACATGTACTAAATGATTATGGTACTAAAATTTTTATGTCTGCAAATTATAGCTTTTTTATATTCAAATTAATCACTATCTTACAATGTAAATTATATTCTCCCAGATCATTTCATTGGCATTTCATGAGATATAAACTTAGTCACTCTTAAGGACTGATAAATAAACACGCATTAGACCTTCGACTCCAACTGTCAAACAAATTACCTCACCTCTCCCTCCTTCTCCCCCATCTGCCCAGCCAGGGCTTTAGGCTTAAAGTTTTATCTTATGTAATGTCACAGACTAAAGTTGAGAAAATATAATTTGTATTGCTGGAATCCTTGTAAGACCGAATAATTTATATATAAACTTCATATATTTTGCACAAGGGATAAAAATTTTTGCTCTCTGCAATAAAATTCTTAAATTAGAACTACTATTGAATGTCTAATGTGAGCTATAGCATGTTTATATTCAAATTAATCACTATCTTATAAGAATTCTAACTGTCAAACATATCACCTCACCTCCCTCCCTCCCAGACCAATTTGCATACCTTAATTTTAGCCGTGGTGATTTATGAGTGTTTGTTTTAACATAATACTACAAAAACAATGTTTTGTTTATTCTAGGAGATGGGCTGAGGTGCAACTGGGTAGACTCTCAGTCTTTTTAGTATTTTGTGTTTCTCTCAAGTACCAAACTAAATTATTCCATTTAAACAACACTTTGATTTAGTGGGAATTCAGTTTAAAGCAACCTCGCGACTTCTCTTGGAACATATCTCCTGTTATATCCACGTTCTACTGTACAGTGTAATTGTATGAAATGAAAATAGATAAACAATAATTCTCATTCTGCACTTAAAATGACAAAATAGTTATGGTACCTGTACCTGTACATAAATTGGTGATGTTCTCCTGTAAAGAAGAAAAAATATCTGTACAGTAAATGAAATAATAAAATAAATATGCTTAGGAGGCATATTAAGGGTAAATAACAAGTGAAATATTACAAAAACACTTGAAATACCTAGGAACGCACCAAACTCCACGAGGACCAGTTGTAAACAAAGGGTATGCCGAACCATGGATACTAGCGCCTGTGGGTATTAGCGGCCATCTGGCAAACTAAAATTTTGCCGGAAAACGGGAGGTGCCGGACAATAGAGTACCGGATTAGGGAGGTTCAATCTGTACTGTATTACTGTACTGTACTGCAATAAAACATTATCATAAAATAAAAAGTTTTCCAAATATGTTTAACAAGGTTTACTTTATTCTTTGCTGTGATGTATTATAATTTGGGTTTGACTGTTATTATATCTTGGGTTTGACTGTTTTCTCCGGATGCATCTCTGTAAAAATTATGGAAATAAATGGAAAAATTAGGTTTGCGTGATAGAATTTCACATAACTGTTCAGTATTAGATGTCTTATTTATATCCTTCTCCTGTTTCAAGGTATGAAGAACAGAAGACAAGTGTAGTATGTGAGGAAGCTCACTGTGCTGCTCTCAGTCTTCTGCAGAGTGTGGTCAGCGCCTCTCAGATTGATGATGCAGCAAACCCGACACCTGAGGAAACCATTCCTGCTGGTCTACGTACATGTTTGGTGAGTTTATATTGTTTATGTGCTTTGTGAATACTGGGTCGTAGGAGTGTTTGGTATCACTTTGGCTATCTGCTAGTTCTCTCAGTGGAACAATATGAAATATGATAATGTAGTGAGAATGGGGAACTTTGAATTATAGTTGGTTATCATATTAGATGGGTAGTCTATTGGTATTGGATTCAATCCTCTTGAGAAGGATGACATGTGATTGATATAGTGATATCTCCGTTAGCCGGAAAAATTGGTTTAGAGCACTTCTGGGAATGAGATTTCCAGGTAACGAGACGACACTCTTAGAGTTAGAAAAAGATCCCTCATTCCCAGAATTTTCTGGAATTTTCCAGGTTATGGAAAAATGTTCTCGGAAGTTCCTGAAATTGCCCATTACATCATCTCTCGTACCCGGAAAAATATCCCCCATCCTCGGAATTTTCCGGGTACTGGATAATTTTTCTCAGAATTTCCGGAAAATGCGCCTGATTTTCATCTCTCAAATCCAGAAAAAATCCTCCATCCCCGGAATTTTCTGGGAGTTGGGAAAAATTTCTTGTAATTTTCCAGAAAATGCGTCCTCGGAAATTGTAACCAAAGCCAGAATTTTCCGGAAAATTCCGGGTTTGGGAATAATTTTCCGAAAGAAATTGATTCCGGCTAACGGAGATATTACTGTAGCCAGTAGGTACCCATAATGTAATCTCTGGTTTGTTGTAAAACCCAACTGGCTCACACATATCCAGACCATAGAAGGAGATATAGTACAGTATACCGATCCTATCTCAGTGTGTCTATGAAATGATACCAGGCTCATGTGAAAGACATTGTGGGTTGGTATGTATGTCACATTTTCTGCACATCTTCATGTGTATTTCCCTAACTGCCGTACTAGTTGCATTCTACTACTACTACTATTACTACTTTGCTGTCAATCGGAATCGAGTATGACGATCATCCAGCTACGATACTATGATGTGAGTTACTCGGGGTGTCACCTAGGCTGGTGAGTTTTGAGGTGACTAAAGAGGCCGATACGAGACCCGCAGGGTCGTCCACATTCGTTGCACATGTGAAGGTCTGCATCTAGTACGGGAGGTGCAGTGGCAGAGTCTTTCCGGCATTGGCGCTTGTCTGCCTCGGTTTGCAGTCGGGCTAACTCAAAAGTATTGACACCTTCTTGTCTGGTGCTCCTCCAAGCATTACACTGTGGAGTAATCGTCTCCCAGGTTAGGGGGTCGATTTGGCACTTTTTCAGGTTTGTCTTAAGAGTATCCTTATACCTTTTCAGTTGCCCACCGGTGTTACATTTACTATTCGTTAGGTGACTGTAAAGTAACTGCTTTGGCAGTCTACTGCCGTCGATGCGGTAACATGTCCAGTCCACCTTAGTTGTTCATAGATAATGGTAGCCTCGATGTTCCTACAGATAGTGTCAGCAAGAATACTGGCATTTGTTCTCATGTCTTCTCAGCAAACTTCGAGGATGGAGCGTAGACTACATTGGTGAAAATTTTCAAGTGCCTTGAGGTGCCTCCTGTGTGTGACCCATGTCTCACTGTCATATAGCAGGGTGAGGAGGACCACTGCTCGATATACATGCAGCTTTGTAGAAAATTTCAGCTCCCTACAGCTGAAGACACGGTTTCAGAGTCTGCCAAAGGCTTGAGATGCACATCTAATCATCGATGTGTGTGGTGGTGGACAGGTGGGAGCCGAGATACCAAAAGTGGGCAACATTAGAGAGGGTAGTACTGTTAAGCTGGAAGGATGGTGGAGGTTTGTCTGAACCTCAGGCAGGTTGAGAGAGAATCTGAGTCTTAGGTACATTCACCTCAAGGCCGAAGTGCGCATACGCATCTGTGTAGGTGTTCAGGATCTCCTGTAGGTCGTGTTCAGTGTGAACAACAAGGGTGAGGTCGTCTGCATACTAAACTTCTGTAATGGAAGCTGCCGACACCTATGTTCTTGCCTGGAGTAGTCTTATGTTAAAAAGACCCCCTTCACTCAGTACTCGATGTCAACCCCGCCGGCTAAATTGGCACTGGCACAAGTAAGGAAGGCAGCCAAGAAAATGGAAAAGAGAGTTGGTGCCAGTACACACCCTTGTTTAACCCCTGTTTGGATGGGGAAGAACTCAGACTAGGTGCCGTTATTCATGACACTACCACTCGTGCCATCATGGAGTTGCCTCACAATGGCGATGAATATTGGTGGGCAGCCAAAACGGCTGAGGGTCCACCAGAGGGCTTCCCTGCTGATCGAGTCGAAGGCCTTGGTTAGATCGATGAAAGCCATGTACAGGTCACGACGCTGTTTTCTGCCTGCACTTTTTCTGTATCTGGCGGGCAGCAAAGATCATGTCAGTGGTGCCAAGTGATGGTCTAAAACCACATTGAGATTCTGGGAGGAAGTTTTCCGCCTCAGGAAGAAATCTGTTTAGGAGGACTCGGGCGATAATCTTGCCAGTTACGGAGAGTAGTGAGAACCCACGGTAGTTGTCACAGTCTGACCGGTCTCTCTTGTTCTTAAAATATTGACAATGGAAGCATTTCTAAGAGCTTGAGGGATTTCCTCCTTTTCCCACATATTCTCCAGGAGAGAGTGGAGATGGCTGGTAAGCAGAGGTCATCCTGTTTTATACATCTCGGCTGGGATTCCATCAGGCCCTGAGGCTTTGTTATTTTTCCTGTGTTTGACTGCAGTAGCTACCTCATCCGGGGATGGAGGATAGCTGAGATGGGTCAGCTCTGGATGCTAAGGGACTATCTAGGTAGTCAGGACATCCACATCGGTGTTTCGGTGGAGCAATGAATGGTAGTGCTTTTTCCATGGCTGAAGATGGCGTTCATTGTCTTTAATTATGAAGTTATCATCAGATGAGCGGAGGGGGGTTGTGCCACGAGTGACTGGCCCATAAAATATTTTAATGGAATAGAAAAATTCGCACTTCTTGTACTGATCTGCAAGTTTTTGTATTTCACATGTTTTATTTTTAAGCCAGTCATCCTTTAGGATACAAAGTTCCCACTGGGCTGCCTCTTTCCTCTTGCTGAAGGTATCAGCTTTGGTCCGAGTCTGAGGGTTGTTCTGCCAGTCAGTAAAAGCAGCACGCTTATCATCGATGAGTACTTTGATTACCTGGTCATTTTTATCAAACCAGTCCGAGTGTATTCTTTTGATCTGGCTGGGGGTCTCTCTGCAGGTTTTTGTCATGACAATGTTGAGAATATCCCATTCGGCACTGGGATTTGGGTTGTTAATTGTCGGGTTGTTTATTAGCCCATGTTCAAGCTGGTCTCTAAAAGCATGTGCTATCGCTTGATCCTCCAGACGCTTAGTGTTAAAACCTCTTCTCAAGGCTTGTTGCCTTCGCTGTTTAAGCGACGGAAGGAGAGTTTGGCACTGACGAGCTGATTATTGTTGTCACAGTGGTCTGAGCCAGGCATGGCACGGGTGGTGAGAACATCTCGGCGCCTTTCTCTGACAATGATGTAATAATGAGATGCCAGTGTTTGTCTGTGTGATGCCAAGATCCCTTGAACTTGTCTGCCTGCCTAAACAAGGTATTGGTAATCTGTGAGGTTATGAGCAGCACACATGCTGAGAATGAGTAGGCCGTTGGGATTACACTTGCCGAAGTTCATTTCTCCTTATGGTTCCCTGCCAAATGTTAGCATCTCTGCCAATCCGGCATTGAAGTCACCAGGAGACACAACGTTGTCTTTTCTGGGGATAGAGGTTAGCACTCTTTCAACGCCGCATAAAAGGCCTCCTTGATGTCATCCTCTGCATCCAGTGTTGGGGCGTATGCACTGATGAAGGAGGCAAGATGAGGATTCAGTGGACTCGCAAGCATCATGAGGCGCCGTTGATCCCAATAGGTATTTCAGTTAGCCTGTGTAGGATGCGCGGCGGATGGCAAGGCAACTCCATAAATGCGTTTTCCTCAAGAAGAGACTTACCCTTCCAGAAGAAGGTATAGCCAGACCCCGTTTTGTGAGTTGGCCTCATCTGGGAGCCGGATTCACTGTTAGCTGCTGTTTTGCCACAAGGGCAGTTCTTCTTTCAGGATGCTCATTTGTGCCTCTATCCAGAAGGGTCCTGACATTCCATGCAGCGACCATAAGAGGTTGTATGGTAATAATAATAATAATAATGATAATAATAAATAATAATAATAATAATAATAATAATAATAATAATTAACGGTTTATTGAAAGAGCTTGGCAGCCAGAAGGCTGAAAATATACAGTTATTGTTTTGTTTGATCTGTGATTTTGATTGTGTTTTCTACAGCATAAGGATAACCTTACTGCGTGTTGCCCAGTAGGTTGGTGTTTTAGGCTATGTTTAGGGCACCTTTTCTAGCCCCTCCCCATATGGGGTGAGCAGAGGCTCTCGAAGGGCTGGTCAGTCACACAGATGCCGGTGTAAATCCACCATCTTATCTGTGCCACACATGTGCAGAGTTGTGATTAGAGACTCCCAGGAATCATCTGCCTGTCCCCATCGCCATAGGATTTTGGTGTACAGCCTCCCGACCATTTATGGGGTTAGGGACCCAAATCCAGGTCATAAGTCAATTGGTCGTAAGTCGAAAATCTAATATAATACAGTGGTCCTTGATTAACAAAACACAATTGGTTCCAACTCACAGAAAAGTACATACAAAGTAAAGCCAAAAATGCATAAAGTCAGAAACACTTCTAAAAATCCCTGAAATTGGCCTTAAAGAACTAATATATATATATATATATATATATATATATATATATATATATATATATATATATATATATATATATATATATACAGCTGTATATCGACTGTGATTGGCCAAGCATCCTTACCCCCCGCTAGCTGTGATTGGTTTAATGTACTATGACGTGCCAGCCAGGAGCTGCTCAAGCCCTTGACCTACTCGTCAGTTACACCCTCCTGCTACATCGTATATCGTATCCATTGTTCCATAAGAATGGCTGCCACCAGACCACCACCACCACCACAAAGAAACCTTGCATTACCTGGACCCAGCAGCGCCCTAAGCCAAAGAAGATACGACGTTCCTTAAGCTACTGAAATTAAGTATAAGATCATACAAGAGTTGGAGAAAGGAACAAGACAGGTTGATTTACCAGCATGGTGTTAATCGAATCAACTATCAGGACAATAAAGGATGCAGCCAAGATAAAGGAGCACATGAACATCAAAGTCTACAGGTGCTTTATGATCAAGTATTTCCACAACCAGGGGCTTCTCAAGATGGAAAATAATTGTGAGCTACTTGGTTAGGTCAGGGCGCGACGGAACATGGCGGTGGACACCGCCAGTTAAGGAGTCACGATGTGAACTGTATGCGCAGTGTCACGTAAGATGGAATTGCAGAGCCCAAACCCTTAATGCTTC
This sequence comes from Homarus americanus, assembly GCF_018991925.1. NCBI lineage: Eukaryota > Metazoa > Arthropoda > Malacostraca > Decapoda > Nephropidae > Homarus > Homarus americanus. The sequence continues at coordinate 4,147,449 of NW_024733734.1, forward strand.
CTCTGGGTGGTTGCAGAGGTTTAAGAAGAGGAACAAGATCACCAATATTAACATTGGTGGTGAAAAGCTTGGAATGTGGTTGGCGGCTTGGGAATTTCTGCTTTTACGTGAGATTATGGAAGAAGGACAGTACACTCGCTACCAGGTAATACTAAGAGATTCTTATGGTCGTGGGTCTCTTAGTATTACCATTTCACAATATCTCACACATTCCTGCACAGCTAAAAACCTGAACGTCAATGTGGCATTTAAAAACTCATCACTGTTAAACAAATGTTAATCAAGAACTCCCCAACAACACAATTGGTTGCATTTATAAAGTTCCTTGCAAGGAATGTAATATGTTTTACTTAGGCCAGACAGGTAAAGATCTTGCAACTAGAATTAAACAACACAAATACAGTGTTAGGACAGGGGTTAGAATCCAATGCTCTGTTTGTTCATTTGAGGATAACAAGCATTGCATTGACTGGGATAATGCCTCCTCAATATTACCATAATCCAATTGATAGTAGGAACAACATAGAATCTAGTCTTATTAAACATATCAAGCATCCAACATGAATTTGAGTAACTGGCTTGTACAAGCTGGACAATTTTGTAATTAAGAAGATTTGTGATCAGTGAGAAGGTCGGGTCACCTGACCATCTGACCTGACCACCAACCGTTGTGTGCTATTTAAAGATTAGTAAGGTCATACCTAATACCTGACCATTGTGGACCTGGTCTCACCTCCTGTATATATACACCTTGATTTGTATTACTCTCTAGTCTGTACTACCCCTGAAGATGTGAATAATTTAAAAGCGCTTTGGGAACTTCGTGTTTTCTTTCCTTGTGGTTATCAGCAAAAAATATATATATATATATATATATATATATATATATATATATATATATATATATATATATATATATATATATATATATATATATATATATATGCAAGTAAATCACTGTAGGTGGTATCAGTATATATATATATATATATATATATATATATATATATATATATATATATATATATATATATATATATATATATATATATATATATATATATATATATATATATATATATATATATATATATATATATATATATATACAGATTCCTCGACGATGATCATGGGACTCATCCACTGGTACTTACGACCTGTTTGACTGTGACGTCTCAGACGTATACGACTGCGAATCGTCAGGACCAAAAATTTTTTCAAATGACGCAAGATTTTTATACCAAACGTCTCATCCGGCGAGAGAGGGGTGTTTAGGGTCACCTCGTCTACACTCACTCAGTGGAGCGCTTTGTTTGTGTTTGACTATCGATCTCATACAGTGAATCAC
>NW_024733734.1:4148896-4260326 GCF_018991925.1 Homarus americanus
CTTACCATCACCACTAACACTTACCATCACCACTGACACTTACCATCACCACTAACACTCACCATCACCACCAACACTCACCATCACCACCAACACTTACCATCACCACTAACACTTACCATCACCTCTCACTCTTACCAGCACCACCAACACTTATCATCACCACTAACACTTACCATCACCTCTCACTCTTACCAGCACCACCAACACTTACCATCACCACTAACACTTACCATCACCACTAACACTTTTTTGTTCTTTTTTTTTTCTACGGGGAATTATCCCACCCGGGCACAGGTCAAACGACCCACAACCGGGCCTAGGGGGAAAAAAAAAAGAACAACGAAATTGAAAATAGAGAAGGAAATGGTTATGATGTGTCAATCTTCTCCACGAAGATGCCGGTAAACCAGCTTTTTGAAGAGAGACAGATTGTATAAGTATGGAAACACAGAGGAAGGCAGACCATTCCACAGTTTGGCTGTATGAGGAAAGGAGGAGGTACTGTAACGGGTTATTCTCGTGTGACCAACATCCACAGAGAAACGGAGGGCACCGAGGGCAAGATGTGTGTTACGAGCCCACGGCCTTGCCGGCGTTACACAGGTTGCCAAATCCACCGAACATTGCCCGTTAAAGCAACATTGCGGCGAAAAGAAAGGAAAGAGAGATTGTCGACTAAAGGAGGAGAGTTAATAAGACGAAATGCCTTTGATTGCACCCTATCTAATAGTTGGACAGAAGAAGAGCCACCCCAGATATGAGAGCAGTACTCCAAGTTAGGACGAATGAATCCCTTATATACTTGGAGCAACTGCTCAGGAGTGAAGTAGCTACGGCATCTGTACAGCATTCCCAACTTTTGGGAGGCAGCTTTAGCTATACAGTGGTCCCTCTGTTAATGAACTCAATTCGTTCCAAAGGGTCGTTCATTAACTGAAACCATTGTTTCAATGAGATATTGGGTAATTGGTTCCAGCTCACAGAAAAGTATATACAAAGTAAAACAAAAAACGAATAAAGTCAGAAACACACCTAAAATTCCGCTAAATCGCCCTTAGATCACTACAGTAAAACCTCGATTAACCGCCCACATATGGGGGGAAGTGGCCGACGGATAATCCAAAAGGTCGGTTAATAGTAAATAAAGTCTACGGAAATAAAACATACATTTTTAAAGTACCTATCCCCAACCTACCTCATTTAAGTCCCTCTATTCATTTTTGTTCATTTGCCATTAATATTTCAATAGAATTTCTTTAAAACGTAAACCACTTTAGTAAATAAATATGAACCAGCTCAGAAACCGTGAATAAAAAATGGAAAAGTCAAAGAACATATGGCATTGTAGGGGTATCGAGATATTAATGTTGTCTAGCACTCAGGATGGAAGGAAACTCTAATGTGGTTTTCTTGTATAATATATAAGTTATATGATAGACAGTCTGGTGCTGGAGGTGCCAGCGTGGTGGGGCTGCTCAGTAGAACAGTAGAAGACGTTCGGTGAGTAGCGTGTTGAAGGAGGTAGATGTGCAGGAGCTTCATTAGAGAAGATGTTGCCTGTTGCTGGCCTCCTGGTTGAATGAAATGTTAACAGCGTGGAGCTTGCTGGAGGAGATGTTGCTTGTTCAGGAAAATGGGCAGAATGAATCTCAATGGAGAGACAGAGCTTATATACTCTCTCTCTCTCTCTCTCTCTCTCTCTCTCTCTCTCTTGAAGTCACAGGCAGCGTTCTCGCCAATCAGCATCATCAAGCGGTCTTTTGCTGCTTTAAAACCTGGCGCTATTTTCTCCTCCTTGGAGATATAGGTCCTCTCAAGCATCCTCTTCCAAAAGAGACCAGTCTCATCCACATTGAAGACTTGCTTTGATGAGTAGCCTCCTTCCTGGATAATCCTTTTGAATTCTGGCGGGAATGTCTCGGCACTAACCGTATCTGAACTGGCAACTTCACCAGTCATCTTAATATTGTGGAAGTTATACCTGTACTTAAATCGTTGAAACTAGCATCGGCTGGCCGTAAAGGTCTTTACTTTCGATCCTTCACCCTCTTCTTCCTTTACATCGTCAAACAAGGCTCACAGGCACATTGCGTTGATTCTGGTCCTCCATCCACATAGCCAGCATCTTTTCCACTTTTTCGATCACAGTGCTTCTAGTACGAATTGTTTTAGTTGCACTGAGAGTAGTACCACTTCCAGCACTAACCTTAATCTTGTCAGCGTTGGTCTGGATAGTACGCGCCGTTGTGGGGGTTAGACCAAGCTCAGCGGCTATGTCCACAGCACATTCCCCTTTTTCAAATCGGGTTAATACATCCATTTTCGTAGCAAGGGTAATGGTCTTACGTTGCCTCTTCACCACACTGGCATCAGTAGCACTTGATGGGTGTTTGGAAGCATTTGGAATGGTTATAGTACAGTTTTAGAGCAAAAGCACATAAGCACACACGAATGATGTGAAGTCATAACAGAGACTGGCTTGGCTTCGCTTGGGGACGCTGTGATGTTCTGCGAGTGAGGGCAGCGCGGCCAGACAAGAGCGGGTGATGCACCATAGAAAGTAGTCTGTGACGACACAAAACAACGTAGTTTCGGATCCCCAGGACGTTAAACGAATTTTTGGTCTCTAAAGTTTAGCGACGTAGAACAGAAACAAAGTTAAGCGGGATGACGTTATACGAGGATGCACTGTATTATGCATCTTCAGCCTTGTGTTATTGATTTTCATTTTTTTTTATCCTAGTAAAAGATAACGCTCTAATGAATCAGTGTTAAGCTTGGTAGTGCTAATTGGAGTATTAATGTAATTATGTGTGATAATTTGGATACAAATTGTTCATTATTTTTCACTTTAATGGATCTGAGTCTGCCATAATACGAGTAGCATATGATCCTAGTCCGGACGGGTTAGAATGTCCGTTAAAGCCAAGGTCCGTTATAGATGGTGTCCATTATATCGAAGGTTTACTGTACTGTTTTTTTTTATATACAGCTAATTATAAGTTCATAAGTTGGGGAGAGAATGTTAAATATTATATTGTACGACAGCACATATAGTACAGTACTGTATAGGTTTACACAGTACCACAACACATATAATACTGTATATAGGCCTATATTGTTCTACAGCACATATGGTATATACAGTGACCCCTCCGTTAACGAACTCAATCCGTTCCAGAAGGTCGTTCGTTAACCGAAAAGTTCGTTAACCGAAACCATTGTTTCAATGGGTTTTTGGGTAATTGGTTCCAGCTCACCGAAAATTTTCTAAATTCAACAAAAATGGTAGAAAAGTTCACTTACTTTGAGGTGTGTATGTAGAAGGCTCCTGGATGATGATGATGGGATTTAGAATGGGGGTGGAGGAGAAGGAAGAAGAGAAGGCATTGGGGTGGAAGAGAAGTCACCCCATGGCGCCATTTCACCCATAAAATTTTAGCTCTGGTGTAATTCAAGATTATTTTCTTTAAATCAACACTGCACTGCATTATGTATTGTCAATATGTAAAATATATTTCAAAATGACCAATAATTTGCTTGGAAACACACAAAAAAAGCGTTTAGTTGAAGAGAGTCTCAAGCAAGATGTTACCTCCAGTGAAAACAGAGAGAGACTAACTCCTGTTTGCTGTGTTAAGAGGCTGGATGCCGCGCATTATACTAGTCACTTTTCCTTCAATTATGTTCAATAATTGTTAAAATGACTAAAAAATTGAATATTAAACTTTTAAAATTATTGAATAGTATAAACTTCTTGATATTTACTAAAATAGTAAGGAATTTAAGCCCTAGAACCGATTAATGTATTGGCGGACTGATACTAAAGCTGGTTGCCCGGTCAGTGCAAGCGAAAACATGTTGAGGTCGGTTCGTAAGAACTTCGTTAACCGAATTTTTTTTCGTTAACCGAATTTTTTTTCGTTAACCGAATTGAAGATCCTTATGGAAGGCAGTTCGTTAATCGAAATTACGTTAACCGAGGTGTTCGTTAAACGAGGGGTCACTGTATTTACATTGTATTACAACACATAGAACTGTACACACAGAGAATAGATTTATTTTTGACTATACAATGGTCCCCTGGTTAACGAACGGTTCGGTTAACGAAATTTCGGTTAACGAATTACCTTCCATAAGAATCTTCAATTTGGTTAACAAAAAAAAATTTGAATAACGAAATCCTTACGACAACATGCTTTGGCTTGCGCATCGGCTGATTGGCTAGTCCGCCAATACAGTAATCGGTTCTAGGCTTACATTCGTTTCCATTGGAGTAAATATCAAAAAGGTTGTGCTCTTTAATACTTTTGCAAGTTTTATATTAAAATTATTAGTTATTTAAACATTTATTTAACATAATTGATAACACTGCCCTGCATAGTTTTGAGGTTTGTGTATTATTAAGCTTTTCTGGGTGTATTTTGCATGCTGATCCCAAAAATGTTATCCATTTTGCTCAATCAGGTCAGAATTTTGTGCTATAGCATTTTAAGCGGAGATTCAGGTAAAATATTGGCATTTTTCGCTCAAAATGGGGTCCTCATATTCGTTCATTAAAAAAATCATCCGAGACATTGGCAAGCCTCACAGAAAAGATTTCGGTCAGTTTTAATGCCCTTACGATGCATTTAAATACACCCACGTGCTCGCCAGCCATTTAAATGTCCGGCGTGACGCAAAGGAAAAGAGTATATGTCCGTGTTTTTTTACATATATTTTTTCACAATTAAATTGTTTTTTCATCTGGTGGTACATGGCATGTTTCCTCTGTCTGTGGGATAGTCGAGCAGACAAGCAGCACTACATGCAACGTGACTGGCCTGCAAGAAGCGGACTTATTCCAGGTTCTCACAATGTTGTTGCCCATGCTCTGGTGAATCCGCAGAACATTCTTCTTCCGCCACTGCACATCAAGCTCGGTCTGTTCAAAAACTGTGTAAAGGCACTGGACAAAAAAAGCCAGGCTTTCAATTTTCTGAAAGAAAAATTTCCAAAAGTCAGTGAGGCAAAGCTGAATGCAGGAATTTTTGATGGCCCTCAGATCAGAGAGCTTTTCAAAGATCCCAAGTTTGATTGCAGCATGGATGTAAATGAGAAGAAAGCCTGGCAGGCCTTTAAGTCTATTGTCTCCAATTTTCTTGGCAACTACAGAAGTCCAGAGTATGGACGAGTTGTTGAGGACCTACTTCTGAGCTACAAAGTTCTTGGTGCACGCATGTCCATCAAGATGCACTTCCTCAGCTCCCACTTGGACTACTTTCCAGAGAACTGTGGTGATGTGAGTGAGGAACAAGGAGAACGCTTCCATCAAGATATCCGTGTAATGGAGGAGCGGTACCAGGGTCGCTGGGATATCAACATGCTCGCCGACTACTGTTGGTGTCTGAAATGGGACGCCCCAGACACCAACCACCAAAGAAATTCTCTGCGACAGCCATTTATGCATGTCTAACTGTAAAGGCATCTATGTAGTTGACATATTTTGGTCCTATGTGTTGTGGTTACATTTCTTATGATATATTTTGCATAAAAATTTGGACATCATATTTAAGAATTTCGATTTTTTCCTAATTCCCATAGCATAAAAATCTGACCTGATTGGGTAAAATGAATGGCATTTTTGGAATCAGCACGCAAAATACATAAAGAATCAGCTAAGAAACCCCGCACCTCATGAATTTTTTTTTCAAATGCAGCCTAGTGTAATATATGCAGTACAGGAAACTAGTTTTTGGTGCTCCCATCAGCCACTTAACTCACCCACCAAAGCGTCTGTTTAACTCTCTGTACAGTGGAGGAAACATCTTGCTTGTAGGTCTCTTGAACACAGAGTATTTTTACGTTTTTTACATTACAATTATTGGTCATTCTGAAATTTATTTAACATATTGATAATATATTGCACAGTGCAGTGTTGGTTTAAATAAAATAATTTTTAATTACAGCTAGTGAACTTAAAATTTTAGTGGTGAAATTACTGTATTGCATCCAGCATGGGTCCAAAAAAATCTAGAAAGGCAATTTCAATTCAAGTGAAACAGGAAATTATTAAGAAACTTGAAGAAGGCATTAGAACAAATGTACTAAGTAAAGAATATGGCATGTCGGCATCAACTGTGTCTACAATTCTTGCGCAGAAAGAAAAATTTAAAGAAGTGAAAGTGAGAGATAAATCTACCAGTGTTTAAAGGTAGATCATTAATTGCAGAAACAGAGAGGTTACTTCTTATTTGGATTAAAGAAAAACAAATGAAAGGAGATTCAATTTCTACTGAATTTATTTATGAAAGTGCCAGGGAAATTTACGAACATTTAAAGGAAGATCAACCTATTTCTTCTGAAACTGACCGAAGAGTTTAGGGCCAGCAAGGGCTGGTTCGATAAATTTAAGAAAAGAAGTGACATTTTTAGTGTTGTTAGGCATGGTGAAGCTGCTAGTGCTGATAAAGAAGGAGCAGCAAAATTTGTAGTGGAGTTCAAGGAACTGATGAATGAAGAGAATTATCTTCCACAGCAAGTGTTCAATGTGGATGAAACCGGGCTGTTCTGGAAGAAAATGCCATAAAGGACATTCATCACCAGAGATGAAGCCTCTTTACCTGGGCATAAACCCATGAAGGACCGTCTCACTCTATTGCTTGGTGCCAATGTTTCAGGGGATTTCCGACTGAAGCCTATGCTTGTCTACCACTCTGAGAACCCCAGGGTGTTCAAGCAACAAAAAGTGGTAAGAGGACAACTTGGAGTTGTTGGAAGTCCAACCGTAAGGCATGGGTGACAAGACAGCTCTTTAATGAATGGGCAGTTGAGGTGTTTTGCCCTTCTGTGAAGAGCTACCTAACCACCAATAAAATTCCTTTAAAGGCTCTTCTCCTTATGGATAATGCCCCTGGTCATGACCCTGAACTTGCCAGCACTTTGGAGGTTCGATTTGACTTTGTCAAAGTGTTGTTTTTGCCTCCCAACACTACATCAATCATACAGCCAATGGACCAGAATGTGATCAGCAACTTCAAGAAGCTGTACATGAGGAAAATGTTCAGAAGGTGTCATCAGGCAACTTCCACTGATCCTGATTTAACACTGGCACAGTTCTGGAAGACGAAATACAACATCCTGGAGGCTGTAAAATTGATCGTGTCATCATGGCAAGAACTCTCCATTCGATTCCTGAATTCTACATGGAACGCACTGTGGCCAACAGCAGTCCATGATTTTGAGGGATTTGAGGAAGAAGCAGAGTTGGACAAGGAGATTGTGTCCGTTGGTCAGTCAATGGGCCTCGAAGTGGAGGAGGATGATGTGGAAGAGCTTGTGATGTCTCATGAGTAGGAACTTACTCCTGAAGACTTGAAACAACTGGATGAGATGCTGGAAACAGTGGTGAGGAGGAAAGGGAAAGTGATGACCATATGTCTTCTTCAGAATTAAAAGATGTTGTTCACCACTGGGAGATGTTCAGGAAACTGGCTTCAAGGCACCCTGATGTGGAAACAACAGAACCGATTTTGTGTGCTGTTGAGGACAAGGTGGTCTCTTTCTTCAAGAACCAGCTAATGATCAGGAGGAGAAATGCCCCACAACCAACATTGACAGTTTCTTCTCTAAAAGGCAGCGGGAGAAAGATGCTTCCCCTCAGTCTTCCACTTCAAAAAGGAGAGAGGATTTTCCTGTTGGAGAATCTGTCAGTCCTGAGGTTCCTGACATTATTATGGAAGGTGACTCGCCTTCCAAGAAGCAGTATAATGCTTCTCCTCCATCCCCACTTCCTTCTCTTATCCCTTCTCCTCATTCACCCCCACTTCTAATTCCCATCAACATCATCAACCAGGAGCCTTTTACATACACACCTCAAAGTAATTGTACTTTACTGCAGTTTATTTTTACTTTGTTTGTAATTTTCGGTGAGCTGGAACCAATTACCCAATATCCCATTGAAACAATGGATTCGGTTAACGACGACCCTCTGGAACGAATTGTGTTCGTTAACCGAGGGACCACTGTACTGTAATACAGAACATACATTATCATCACATAAGCTATTCAGATACATACCATATTCATGTACTATAGTGTAATGGGAGAGCTCACTATCATTAAATCTTGTTGTATTTACTTTTTTTCAGGGATTAGCCCACCTGGGCACAGGTCAACGACTCGCATCAGGGGGGGGGGGTATAGTAATAATAATAATTACTAAAAAAATTAAATTTTAAAAATTAAAAAAAAATTAATAAAAATATACTATACCTGTACTACTGCAGGTACTACTACTACTAATAATAATAATAATAATGACAACAACAACAAAGACCCATAAATAAATAAAATATAAAATAGATCAAGAGTGAGAAATGATGTACAGTATAGTCTGGTTTTATGTGGTTAATTATACCCATGGAGGTCCGCGTATAAAGCGAAACTCGTAAATAAAATAACAGAACCTATGGGATTAATTGAAATAGAGACTGGGCCGACCGCCAGACTACCTTTTTTTGGCTATCGCCGACACAATACGTACATTGTAGTAAAAATAACATCTTAATTTTTTGATGGTATGCACACACAATTAATACTGTATACCAGTGGTTCCCAAACTGGGGGCCATACAGCAAAATTTAGGGGGCCATAAGCTATGTACACATAAAAATCCCAAGCCCCACCACACTAGAACAGCCAGTCAGCAGCAGAGCCAGCCAGAGATATGGATTGGGAGGGGGGGGGCCATGGATAAGGATCATATATGAAAAGTGGGTAATGATCAGAAAAAGTTTGGGAACCACTGCTGTATACAGTATAAGAGAAATATCAATAATATTAGGTTTTTTAACACTTACGATAGTAGAAGAGATGGGGGTTGGTTCCGAGGCAGAGAGCAGATTATTGGCCCTCACCTGTATCTCTATCCACCACAGAGGCTAGCAGGGCCTCATCGTCAATCCCCTCGAAGTCCACATCCTCACTGTCACTGACTTGGGCTGGCTGTGGTGGTTGGCGGGTGATGTTTTGTTGACAGCTAGCATTGGTGTGGTCGTGATACAGCTGAAAATAGGGCACCAGGCATTTCAACAGAAGGTTATTAGACTGTCTTTGGCAAGGATGAGCTTCATTTTCTCAGCTAACTCGATGACCTCCTTCACATCAGCATGTGTTAGTTTCTGCTCTTGATGTTCTGTTCCACCTCGCTGCTCACTGATGTCATCACCTTCCAACATCTCGTCTGCAGTCATCTCAGATTGCCTGATTACCTCCAGGATGTCGTTGTTAGTGGTCTTTGAGAAGCCTGCAGCTCTAACACCTTGTGCAGCCTCTCTTGCGTTCTCCAATGCCACAGCAACAGACTGAGCTTCGCCAGCCACCACTTTACCTCATAGTTTAAGGCACATCGCACCTTCTTGGGCTTGGGCCAGGTAGTTCAGGGCTTCTTGGGGGAGGTGGGGGTCCAGCGGAAGCCATTGTGTAGAAAGAAAAAAAAAAGCACCGGTTCCTGGGCACGAGTGAATATACACGGAGACAGTGAGACTGATGCGGCGGTGGAGAGCGTGGGTGGCGGGAGTGGCAAGGATAACTAGACCAATCACAGCGCGCGGCAGAGAGGGTGCGTGGGTGGTAAGGATACGTGGCCCAATCACAGTCTGCAACGTTACCGGCACAAGTCTGACTTCAGCGCCCAGCACCTTGCCCTGCTGCTTGCTGCATATGTGATGGAATTTACTGTGTAAATAATAATTATCTCTTCTGACAGGTGCTGCGTAAATGGCCTTCAGCGTAAAAAATATCCACGTAAACCCAGACTATACTGTCTATGTATGTGTGTTGTCAATGGTAAGAGAAACAATTGAGACCTTGCAATTGTGTGTAAATGAGGCAGTAAGTCAGATCAGCAACCTGGGACTTGGTCACATTTTCGTGATGCCTTATGGTATCAGGGTCTACCATTAGACAACACATTATGCTTCCAATATCTTCCCAGGCGGTAGTACCTCCCTGTTTGGTAGATGCCTGTACCTAATAGTTTAATCATTTTTTCGGATATAAAAATTTGTCATGACTTTTAATGGGTTTTCGTATTTTTGTGGACTCAGATATGGCCACCATAGTCTGGCTGCAGGGATGTATGGAGTATTGAGTTGGCGTGTGTGCTCTGATCAACAACATTTTTGGGTTTCTGCTCTGGGTGAGGTGAGTCATGGAGAAGCCAGTCCAGCAGCATCCGGAGATCGTGCGGACAATCTTACAGCAGCAAACACTCACCTACACCGAGCGTTATCTGCTCTCAAGGTATTGTCTCCAGAGTTTTATCTCAAATGATTTTTAATTACTGATGTAATAGTAGTAATTACTAACCTTGTTATGTGTTTAAAGTTTCTTACTTGTTGACTTATTAACCCTCCTCCCTTAGAAATAATCTCTCTTCCCTTTCTCTTCGCCGCAGTGTTGCTTCACTCTCTCTCTTTTACAGGTACAGTCATGCGCCGGTTAACGTCCTACATACGTTCTTGAAAACGTGACGTTTACCGAAATGGACGTTGTCCAATCATCACATAAACTTTGTATTTATACTTACGTGTATGTGGAATACTATATACGTACATATACACTCTTACTCTTAAATCACTACTGTAATGTGATACAGGTGATTAATTTTTATCTCGTGCAAAATACATGACATTTATATTAAAATTATTCACTGTTTTACAAGGATTCCAGCAATGCTGGGCAGATGGGGTAGAGGGAGGGAGGGAGCAAGCGAGCGTGGGGGGGAGGGGAGCGGGAGGTGAGGTAGTACGTTTGACAGTTGGCACCGGCCAAAGGTCTAACGCGTGTACCTGTATATTAATCAGTTCTTAAGTGACTAAGCTTCTCTCTTATAAAAAACCAGTGACATGACCTGGGTGAATATAATTAACATTGTTGGGATTCTTGTAAAATACTGATTAATTTGAATATACACATGCTATAATTTGCACTAGACATAACAATTTTAGTACCGTAATCAAATTAGTACATGTGCACTCCAGCTTTGCACAAAGGTCATTTATTTCTTTTACGTTTCTTTTAGCATGGTGTGTGCATGTAAATGGATGAAAATAAATAATGAAATTTATGTAAATCTACCCAAAAATACAGTTAGAAATTTTATATTATAAATGTACTACACTAATGTACAAATTTTTTTATCTCTTGAGCAAAATATATGACGTTTATATTCAAATTATTGGCTGTCTTGCAAGGATTCCAGCCATGCAAATTATAATCTCCTAACTTTAGTCTGAGATATTATATAAGATAAAAACTGTAAGCCTAAAACCCTGGCTGGCAGGGACAGCCATCATCGAGGGGTGGTAGGGGGTGTTGAGGTGATATGTTTGAAAGTTTGAGCCGACGGTCTCTGTGTGTTTATTTAACAGTCCTACTAAGCTTCTCTCATTTTAAAAAGCCAGTGAAATGACCGAGGAGAATATAATTAACATAGCTGGGATTCTTGTAACATACTGATTAATTTGAATATAAACATGCTATAATTTGACAAAACAATTTTAGTACCGTAATCAAATTAGTACATGTGCACTCCAGCTTTGCACTAAGAAATCTATGTAAATCTACCCAAAAATACAGTTGAAAAACTTTTTTATAAAATGTACTACAGTACTGTACACTAATGTACAATAGGGGGCAGGGAAAAAACACTTTTATTTGAGTTGCAGGCTCCACTTTTCAGGCATCGTTTGTATGGCTGTAACAAACACCTGTGCAAAATTTCATGCCATTTCATGCATACTTACCCTGTCGCATCGCGAACGACTTTTTGCCAACTTTTAGTGTATACCAAAAATTAGGTGTCATTTAATGTTTTCCAGGATAATGATAAATTTTACATGGGTGACATCGATTTAATTCACATGTTATTTTACAGGTACACCGTATAGAAAATCATTACAAGTTCATATTGAAATTCTTTTTTGTGCGGAACCTTGGCATCATTTTCCTAGACAATAATCTTTGCCTAATATATCCATCTCTCGATTCGTATCCCGTCACTTCAGTGCAAGCTTCAGTCATCACTTTTATGCCTCTCTCGACCGCCTGAGTGCTGTTTGGCCACTTGGGCACCACTAATGGTGTCTCAAGAATGTCATTAACCTGTAGATTTGACAGAGAAGCAATGTAAGGAGGCTCAGTCTTGAGTTCATTCCTCCAGTTAATCATGGAATGATAGTTTTTTGCTTGCCACTTTAGTTTCGGAGTCACCACCTTTCTCATGTTGACTACAGGAGGCACATCCTCATTCCCATCTCCATCTTTACCCTCCTCATCAGTATAGTTTAACAAATTCTCGTCAACAGCAGCATCAGAATCTTCCTCCTCCTCTTCAGATCTGCCAGTGCATTCTTCCTTTTGCTGATTCTCCTCTCTAATTTTTCTTATCATTGAGACAGCTTTTTCTCTAACAGTCATGTCCTCATCTGCACACATACCAAGAAGAAGTTGATCTGTGTGGGCGAAGTATGCATTTCTCTGGACAGCCTTCTTCACTATCGTCTCCTCCTCACTATTCAGGTGTTTCATATATAGCAGGGACTGGAATACGTTCCTTGAGCCGTGTGTTACGTAAGGGTGTATCTTGATGTAAAACCACATTGGAGCACTGAACTTTATTATTGTAATGACAATTCTTTTCAACTCATGGCTGGGTCTTGATGTTGCTACATACAGCCTGAGGATTCTACTCCATAAGGTGTTCCACCTTGACACACAGGGAGGACCTGGCTCAATAGCAGCCAAGTCATCTTCAACAACACCTGTGATAACTCCTTTACAAATCCTATACAGGTATTTCTGATCCCAGGACAGATCTTTCTCCACTTCATCATTAAACACAGGGAAATCAGGGAAACTGACTGGCTGGAAGGCGACAACTGGAAGCTCAGACAAAGACTCCTTGATCTGCTTTCCAATGGGACCACGCCAATGCTCAGGACCACTTGGTTTACCATCATAGTGATAAAAAACTGCGCGGAAAGGCAGCTCATTTCCGTGAAGCTGACATATGAAATAATGGAGCGGGTGACCAAGTAACATTTCAAGATGATGAATGACTCCATTTTCTGATCCTACATTTACATTGGTTCCATCACAACCAACACACACAATGGGCTGCTGGGTTAGATTTTTCTCCACCAGAAACTCGTGAATAGTTTTGGCAATCTGCTTTCCGTGTCCAGTCTTGGGAGTCACATGTGTGAGATATTCATTGCCAGGCTCAACCATGATGACATAATGAAATGAGAAAAGGCTGATAATCAATATAGACATAGCACCATACTCATCTGCAACAAGACAACTTAAATGAAATAAGAGATATGAAAAAAAAGTTGATAAACACTGAACAGAACATTGCACCGCCACAGCGGCTGTTTGGCTAGTACTGTAGGTAAATTTAAAAATTTCAGTAGAAAATGCGGCAGACTAAACCTCGACATATCAGCTTCAAATTTGGCATGGAGTCTTAGATATGTATAAGGAACAATGCCTGAAGAGTGCAGCTTTGAGCAAAATTTCACTGCCCCCTAATGTACAACACTTTTTATGTCTTGAGCAAAGTATATGACATTTATATTCAAATTATTGGCTGTCTTGCAAGGATTCCAGCAATGCAAATTATAATCTCCTAACTTTAGTCTGAGATATTATATAAGATAAGAACTGTAAGCCTAAAAGCCTGGCTGGGGGGGGGGAGGGACTGACTGCTCCGCCACCCAGCGAGGGGTTGGGGGGGTGGGGGTTGAGGTGATAAGTTTGAGGTGAAGGTCTCTGTGTGTTTATTTAACAGTCCTATTAAGCTTCTCTCATTTTAAAATGCCAGTGATATGACCTAAGAAAATATAATTAACATAGCTGGGATTCTTGTAAGATACTGATTTATTTGAATATAAAAAAGATGTAATTCGGACTAGACATAACAACTTTAGAACCATAATCAAATTAGTACGTGTGCAGTCCAGCTTTGCACTAATTTATTTTACGTTTATTTTAGTATGGTGTGTGAATGTAAATGGGTGAAAATAAATGAAGAAATTTATGTAAATCTACCCAAAAATACAGT
This sequence comes from Homarus americanus, assembly GCF_018991925.1. NCBI lineage: Eukaryota > Metazoa > Arthropoda > Malacostraca > Decapoda > Nephropidae > Homarus > Homarus americanus. The sequence continues at coordinate 4,163,010 of NW_024733734.1, forward strand.
TGAAAAACTTTTTATAAAATGTACTACAGTATTGTACACTAATGTACTACATTTTTTATATCTTGAGCAAAATATATGACGCTTATATTCAAATTAATCTCTGTCTTGCAAGGATTTCAGCAATGCAAATTATATTATCCTAACTTTAGTCTGAGATATTATATAAAATAAACATAAAGAAATCACCAGGGTGGGAAGAGGGGGCGGGAGGTGAGGTGACAGAATGTCTGGCGTTTGTTTATTTATTTATTTGAGATAAGATTTGACAGTTGGTGCTGAAGGCCTGCGTGTTTATTTATCATTACTTAAGAGTGACTAAGCTCTTCTCATAATTTTCCACCCAAACGACCTGGGTGAATATAACTTACATTGGAGGGATTCTTGTAAGATAGTAATTTATTTGAATGTTTTTTTTTTTCAATTTAAATTTTAATTGTTTATTCCTTGATAGAGGAAGCGGGATCCGAGTGCTGTCACTTGGTACCATAACACCAGAAGCAACTGGCCAGTGTCACAAGTATATACAGTACAGTACAGTCTTCCCTTGGTTATCACGCCTAATTGGGACCCCGCCGATAACGAAAGTACAGAACCTATGGGATTTATTCTAATTGGGTCCAGGCACCCAAGACCCAACCCCACGTTTCCCATTTTACGACCATTTATACCCACTAAATATATATGTAATGTTATGGTAAATACAGTGACCCCTCGGTTAACGAACTCAATCCGTTCCAGAAGGTCGTTCGTTAACCGAAAAGTTCGTTAACCGAAACCATTGTTTCAATGGGTTTTTGGGTAATTGGTTCCAGCTCACCGAAAATTTCCTAAATTCAACAAAAATGGTAGAAAAGTTCACTTACTTTGAGGTGTGTATGTAGAAGGCTCCTGGATGATGATGATGATGATGGGAATTAGAATGGGGGTGGAGGAGAAGGAAGAAGAGAAGGCATTGGGGTGGAAGAGATTTCACCCCATGGCACCATTTCACCCATAAAATTTTAGTTCTCTTGGTGTATTTCAAGATTATTTTCTTTAAATCAACACTGCACTGCATTATATATTGTCAATATGTAAAATATATTTCAAAATGACCAATAATTTGCTTGGAAACACAGAAAAAAAGCGTTTAGTTGAAGAGAGTCTCAAGCAAGGTGTTACCTCCACTGAAAACAGAGAGAGACTAACGCCTGTCTGGTGTGTTAACAGGCTGGATGGCACGCCAGAAACTAGTTTCTTTACCTTCAATTATGCTCAATAATTGTTAAAATGACTAAAGAAAGTTAATATTAAACTTTTAAAATTATTGAATAGTATAAACTTCTTGATATTTACTAAAATAGTAAGGAATTTAAGCCCTAAAACCGATTACTGTATTGGCGGACTGATACTAAAGCTGGTTGCCCGGCCAGTGCAAGCGAAAACATGTTGAGGTCGGTTCGTAAGAAATTCGTGAACCGAATTTTTTGTTCGTTAACCGAATTGAAGATCCTTATGGAAGGCAGTTCGTTAACCGAAATTTCGTTAACCGAGGCGTTCGTTAAACGAGGGGTCACTGTATCATAAACACACATAGGCATGGCTAGGTTTATTACAAAGTTATGAAAAGGGTATGCTTAATACTGTAGTCCACAAAACATGTAGCTATGCTTTTTTTATTTGGTCCCCCATCATACGAGTCCGTTTTCTCTCACATCAGGATGCCTGAGTCCTCCGTTTTCTCTCTTAATCTTAGAGTGCACCAGAAACTTTACTATTTTTAGTAATGCCACAGAATTTGAAATTGCAACCCCAATTGCAACCCCAGAGGCAACTAGATATGTCTGATTACAGCAAATGTGTTATTGTCAATTTGTAGGTGAAAGATTTTATCCTCAATAGATGTAGGTTAACATTTCACCTGTAGGCAAATGCTTAGAAAAGCCTGAGTAAGGAAGCATATTCCTTTAACACATAATATCTGACCAGTATGGGGAGGATCATCGTGTCTCCGTCAGGGGGTCGAGGAGTGGTGGTCCAGCAGGTGTCACGTGTTTTTTTTTAGGGGGGTGGGGGGGGGGCCACGAACCTATATGCGATCGGACGCTCTTCGGTCAGACGTTAACCGGCGCATGACTCTGTGTATGTATGTATGTATGTATATATATATATATATATATATATATATATATATATATATATATATATATATATATATATATATATATATATATATATATATATATATATATATATATATATATATATATATATATATATATAGTTAGTACCTCACTTAACGCGGCCTTCACTGGAACCCAGAGGGTCCTGCGTTAAGTGAAATCCGCATTAAGTGAACAACAGAACATATGGGATTAATTCCAATAGAAACCGGCCTGACCCCCAAACTCCACTTTTTGAAGGCACATACCTATGTTGTAGTAAAAATAACATCTTAATTTTATGATGGTACATGCACTCAATTAATACTTAAGAGAAATACAGTCGCCAAGTTAATGTCCATTCAAATAATGGACTCAACTCCCTCCCTCTCTCACAATAATTACACTGCTTGGGAAAACCACTAAATTTTAGTCAAATAATACCTCAAACTAAAAGTTAGGATAATACAGTTGACATTGCTGGATTCCTTGTAAGACCAGGAATATTTTGAATATAAATGTCATATATTTTGCACAAAAGATAAATATAGTTACCTAGAGAAAAAATTTTATCTAAAAATTGTATGTTTAATGCAAAATATATGATGTTTATATTCAAAATGATCACCAAATTATAAGAATTCCAGCAATGCAAATTATATTCTGACCGGGCAATTTGTATGAATTTTATGAGCTAAAACAAATATCTTCAGTTAATAAAAAAAAAAAAATCTTCACGACACTATCTGTCAATCAAAGTACCCCACCTTGCCTCCCCCCCTCTTCCAACCGCGCGGTCAGTCCCAACCCTCCCCCCCACCCCCCACCAATCCTCCCTTCCAGAGTTTTTAACATTTAGTATTAAATAATAATACCTCAGATTAAAGTTAGGGATAATATAATTGACATTGCTGGATTCCTTGTGGATCAGGGAATATTTTGAATATAAATGTCATATATTTTGGTACTAAAAAAGATAACATAGTTACCTAGAGAAAATTTTTTATCTAAAATTTGTATGTTTAATGCAAAATATATGATGTTTATATTCAAAATGATCACCAAATTATAAGAATTCGAGCAATGTAAATTATATTCTGACCGGGTAATTTGTATGAATTTTATGAGCTAAAACAAATATCTTCAGTTAATAAAAAAAAAAAAAATTCTTCACGGGGTAACAGATGGTCCGTCGGTCCCTCCCTCCCCCCCACCCCCCACCAACCGTCCCAAGGAGATGTGTGGGATAACCACTAAATTTTAATAAATAATACCTCAAACTAAAGTTAGGATAATATAATTGACATTGCTGGATTCCTTGTAAGACCAGGAATATTTTGAATATAAATGTCATATATTTTGCACAAAAGATAACCTAGTTACCTAGAGAAAAATTTTATTCAAAAATTGTATGTTTAATGCAAAATATAAGTGATGTTTATATTCAAAATGATCACCAAATTATAAGAATTCCAGCAATGCAAATTATATTCTGGCCGGGTAATTTGTATGAATTTTATGAGCTAAAACAGGCAGTCAGGCAGGGTATGGTGGGCAAATCTAAAAAATAGCGCCCAGCCGGACACTTCCACCGCCGACACTCACCGCTGAGATGGTGGAAAAATCCGTGTTAAGTGAAACCGCTAAGAAGGGGTAATATATATATATATATATATATATATATATATATATAGTAAGAGTATATATATATATATATATATATATATATATATATATATATATATATATATATATATATATAGTATATATATATATATATATATATATATATATATATATATATATATATATATATATCTATATATATATATATACAGTCAACCCTCACTTTACGCGGTCCCACATTCCGCGTTTCCATGTTTACGCGGTACCCTGCCAGAACCCGGGATGCTCACATTCCGCGGTGCATGTACCCCTTTACTTGGGTGAAGTATAATTTTTTTATTTAGCTCATAAAATTCATACAAATTATCCGGCCAAAATATAATTTACATTGCTGGAATTCTTACAATTTGATGATCATTTTGAATATAAACATCATAGATTTTGCATTAGACAAACAAATTTTAGATCTAATGCAAGTATTTTGTTTACTCAGAGCAAATATGTTATCTTTTGGGCAAAATATATGAAGTGTATATTCAAAATATTCCTGGTCTTGCAAGGAATCCAGCAATGTCAATTATATTATCCTAACTTTAGTCTGAGGTACTATTTATTACAGGTTGACAACCCTTTATCCGAAATTTCAAAAGCCTAAAAGCTCTAAAAACCGAAAGTTTTTTTTTTTTTTTTTTTTTTACCAGGGATTATTAGCCATCCCAGGCACAGATCACTGACCCGCATCGGGGCCTGGGGGGCGAAAATGTAATAGTAATAATGATTATAATAATAATAATTATTCATAGTAAATAAAATTTTTAATAAAAATACACCAAAATATAATAATGATTACAATAATAATAATAATAATAATAATAAAATATAATAATAATCATAATAATAACATTAATACTGTAATAATAAAATAATAATAATACAGTAAAGAAATACAAGAATGAAAAAAAGATCAAAATTGAGAAACATGACCTAGACCTATGAATTATTATTATTATTATTATTATTTTTATTATATTTTCGACCCCCAGGCCCCAATGTGGGTCAGTGATCTATGCCCGGGTGGGCTAATACACATAATAATAAAAAAAAAAGAATAACCCTCACCGTTCTGAAAACCGAAAAATTCCAAAAACCTAAATGCCTCTGGCCCCAAGGATTTTGGATAAGGGATTGTCAACCTGTACTAAAAGTTAAAATCTAGTTTTTTCACCCAACATTTCTCTGGTAGGGAGGGAAGGTAGGGGAGGGGGGAGGGTTGGGACCGACTGACCATCTGACGTGGTTGGAAGAGGGGGGGAGGCAAGGTGGGGTACTTTGATTGACAGATAGTGTCGTGAAGAATATATTTTTTTTTTATTAACTGAAGATATTTGTTTTAGTTCATAAAATTCATACAAATTACCCGGCCAGAATATAATTTACATTGCTGGAATTCTTACAATTTGATGATCATTTTCAATATAAACATCATAGATTTTGCATTAGACATACAAATTTTAGATCTAATGTAAGTATTTTGTTTTCTCTGAGTAAATATGTTATCTTTTGTGCAAAATATATGACATTTATATTCAAAATATTCCTGGTCTTACAAGGAATCCAGCAATGTCAATTATATTATCCTAACTTTAGTTTGAGGTATTATTTATTACTATACCTTAAAATCTAGTGGTTTTCCCCCAAAAATTTCTCAGAGAGGGAAGAGCCAGCGAGTGTAGTGTGAGAAGAGGTGGAGGGAGTTGAGTCCATTATTTGAATGGACATTAACTTGGCGACTGTATTTCTCTATTTCTCTTAAGTATTAATTGTGTGCATGTACCATCATAAAATTAAGATGTTATTTTTACTAGAACATAGGTATTGTGTCGGAAAAAGTGGAGTTTGGGGGTCAGTCGGTCTCTATTTCATTTAATCCCATATGTTATGTTGTTCACTTTATGCGTTTCTCGCTTTACGCGGGCCTCCGTGGGTTCAATTGACCGCGTAAAGTCTATGTTGTAGTAAAAATATTATCTTGACTTTATGATGGTATGCACACACAATTAATAATTAAGAGAAATATCAATAATATTAGGTTTTTTAACACTTACATTTGTAGAAAAGATGGCTGGGCACACCAGGATGGGGGGTTGGTTCCGAGGCAGAGGGCAGATTATTGGCCCTCACCTGTATCAATTGTGTCACTATCCACCACAGAGGCTTGCAGGGCCTCTTTGTCAAACCCCTTAAAGTCCATATAAGTCCATATCCTCAATATAATTATCACTATCACTGACTTGGGCCGGCTGTGGTGGGTGGCGGGTGAAGAACTCGGTAATGTTTTGATGACTGGGTGACCTTGTGCGCACCCTGCTCGTGCCTCTCTCCTCGTAAAAGGGTACACACACCTCGGAAAGTGAGCATTCCGGTTTCGGCAGGGTACCGCGTAAACGTGGAAACGCGTAAAGTGGGACCGCGTAAAGCGAGGGTTGACTGTATTTATTTATTTATTTTATTTTATTTTTTTCATAAAATATGCATTAATATCACTTTGAACTTATTTTCCTCTGCAGCAGTCAGTTAACATAATGCAGTATATAAATGTTTTGTAGGTGATCTTTTCAGGTCCACAGTGGTGCCTTGTATGACATCCTTATCCACTCACCTGAGTCAGACACACTGTGCTGGAGCTTTTAAATTTTTTTATTAAATTTTGAAAAAGTGCTTAAGCTTTTCATAAATTTTTGGCTTAAAAATTTGTCCTTAATATATATTTTATGGAATAAATATTATTGTTTAAGAATTACCGGTAGTCTTTAAAACAAAAATTAATCATTGATGTACTGTATCCATAAAGGATTTATTTTTTTCTCTGTTCATAAACAGTATCTGTTGATTTAATCTTCTGTCTTTTCTTTTTTTTTTTAGGCTGCCAGTACAGCAAACCAGCCAATGACTTTCTGCCAAGAGTATGTGAGACTTCGGGCAGAAACTTTCATGTGCCATGCTCAGTTACTCCACGCCTGCCTCTCTCTCCGCACTGCTCCTCCTCCGGCAATTGCTGCATCACTAGCAACATCAACAAGGGATGATCTCCTACGATGTGGTAGAGTCTCACAACAACTTGCAAAATCAGCCCGAGACTTCAACAGTTTAGCCTCTCAGTATGGAAGTCTTTACCAGGTAGAGTTCTTGTGTTTTTATTTCTTTATTATCCTTTTAATAACACATATATGCACGGTAAATAAATTAGTTAGTAATTATAATTACCTAGTAATAATAGTTATACAATACCACTAGTTTTACAAAAGAAAGTTCTGCTGGAAAAACATGAATGGAGCTCTATAGTAATATGTATTATGATAATACAAAGCAATATATGAGTGAAAGGAATAATATATTATAGAAATATGAATATAAGGATATACAGGTCAGAGGAGACTTAGCATAGCCATGAATTCATTTGGGTCAGTCACCTTACACCAACCTTATTCAATGACTTATCTTTTGGGTATCTCATAGGTAATAGGTTTCATGGGAATTAATTCACCTGCTCCTATCAATATGAAGTGTTGTATAATTATTACTATGAATATTTAGGATTCTACTCTCTATGTAAATCTGGTAATTGGTTTAAATAACTGACTCAAGTCTACATAAATCATGACCTGACACTTGTAACCCACTTTTTTTTTTAATTAGTACCTAGATATTCTCCTATTATTGTTGATATTTAATAAACATATATTATGTGGCCTTATTTTTTATTATACAATCTTAAGATAAACTAAAAATAGATAAACTTTAATAAAGAAGTTACCCTTTTAGAAGGCAGAGGCCTGTCCTAAGCTGAATAAAATCATCTGGCATTAACCAGAATAAAGTCATCGGACATTAATAAGTATAAATCGTCTTGCATTAATCGGAATAAAATTGTCTGGCGTTTGCCAGAATAAATTATCAGAAGTCCACTTGCCTGCAGAAAGGGTTAATTGAGATAGTTTACCAATTTGCCTCTATGCAACATCCAACACTTCGACTTTATTCCCTGGCTCTCATTCTGTACACAACTTTAGCATGAATCCTCAAGAGGAAAGGCTCTGCATAAGAGGAAGAATTGTCAGCATGAGACAGTCCGGTCTTTCTATTGCTGGCATAGCTAGAGAGTACTTGGAGTTTCCAAGCCCACGGTCCAATTTTAGTGCAGGAGATGGGAAGAGTTGGGATTCTTCAAGACCAACCAAGGTGTGGTGGGCCCAGGAAGATTACTCTGGATGAGGATAGATGACTCTTGGAGGCAGCTAAATGTTCCCTAATTACAAATCCAATTGCCTTGAGAGACCAATTGTAACTGGATGTTTCACATGGAACAATTCGAAACAGACTGCAAGCAAAATTAGGAACATTAGAAGATCGTCATTGACAGGCAATTCTTGAATTTGCACAACATAAGAATGATATCTTGATTACTGGGCTGTGTTATTTTCATGGAGGAAAAAATATTTTTGTCTACCACCCATGGTAGTCTTCACTGTTGGCGATCAAATAGCGCATGAGATGAACGCCAAAAGTTCTTTGAAGTGGCACACAACGAGCATGTGATGTGTCATGTATGGGTGCATCTGCACAGCGCAGGTGAATTGACTGAAGTCATCTTTGACCTGCCATGCCTTGATTGGTTTCTTAAATTCCCCGGCTCTTCCTATCTTCTGCACCAAAGTCTGACAGGGGTGGTTCCAGGAATATCAAAAGGGGGGTGTCCAAGAAATTTTGGGTGGGGGAACATGGTGAGCACAGCGAGCCCACCCAGCTGGAGGGGTTAGGGGCACTACAAACTAAAAATAAATGCAGGAAAGTACACTTACTTTGAGGTGTGCATGTAGAAGACTCCTGGTTGATGATGATGATGATGGGAATTAGAAGTGGGGGTGGAGGAGAAGGGAGAAGAGGAGGCAGTGGAAGAGAAATCACCCCATGCTTCATGCCGTCATTTCACCCATAAAATTTTAAGTTCACTCGGTGTAATTCAAGATTATTTTCTTTAAATCAACACTGCACTCACTATATATTGTCAATATGTAAAATAAATTTAAGAATGACCAATAATTGTACTGTAAAAACGTAAAAATAGTTTATGTTCAAGAGAGTCTCAAGCAAGATGTTACCTCTACTGACCAGAGATACAAACTTACGCCTGTTTGGTGAGTTGAGTGGCTGTTTGGCGCACTAAAAACTAGTTTCCTGTACTTCAATTATGTTAAATAATTGTTAAATGACTAAAAAATTTAATATAAAACTTGGAAAATTATTTAATAGTACAACCTTCTTGATATTTACTCAAATGGGAACGAATTTAAGCCCTAGAACCGATTACTGTATTGGCTGACTTATATTCCAGCTGGTGAGCAAGCGAAAACATGTTGAGAGGAATTCGTAAGGAATTCGTTAACCGAATTTTTTTCGTCAACCGAATTAAATATTCTTATGGAAGGTAATTAGTTAGCTGAAATTTCGTTAGCCAAGGCGTTCGTTAACCGTGGGACCACTGTAGTTAATATGCAGCTTCTCACATGTCAGTGGCTGATCGTCGCATGCAACTTGTACTAGACAAGGTTTCACGCTGGATTACAGAATTTGGTTTCAGATTTTCTCCCTTAAAGACAGATGCTATGCTTTTCTGCTGCCTCCAAGGTGTTCACCTAGATTCCGATCTACAGCTCTAGGGGCAAGGTGTGAGGTGTGTCACAGAGACCCGTTTCCTGGGCATTATCGTCGACAATCTGCTTACATGACAGTCACATACTCATTACCTCAATGAGTCTTGCCAGCGTGCTCTCAAGTTATTGAGAGTCTTGGGGCACACATCATGGGGTGCTGACTGAGGAACTCTGCTACACCTTTACCACATGCTAGTTAAACTCAAACTGGATAATGGGTGTGAGGTGTACTCCTTAGCCACTGAGGCTAGACTCAATACACTGAACTCTATTCATGCTGGGGTGCGACCGGTGCCTTCAGGTCCTACTAGTTGATGCTGATGAGCCACCCCTTAATCTTCAATGTCCGTATCTCCAGCCGAGTGTTGCTTTCACCACCACCACCTTCCGCAATCTGTAACCAACACTTGTGTAGTTGATGAGACTTGATGTCCCCACACTACACTCAGCATCTGGGCCTCCCACGACCTTTTGGCTTCATGATAAGGGAAGTGGGAGAATTCTTTGTCTTCCTCCTATTCATGTATGCCCCATGCGGTTCCCTAGTGCTGCTCTGTGGTTTCTCCCTGAAGTTCAAGTTTGTCAGTATTTTAATGAAAGGAAGGACTTACTTCCTCTCTGTGTTGTCCATTCTCTTGTTTTAGAGTATGCCTTCTCTCACAGGGGGACTATCCCTGTATACACCTAAGTCGGGTGCAGGGGTGGGTTTTTTGGTGGTCTTTCCCGTTATGGCATCTATTTTTACTGCAGAGCTTTCAGGTATTCATCAGAGTATGAATCTCCTATCCACTCTGCTGACTGTTTTAGGACTAGGCTTTAGATAGTTCCCATGTCCCACAGGATCACAACTTTTTTTTTAACGGCCATTAACCCACCTGGGCACAGGTCATTTTAATGACCCACATCAATGCCTCGGGGGCAAAAATATAATAAAACAATAATAATTACGATGATGATAATGATAATAATAATTAAATTAATTAAAAATACAGCCATGCGCCGGTTAACGTCCTAGATACGTTCTTGGAAACATGACGTTAACCAAAATGGACGTTGTCCGATCATCGCAGAAACTTTGTATTTATACTTACGTGTATGTGGGATACTATATACGTACATATACGCTTTTACTCTTAAATCACTACTGTAATGTGATACAGGTGATTAATTTTTATCTCTTGTGCAAAATACATGACGTTTATATTAAAATTATTCACTGTTTTACAAGGATTCCAGCAACGCCGGGCAGATGGGGGAGAGAGAGGGAGGGAGCGAGCGAGGGGGCGTGGGGAGAGGGGAGGTAGTACGTTTGACAGTTGGCACAGGCCCAGGTCTAACACGTGTATATTTATCAGTTCTTAAGTGACTAAGCTTCTCTCTTATAAATGACCTGGGTGAATATAATTAACATTGCTGGGATTCTTGTAACATACTGATTAATTTGAATATTAACATGCTATCATTTGCACTAGACAAAACAATTTTAGTACCGTAATCAAATTACAGGTTGTACCTCTGTAGTCCGGCATTCTGTGGTCCGGAAATTCCCATGGTCCGGAACAATTTTAGTTTGTCCAATAGGTAGATAGGCAGCTTTTCTTTTTTTTTTTTACTTATCTGAATTATTATTGCAGGAGTATTAAATTTTTGCCCCTCAGGCCCCAATGTCCACAGGTTCTATCCTGACACAAGGCACGGCGAACTGTTACTGCAACACTGCCCCGAGAATCATCAGTACCTTTATTGATTTCAACTCCCACACCCGACTCTAGCCACGAATTCTTAGTCCTCAGACTTCTCTCGTAGTGGCTAAGGTCCATATGGATGAGGCAGGCACATCTGCTACTCCTCATCTTTCCTCCACCAGCAATCCTGCTACTACAAAAATATCAGCAAAACTCTACCGAGGGTCCTCAGAGTCTCTGGAGGTAGACGATTCTCTGGCCAAAGTATCAATGATAGAATTGTCCGAGTATTATGAACAAAGTGAGACCTCTTTGCTAACTTTAGAACCTAATTCTGAATCCCAGACACGCCAACAGATGTCAGCTCATGCTGGCGCCTCCTTCTCAGAGACGGCGACTGATCCTCTTCCTGAAGTGTCTGGTGACAAGACCCCAGCTAAAATAGAGCTGGCAGCTTGGACCTGTGGCACAGGAGTCACTTCTACAGATCATCCATCTGGGAAGCCAACTCCAGGGGTTAACTCTGGTGTGGGTACACCAGATGGGTCTACTTCTGGGTTGTCTGTGGCCACAAAGCCACAAACACCTCTTTCTACCCTGGGGCAGGACAGAAAAGCCTAGTCCCTCACAAGCCGCCCCCCTTTAACAGGGAGACTATAAGAGGCGCTCGTTATGGTACACTCCCGGTGCATCCTCCAAGCTCCAACATCCAAACTAAGCCTAAACGCCTGTTGGGGGCTGCACACTCACCTACCCCGTACCTAGATCCCCAATAATCATAGCTACACTCTGCTCTCTCCTCTCTTTGTGTGTTTGTCCTTAAGACAATTATTTCTTTTACTTTTTTTCATAGTATGTATGTAGCAATGTGTGTACATGTAACTGAGTAAAAATAAATGAAGAAAATTAAGTACAGTTGACCCTTGCCATAGGTTCCAAGAAATGGCGCGAATTGGCAAAACCACGAATAACTACTTTAACTACCATAGTGCACTACTGTATACCTGTACCAAACAACTGACCAGCCACGGCAGCACTCATCCCCTCTTTTAACTTATCTAATAATAAAACTTTCTTTGTCAGGGTCATCACTGACTTCTACCTTTTACATTTCACTCCACTAGCATCACTATCACTGACACTAGGCAGACTTTTAAGGGCCATTTCACATAGAAACACTAAAGTTTTGAGAGTACAACACGAGATGCTGCGTGGGGTGACTCATGTGCTGTGGGAAAAGGTTTGCAAGCTAGCCACCTTCTGCCTACCGCGAATCGTTGAAATCGCGAATCGCAAACTTGCAAATGACAAGGGTCTATTGTATATTTACCCATGAATACAAGTTGAAAAACAACAATAGCACCTCACAGCTTGGCCTAGTAGCCTGATGGTTACAGTGACAAGTCTAACCTCGCTACAATGCCATGATTAATCACTCTTAAGCACTATTATATCAGTAAACACTAATAATAACAGGAAATCCAGTGAAATATGGCAGGGAGCGAGGAGCGTTACAAGAGCAAACAAAGCTCTTACTAGTAGTCACTCACTTGCTCCCGTCGCCAGGCATATGATCGAAATACCTGTACGTATGGAAGAAATACATATCTTGTAATTAATTTGAAAATGGTGGTAGGCACAATGATTAACAAATTATATAAACCATGCATTTACCTACAATAACACAATAAGAAACATTGTATCATTACTACAGTGATTTACCGGATCCGAATCTTCGAGGGTTCACTGCCAACTGGCAATGTGGCATTTTCTTCTTTTATTTTATTTGTTAGTTTAATTTGTTTTTAGTCCTCACATTTCTTAATTCAGTAAACCCTTGAAGATCCAGAACCCGGGAAATCCGGATTTCGGAAGATCCGGACAAAATTTTTTGAGGTTCTGGGCTAAAAACCCTCCTAGAAGTTTACCTAAGAAACAATCCCAAACCAAAGCAAAGAACATTTTAGGGCCGTGGGCGCTGCTTGACCCGTCAGTTGTTTGGACACAGATGCCTGAGGAGGTGGGAAACATAAACAGAGTTGACAATTGTTGTTTGTGGTAAGATTATATCATTCATTCTTATTATGTTATCATAGATTATTGCATGATATACTGTAATTTGTTTATCACTACAGATTAGTACAGTAGACTCGCAACTTATGCATATTTTCCTTACGAGGTTTCAACCATACGCAGATTACCCAAGGGGTTAGGTTACAATTTCCAATTTCAAACTCAAATTTTTCAAAATGGGTTGTAAGCGCCCCAAACACTAGCCCGCCAAAACTCCACCCCCGCCATCCAAACTCTCTGTATTCAGTTGCCAAGTGGGTATTGTCAAGTAACACCTGCCTCTTGTGTGTGTGTCAATTTAGTGCGCTTAAACCTCTCTCATACTCATTCTTAATGCCCAAACACAAGCCAACCTCTGCCTCTGGTTCTCCATCGAAGAAACAACGCTCTCTGATGACCTTGGAAGAAAAAGTGGCCATTTTACACTTAATAAAAGGCGGGCTGTCGATTGCTGCTGTGGCGCGGAGGTACGGACGCAACGAATCAAGCGTGAGGTCCATCAAGATTTGGGAGACGGAAATTCGTGAAGCCGTGTCTAAAAGTGTCTCATTTACTGCTAAGGTGACTAGCCAGGTTAGAGATGTAACTCTAGTGAAGGTGGAGAAGGCATTAAACATCTGGAACTTTATGACCAGTTTAAATCTGAGGTTCCTCAGGGCAAAGCATCCACCAGCTCTGAGAAGAATTTTAAAGCCAGTGCAGGTTGGCTCGACAGTTTCAGTAAGCATTTCAACCTGAAAAATATTAGAATTACTGGCTAATCGGCATCGGCGGACAAGGCAGCTGCATGGGTGTTCCCAGACGAATTCAGGAAATTGATTGAGGAAAATGGATATCTTCCAGAGCCGGTCTTCAACGCTGATGAAACAGATTTGTTTTGGAAGAAAATGCCAACCAGAACCTACATTTCCAAGTCTGAGAAGCAGGCCGCCAGGTTCAAGGCTGCGAAGGACCGCATCACCATCCTACTATGTGGCAATGCAGCAGGGCATATGATAAAGCCAGGCTTGATTTATAAGTCTGCCAACCCTCGTGCTCTAAAGGGAGAAAATAAGAATCCCTCCTCTTCTACAGGCAGTCAAACAAGAAAGCCTGGGTGACAGCAATGCTTTTCCTTGAGTGATTCTACAAATGTTTTATCCCTGAGGTAAAGAGCTACCTAGAGAAGCTGGGCCTGCCTTTCAAGGTGTTGCTGGTCGTTGACAACACACCAGGCCACCCGGATGCCATAAAATTCGCTCACGATGACATCGAGGTAGTGTTCCTGCCACCCAACACCACCTCCATCCTCTCGACCAGGGCATGATTCAGTGCTTTAAGGCAGCGTATACACGCCTCACCTTCGTCCGTATTCGCAACTCCATGGAAGACGGCTTATATTGGAAGATGGAAGATGACTTATATTGCAGATGATAACTTATATTACCGGTGATGACTTATATTGCAGATGATGACTTATATTACAGGTGATGACTTATATTACAGGTGATGACTTATATTACAGGTGATGACTTATATTACAGGTGATGACTTATATTACAGGTGATGACTTATATTACAGGTGATGACTTATATTACAGGTAATGGCACCTATTCAAAAGATGATGCCTTAGGTAAATCAGTCTTGTCAACAAGAGCCAAATGTGTATTTATTGTTCCTTATTTTTTCAGTCAGTGTTTGATGCTGATCCACAGACACTGTGCAACATAGCCCTTCTGCAACAGGGGGCGCTGTTGGTGGCTCAGGGTATTGAGATCATCACACGGCCATCAGCAGGTCAACTTACTGAAGATTATACTGGCCCTGATCTGACCACCATTACCAGTAAACTTGGGGGTGGAGAGACTGTGGAGACCCAGTCTATCATCACTACACTGGAAGAAGCTACAAACATGGTCCGCAGACTTGCACAGGTCATTAATAGTCAACTACTTTTATGGAAATCTTCAAGAACAGCAGATAATTTCTTCCTCATACATTTTTTACTTGTTTAGGGAGACATGTATATCTACCCCAATGCATCAAACCAGCCAAATGCTTGAACACAGAAGTGGACATCAGTTGTGTATGTTTTAACTTCTGCGAAGTCACAAGTGTGCCAAACTATTTATCTTCCACTGTATTCTTTGTTTTGCAAGTTATCATCATCATGTGACTAAAAATTTTAAGCTGGTGTTTTATCATCACTTGTGAAACTTCATCCTATCTCTTTGGTTTACAGAAGATCGACTTTTTTTTCTACATGTGTAGAAAACTTAACAAAGTATTACACTTCTTCAGTTACATCATTACTGCAGTTGAATCTTCATTGTAGATTATGGAGAAAACTATAACCATTGTGTTTGAAATGTTTTTCTGTATATTCACACTTGCATCTATCCTACAGGTGTCTTGTGAAGTCAAACCTGTGAGAGAACAGCATCTACAGTTGCTGCAAGGAATATCTCAGGTGCTGACAAGTATACCTCTTCCATATCCTCGGTTCTTCTTCCAGACCCTACAGAAGACCACCATAACCCTCGCTCTTCTTCCTCAACCTCGCACACCAGGCGACCCCATCTCTGTTCAGGTTTGTTACCTTGACAGGCTCCTTCAGAAGTCCTCATCAAGTTTGCTTTTTATGTCAGATGCCGTGATGATCAGGAATTAAGCTTATTTCTTATCCAAATTCGGTTCCTATGATTTTGGGTTTAGATCATAAATACTGTACCTCTACAGGTATATTGGTATGTGCCCAACAAAGTACTTAAAGAGGAGGATAGTTATGGGAACTGTTTAGCCTGGTTTCTGACAGCATTGCTGGGGTTATACAGGGTGGTATGAGTTCATTTATCCCATCTTCTACCAAAACTTTCATTATACAATCATGGATTGATCACTCCTGCTCTCTTGCATGCAGGGTGAGAGATAGGGTATATCAAGTTATGAAACTCTCTCCTTCTCCTATTTCGTTTAGGAATCGTTGTAATATTATTCTTCGTAGGGCCAAACGGAATTTTTTTAAAAGAAAGACTGCTGTCCTGACTAATTCTTCTTCTAGTAAATCCTTCTGGTCCTCAACCAAAAACATCTGTAATAACTTCTGCACTCCTTCTTTTCCCTCCTCTCTTCTGACCTGATAGCTCTATAGCCAACTCTCCCCCTGACAAAGCCAATCTCTGTGGCACCCTATTCTCTTCTAATTCCACCTTAAACGACTCCTACTCTATCCTTCCTATCCCTGCTCCTCCTACTGAACTTATGCACTTTCCTATAATTTCCACTCGCAAGGTTGCCGGTGTGTTATCCAGGTTAGATGTGAGTAAGGAGCATGGACCGGACGGAATACCCTCTCATGTTCTGAGGGAGTGTGCTGAAGCTCTGACCCCCGTGTTTGCTTGCCTCTTTTGCCTCTGCCTCAAAACCCAAACTTTTCCTTCTTCTTGGAAGCATGCCTTGGTTCAGCCCATCCCGAAGATGGGTGACTATTCTAATCCCTCTTAATATCGCCCCATTGCCCTAACTTCATCCCTCTCTAAGATTTTCCAAACTATCTTGAACTCCCATTTTCTCCGTCACCTTGAACACTACTCTCTTTTGTTGGATCACCAGTATGGCTTTTGCCAGGCGAGATCTACTGGTGATCTGCTCTCCTATTGCACCCATCTTTGGTCATCCTCTTTTAGGGATTATGGGGAAACTTTAGTCGTGGCCCTCGACATCTCCAAAGCATTTGACAGGGTATGGCACAAGTCTTTGCTTTCTAAACTTCCCTCCTATAGTTTCTCACCCCCACTTTGTTTTCTAAACTCTAGCTTCCTTGAGAACCAATCCATTGCAGTTGTTGTCGAGGGTTCGACCTCTCACTCTTTCTCTACCAATTGTGGTGTCCTACAGGGTTCTGTTTTTTCACCAATTCTCTTCCTTCTTTTTATCAATGATTTACTTCACACTACGACTAATTCTATCCATTCTTACGCTAATGATTCTACTCTTCACTCTTCTTCACATTTTCCCCTTCCCCCTAACTCTCAAACTAGATCTGTTTCCAGAGCTGATATCTATCAATGCGGATCTGTGCAGCATCTCTGAATGGGGAAGTAGAAACTTGGTTAAATTCAATAGTAATAAAACTCAGTATTTACCTATTACACTTTCTATATTTGATGATCTCCCACCAATTACATTTCAGGGCGCTATCATTCTGCCAAATACTAAAATAGATATGCTAGGCCTCACCATTTCCTCTAATATGTCATGGAAGCCACACATCCTCAACATTGCTAAAGCTGCCTCCCGAAAGTTGGGAATGCTGTACAGATGCTGTAGTTACTTCACTCCTGAGCAGTTGCTTCAAGTATATAAGGGATTTATTCTTCCTAACTTGGAGTACTGCTCTCATATCTGGGGTGGCTCTTCTTCTGTCCAACTGTTAGATAGGGTGGAATCAAAGGCATTTCGTCTTATAAACTCTCCTCCTTTAGTTGATAATCTTTCTTCCCTTTCTCTTCGCCGCAATGTTGCTTCACTCTCTCTCTTTTACAGGTACTTTAACGGGCAATGTTCGGTGGATTTGGCATCCTGTGTACCGCCAGCAAGGCCGTGGGCTCATAACACTCGTCTTGCCCGAGGTGCCCACCATTTCTCTGTGGATGTCAGTCACACTAGAATAACCCGTTATAGTGCATCCTTCTTTCCTCACACAGCCAAACTGTGGAATGCTCTGCCTTCTTCTGTGTTCCCATACTTATACACTCTGTCTCACTTTAAAAAGCTGGTTTTCTGGCATCTTCGTGGTATAGATTAATACAGTACAGGTTGTACCTCTCTAGTCCGGCAACCTCAGGACCTGACCGGTGCTGGACCATGGAAATTCACCCTTTTCCTGGATAGATAGTGACTTGTGCTTATGCTTGGAAGCACTAGCACCACTTTCTCTGCTTCATGGTCTCTTTGAAGACATATTGAGGGGTTAAATGTCGTACAGTAGCTTCTCATATTTCGCGAGTTTTTATTTCAACGTTTTTTCTTTGAACACAAAAACAAAACAATTTAAAATTTTGACGGCGGAAACTCGAATTTCGACGGGTTTGAACGGCCCACCAACGTTCAGACGATGTGCACAATCATGTAAACAGCGTCATTTCTCTTATGTACAAAAGATTCATTATTGTTTATTACTGAATGTCTTTTTGATTGAATTAATGTTTATGTGTGCAAAATGGGCAATACAATTCATTAATAATACGTAGAAAATTAAAACACACGAGGAAATGACACAGCATTGTTTTCGTAATGCTTACAAAACCAGTAACTAATTGGTTCTACATATAAAACTGAAGAAAATAAGACCCTGATTGTAGCTGTAGCAAAATTAATGTAAAAAAATTAATATGGTTGTTTGAAGTACCTGTAATGTTATTTAATGTTAATAAATGGAACAATATAAGTAGCTGACCATTAATGGTAAAAAAAAGTGAGACTGCGTGTATGTAAGTGGGCACATGTGAAAACATATCATCATTACTCTACATAAGAAAATGAAAGCAATACTTATTTAATGCTCATATGTATTGAAGGGTTAAATGTTGTACTCTGTATAGACAAATAGAGAGAGACAGAGAGAGCAGCCGAACTGCCGGATGTAAACAAACCTTAATTCCCCGCGGCTTTGTTGTTATTGTTTTTTATGGGGATTAGCCCACCCAGGTATAGGTCACTCACCCACATTGGGGCCTGAGGGGCAAAAATTTAATACTCCTGTAATAATAATAATAATTCAGATAAGTAAAAAAAAAAAAAAAAAAGCTGCCTATCTACCTATTGGACAAACTAAAATCGCGCCGAACCACGGGAGTTTCCGGACCACAGAATGCCGGACTGCAGAGGTACAACCTGTATAACCTTTTTCTTTTCTATTTTTAATTTCTTTCTGTTCTTATTTTTTCTCCCCCTAGGCCCCGTTGTGGGTCGTTCGACCTGTTTCCGGGTGGGCTTATTCCCGTAAAAAAAAAGAGGAAAAAAAAAGGGAGTATCATAGAGTTTAAGGGGGTAGTGTTGTGTTGTTCTGTGCTGGTGCTTTTTTTTTTTTAGAATAAAATTTGTGGGGATTCATAATGTTTGGTGATTGTTTATATACTACTTGTATGAAGATGCAGATGGTGTAAAGCTATATTTAATTTTCCAGACATCCTCACAGTTAGCAGTGAAAGTTGAAGGTGTTATTGGTCATGGTAAAAGACCAGGTCTTTTCCGATCTGTTCGCTCTGTCACCCTGACTGTAAATTCTGTTATTCAGAATCGTCCTCAGCACACACTGGATATGAAGGTGATTAAATTGTTGTATTGTATTCAATTGGTTTATATTTTTTATAATAAATATAAAGAACAGACAAGTGCTGTTGTCAAATTTGTTACCCAAGGCATAATATTTATTAACCAGTGGTCACTCAAGAGGCATTTGCTTACTAAAGAGCTTTGTTTCAAATCTCTTCTGGTTTATCATAAGTAAAGCTATAAAATTACTATACACTACTGTACTATATGTATTTCACATACTGTACTGTACCAAGTTCAATATTGTATTTGCCAAAACTTTTCATTCACAACATGTTTCATTGTTTCATGTCATTTGATAACTTTTTTTCTTTGGAATTTATCTCAGTTTTTATGACTGGAGTGCTATACAGGAATAACTCGCTATTCTCAACTCCACTTTTCCACAATTTATATTTTAGCACCCCTCTTTGATATTCGCAAAGCACACCCAGCTTATTCTCAAATGAAAAATTACAATGCCCTACAATAATACAGTAGACCCTTGCCATTCACGAGGGATAGGTTTCAAGAAATGGCATGAATTGGCAAAACCATGAATAGCCTACTGAGATAGTAGGCAGCTACCGAACAGGGAGGTACTACCGCCTGGGAAGATATTGGCAGCATAATGTGTTGTCTAATGGTAGACCCTGCTGCCATATGACATCACGAAAATTGTGACCAAGTCCCAGGTTGCTGATCTGACTTTCTACCTCATTTACACACAATTGTAGGGTCTCAATTGTTTCTATTACATGACAAAACATTATACATATAGCGTTTCTTACTGTTGATTTTTTTTCATTCTTGCATTTCTTTGTATTTATTACCACAGTGTTGTTATTATTATTATTATTACCGTATATCTCGGCTTATAAGATGGAATTTGAACATTAAAAAAATCTGCCCAAAGTTAGGGGGTCGTCTAAACCACCAAGTATAAAATTCTTACCTCTTAGATATTGTGGTTTAGTGTGTCAAGAGTGGTGATGGAAACATCGTAAGCCACTCACAATGTCCTACCACTAATTATTTTATACTGAAACTTACGTTTGGCAAGCTGGATTCAAATTAAGATTACCGGTATATTAAAATAATAAAAATGTATTATAAACCTGTCTAACATACCGTAAAAGAGAATTATACCCCTGTAATAAACACAGCTATCATCACACACCCCTCCCCATGCCCCCCCCATTTGCCAGTGAGGAGACAAGAAAGGGAAAGTGACCGCGAGATTGGGCTATTTTTAGCCGTGGAGGTGGTCAGTAATGCATATCGGTATATTTACTGATAATAATACTTAAAATTTATTTTTTTACAAGGAATATTCAGTAAATGACTACATTAATTCTTGAAACTACTGACAGTTAAATACAGACGCTTAAGTGACGTCACTAGTGTTTACACTACACCAGCTGGTAACATTTGATGCCATTACTTGAAGTGAATTGGCCTTATTTAAAGTAACTAACCATAAATAAATACAAAAAGTAAAAAAAAGATCAAAAGTGAGAAATAATATACTGTATGTATGTTGTGTTGTCAAAGTTAGAGGAACAATTCAAACTGCAATTGTGTGTAAATGAGGCAGAAAGTCAGGTCAGCGCTGAACCTGGGACTTGGTCACAATTTTCGTGATGCCATATGGCAGCAGGGTCTACCATTAGACAACACATTATGCTTCCAACATCTTCCCAGGCGGTAGTATCTACCTGTTTGGTAGCTGCCTGCTACCTACACAATTTTTAGTAATATTACTTTGATACATGATAAATTAGACAATGAAAATATACATCAAATTTAATTACCAAGACGCTTCCCATTGGCAGCTGTAAGAAGAGGGGGAGATGGGCTATTTTTATCCCGTCTTTGTGTCTGAAGTGGCCAGTAATACCATATATTTACTGATCATAATACTTATCTCCAATAAATAATTAATTTAAAATTTATTTTTTACATAGAATATTCAGTAAATGACTTTTAAATAAATAAACAAATAATTCAGTAAAACTATTTCAAGTAAATGTAAAATAAGCAAAGAAATGTTATTTACCACCACCCCTTCCCTCTGGCTCAGAGTGAGATGGAGGGGAGATAAAGAAGGCTATTTATAGCCCGTCTTTGTGTCTGAAGTGACCAGTACTCTAATGCACCATAAATAATTCATTTAACATTTATTTTTTGTACATATATTTTGTTGTATATATATATATATATATATATATATATGTATATATATATATATATATATATATATATACAGTCAACCCTCACTTTACGCGGTTAATGTAACCCGCAGGGTCCTGCGGAAAGTGAGGAACGCGTAAAGTGAATAACATAACATATGGGATTAATTGAAATAGAGCCCGGGCCGACCCCCAAACTCCACTTTTTGACGACACACAACTATGTTGTAGTAAAAATTTTATCTTAACTTTATGATGGTATGAAAAAACAAGTAATATAGAAGAGGTTAGGTTAGGAAAAATAAAGGTTAACATAGGAAAAATAAAGGTTAGGTTAGAAAAACTAAAAGTTAGGTGGAACACTTACGTTAGTAGAAGAGATGGGTCGGCATACGGGGATGGAGGCTGGTTCCGAGGCAGAGGGCAGATTACTGGCCCTCAGGTGAATCACCATTACTCGGTGAATCACCATCACTGTCACTTACAGTTGTCAGGGCTTCCCTGACAAATCCCTCAAAGTCATCTTCACTGTCATTATCACTGGCTTGGGCTGGCTGTCGTGGGTTGCGGGCGAAGAACTCGGTTATGCTTTTTTGACGGCTGGTGTTTATGTTGTCGTGATACACCGTGATGTACAGCTCCATAGCCTGCACCAGCCGGGTATGGAAGACTTCATAGCGGTCATCGTCATTGTCGCGGGAAAGGAAGGACTTCATTTTCTCTGCACACTCCATGGCACCCTTAATATCACTATGAGTTAAACTGTGTTCTTTGGAGAATGACGCACCTTCTTCCTCCTCTTCACTAACGTGATCTCCTTCCAACATCTCGTCGTCAGTCACTTCAGGATCTCTGATCACCTCCAGGATGTCGTCGTTGGTGGTCTCGGAGAAGCCTGGAACTGTAACAGTCTGCGCAGCTTCTCTGGCAAGATCCACTGCTACTGCAACAGTCTGAACCTCACCAGTCACAGATTGACTCCTCCTCTCACCTGGTATTCCATGCAACACATGTCTCCATGCGTGACGAATTGTAGCAATAGACAGCTGATCCCATGACTCCACCAAGAAGTCCACAGCTTTCTTGATGTTAAATACTCTCCAGAATTGTTTGAACAGTATTTTTTGCTGTGCCAACTGTTGATCCTCATCTTCTTCGCTCTTGCTATCAGTGGTGGTGTCACTCAGGTTATGCAACTCTTCCCTGGTGTTGGTGTAGTCGTTTAGGAGTTTGAATTTTTTTGTTGAGAATGCAGCTTTTACATTACAGATTAACTCTTGGTCCATGGGCTGTAATATAGACGTAGTGTTGGGAGGAAGGAAGACCACTTTTACGTTGGGGTGACGATCTAACAGTAGGGGCGAGTGTCCTGGTGCGTTGTCCAGCAGCAACAAAATCTTGAATGGCACATTCTGTCGCTCACAGAATTTCTTTACATCAGGAACAAAACAGTCATCAAACCAGGAGAGGGACAGTGTAGAGAACATCCACGCCTTACGTGCGGTCAGCCAGTGGACATTTAGGTTGGTCATGTCCATGGTTTTGTAGGCGTGCGGCTTGCGTGCTGTGTGGATCACCGATAACTTGAGCTTACAGGTACCGGAGGCATTGGTGGTAAACAGGACGGTGATGCGTTCCTTCTGCATCTTCCGGCCCCGAATCCTGCTGACATTCTTTACAACGAATGACTTGGAAGGTAGCTTTTTCCAGAAAAGACCAGATTCGTCCATGTTAAACACCTGGTCGTCGGTGTACTGTCCTTCCTCCATAATCTCACGTAAAAACGGAGGAAATTCCCTAGCCGCAGCACGGTCAGCACTCGCTTCTTCACCACCAATGTTTATATTGGTGATCTTGTTCTGGATCTTAAACCTCTGTAACCACCCAGAGGAAGCATTAAAGGGTTTGGCCTGTGTAATTCCCATCTTTCGTGCCACTGCGATGTACAGTTCACGTGCGTAGTCCTTAACAGAGCGCGTGTCGACCGCCATGTTCCGTCGCGCCTGACGCACCAAGTACCTCACAAGTAATTTTTCTGTCTTGAGAAGCACCTGGTTGTGAAAATACTTGATCATAGAAGCACCTGTAGACTTTGTGATCTTCATGTGCTCCTTTATCTTGGCTGCATCCTTCTTTATTGTTCGAATCGTAGATTCATTCACACCATGCTGGCACGCCAAATCAACCTGCCTTGTTCCTTTCTCCATCTCTTGGATGATGGTATACTTCACCTCGTAGCTTAAGGAACGTCGTGTCTTCTTTGGCTTAGTGCCGCTGGGTCCAGGTAAGGAAAGGTTTCTCTCTGGGGATGGTGGTCCGGCGGAAGCCATTTTACTGAACAATGGATGCACGATTACACGGTGTGGCCTTGAGGGATGAAACTGCCTCGGCTAGGTCAAGCGTCGTCTTTCCTCCCTCCCTCCCACCCCCGGGTGGACACGTCATAATACTTTAAGCCAATTACAGCTAGCAGCAGAGGGGGGTAGGGATGCATGGCCAATCACAGTCCGATACGTCATATGACGTCAGTGATAACGCAACAAAGACACACACTGCGCAACCTTACCGCGTGGCTTGCCCAAGCGGAGGGAGGAGGAGGGAGGGCGAGAGCACAGGCAGGCAGGCGGGCAGGTGGGGCGAATCTAAAAATAGCGTCGCGCCGGACACTCTCCGCGTAATGGGGTTCACGCACCGCGTAATGTGAGCACGTTAGGTTCTGGCAAGGCACCGCGTTAACGTGGAAACGCGGAATGTGGGACCGCGTAAAGTGAGGGTTAACTGTATATGAGAAATCGCGTTAAGTGAAACCGCGTAAAGCGGGGTAATACTGTATCTGTGTATATATATATATATATATATATATATATATATATATATATATATATATATATATATATATATATATATATATATATATATATATATATATATATATATATATATATATATATATGATGATCGTTTTGAATATAAACATCATGGATTTTGCATTAGACATACAAATTTTAGATCTAATGTAATAATTTGGTTTACGCAAAGCAAATATTTTATCGTTTGTGCAAAATATATGAAGTTTACATTCAAAATATTCCCTGGCCTGCAAGGAATCTAGAAATGTCAATTATATTATCCTAACTTTAGTCTGGGTTATTATTTATTACTAAAAATGTAAATATACTATTTTCTCCCAATCGCTTCTCTGGTAGGGAGGGAAGGTGGGGGGTAGGAAGGGAGGGAGGGTGGAGGTGGGGTATTTTGATCGACAGATAGTGTCTTTGAAGAATATTTCTTTGTTTATTTACTGAAGATATTTGTTTTAGCTCATAAAATTCATACAAATTACCCGGCCAGAATATAATTTACATTGCTGGAATTCTTACAATATGATGATCATTTTGAATATAAACATCATGGATTTTGCATTAGACATAGAAATTTTAGATCTAATGTAATAATTTGGTTTACACAAAGCAAATATTTTATCTTTTGTGCAAAATATATGAAGTTTACATTCAAAATATTCCCTGACCTGCAAGGAATCCAGAAATGTCAATTATATTATCCTAACTTTAGTCTTGGGTATTATTTATTACTAAATGTTAAAATCTAGTGTTTTCACCCAACATTTCTCTGGTAGGGAGGGATGGTGGGGGGTGGGGGGGGAGGGTTGGGACCGACCGACCAGCTGGCGTGAGTGTGAGGAGGGGGGGGTGAGGCAATGTGGGGTACTTTGATTGACAGATAGTGTCGTGAAGAATATTTTTTTTTTTATTAACTGAAGATATTTGTTTTAGCTCATAAAATTCATACAAATTACTCGGCCAGAATATAATTTACATTGCTGGAATTCTTACAATATGATGATCATTTTGAATATAAACATCATGAATTTTGCATTAGACATACAAATTTTAGATCTAATTTAATAATTTGGTTTACACAAAGCAAATATTTTATCTTTTATCCAAATTATATGAAGTTTACATTCAAAATATTCCCTGACCTGCAAGGAATCCAGAAATGTCAATTATATTATCCTAACTTTAGTCTGAGGTATTATTTATCGTGATTAGCTTGAATTTACACATGCTATAGTTTGCATTAGACATACAAATTTTAGTTTTAATTAATTTTATTACAGAGGGCTAAAATTTTTATCTCTTGTGCAAAATATATGACTTTTATATTCAAATTATTCGCTGTCTTGCAAGGATTCCAGAATGTAAATTTTATTCTCCTAACTTTAGTCTGTGATATTATATAAGATAAAAACTGTAAGCCTATAACCACCCAACCCTGGCTGGGAAGATCTCCAGTCTCCCACATGTAGTGATACTATTCCCAACTGTTAATGTGGAAATTTTTTCTTTTGTTTTATTTGCATAATTGTTATTTTTTCCTCACATTTACTAGTATTACAGTACTATACATGCAACCCTGATCCCTAATAGGTTCGAATAATGACGAGTATTCAGTATATCGAAAAATATGTGGTGAAAGTTGCCGGCTGGCAACACACTCCCCTATTTACATTAATTCTTTTGGAGAAAATTGCTCCGATATTTGCAATAACTTTCAATAACTTTCAATAACTTTTAGGAATGCATTCCTTGGAATAACCGGGGTATTCCTGTACAGTATATGGAAAATTGTACTCCAGTTTTCAAAAAATAAATTTACGAAAACTGTTTGAGAGCAAAACTCTTAAATAAATTGAGGAATGCCTTAATAAAATACAGTTGTCAGATGTTTACATATTCACCTTCTCATAGCCATTTTCCATCCTAGTGTGGGTTAACCATAATCACCTTATGGCAGCTCTCAGTGATAGTGATGCAGTGTGTCTTGCAGCCTTTTTCATCAGGTTCTTAACTTTCTTCGTATCATCTTGGCCTACCTCTAGGTTTCCTTCCCTCCTTATCTAGAATCGTGCATCTCTTGGCCAAGTTTGTCTCATCCATTCCAAAACCATATTACTGCCATACAACATCACACTTCTCATACCTGTTGCCATTCACTCAAGGGTCCTTTTGCTGTCAGCAAAGGTAGTCACACCCTGAACTTCCTATGTCACTTGATACTGCTTCTAAAAACTGAGTAGGTTTAATACTACTTCCAGGACTGCACACATCACTCATGTAGAACTAATTGATGCAGTCCAGTTATACCTCTAGGTTGAATGTCTAGAGGATGGGGATGGCCCAATTCAGCGCCGCCAATTCAGCGCCGCCGTTTCAGCGCCGCCGTTTCAGCGCCAGCCCATTTCAGCGCCAGACTATTCAGCGCCGAGACCTTTCAGCGCCTGTGCGTTCCGTTCAACTCAGAAGCTATCTGTCTTTCATTAACGTGGTATAACACTGTATACTACACTTGATTTATATTATGTTGTATTCAACTTATTAATATTTGGTTAGGTTAGGTTAGGTTAGGTTAGGTTAAATCAACCAATCCAATAAATATGTATGATTCTTTGAAGAAATTATTGATTTGGTGGCGCTGAAACGGTGGCACTGAATAGTCTGGCGCTGAAATGGGCTGGCGCTGAAACGGCGGCGCTGAAACGGCGGCGCTGAAACGGCGGCGCTGAATCGTACCCTACCCCAAGAGGATGGCTAAAATCTAATTTTTTTTATTGTTGCAGATTGAGCCAAATGAGATGCTGACACAGACAGTAGAGCCACACAATGATTTCTTTGCTGCACAATTCCTGCTTGGCTTCCCTGTTCCAGGCCTTTATCAGGTAAATATAATGATGCACTATGACATTAACCTTCTTGCACATCAGTGGATTCAAACAATGTCAACACGTGTTTTTCAAAGTTAAACTAGCTGTAAATAAAGAATATTTTCTTTAAAATAACACTGCACTGCGCTATATATTGTCAATATGTAAAATAAATTTCAAAATGACCAATAATTTGCTTGGAAACACAGAAAAAAAGCGTTTAGTTGAAGAGAGTCTCAAGCAAGATGTTACCTCCAGTGAAAACAGAGAGAGACTAACGCCGGTTTGCTGTGTTAAGAGGCTGGATGCCGCGCATTAAACTAGTCACTTTACCTTCAATTATGTTCAATAATTGTGAAAATGACTAAAAAATTGAATATTAAACTTTTAAAATTATTGAATAGTATAAACTTCTTGATATTTATTAAAATAGTAAGGAATTTAAGCCCTAGAACCGATTAATGTATTGGCGGACTGATACTAAAGCTGGTTGCCCGGTCAGTGCAAGCAAAAACATGTTGAGGTCAGTTCGTAAGAAATTCGTTAACCGAATTTTTGTTCGTTAACCGAATTGAAGATCCTTATGGAAGGCAGTTCGTTAACCGAAATTTCGTTAACCGAGGCGTTCGTTAAACGAGGGGTCACTGTATTTGCGAATCCGTGAATGCTAAACCCGCGTATGTGAAGGGCCGACTGTACAGTAATTGGTTCTATGTTTACATTCGTTTCCAGTTGAGTAAATATCAAGAAAGTTGTGCTTTTGAATATTTTTTTCATTTTTTATATTAAAATTATTGGTCATTCTAATTTAGTTAACATATTGAAAAAAATATATTACAGTACAGGGAACAGTTTTTGTGTGCCCATCAGCTGATCGAATCACCCACCAACGCTTCTCAGTTTAACTTTGTTTACAGTGGAGTGAACATCCTGTTTGTTGGTCTCTTGAATATTTTTGCATTTTTACGTTAAAATTATTGGTCATTCTGAAATTTAGTTCATGTATTGATAATATACAGTGCAGAAATTATTATGAAACATGAAGAAGGCATTAGAACCTATGCACTCTGTAAAGAAAATGGCATGTCATCATCGACTGCCTCTACAATCAGCTGTTTGATATGTAAACAAAGCTGCCGGGAATACAACATACACACCTCAAAGTAAGTTAAAGTACAGTACAATATTCTATTGTTTTTTATTTATTATTATACAGCATACTGTACAGTAGAGTACTGTACACCTAGACCCCGACTTACGACTATATGGACTTACGTCCATTGGTACTTACGACCTGCTTTGACCGTACGTCCATACGGGACATACGACTGCGACCGCCGTGACCAAAATTTTTTTCAAATGACGTGCGCATTTTCTATACCGAAACGTTTCCGTCCCGGGCGAGAGGGAGGGGTGGCTTGGGTCGCCTCGTGGCTACACTCACTCAGTGGAGCGCTTTGTTTGTGTTTGGCTATCGTATCCTATACTGATCGCGCTGTGAACTTTCGTTATTATTGTATTTAATTGACTTTATAATGACTGGAAAGCGTAAAAGTGAGAGTGCTGGTGGTACTCCAAGGAAAAGGAGACAGGCAATTACTTTTGAGATGAAACTGAAGATAATAACACAGTATGAGAATGGAAAAACAGTAGCAACGATCTCACGCGACCTAGGTTTCTCACACTCGACTATATCCACTATTCTGAAGGACAAGGAACGTATTCGTGAAGTAGTGAAAGGAACAACACCTATAAAGGGAACTATAATAACAAAGAAAAGACAAGGTCCTATCCACGATATGGAAAAATTATTGGTGATATGGATAGAAGACCAGATGCAGAAGCGTGTACCCTTAAGTGTTCTAACCATACAGGCTAAAGCAAGAAGCCTGTTCCAAAGCCTGAAGGAGCAGGCAGGAGATGAATGTGATCAAACCTTTACAGGAAGTCAAGGGTGGTTTGATAGATTTAAAAAACGCTACAGTCTACACAGTGTTAAGGTGAGTGGAGAGGCAGCTAGTGCCGATGTTGGTGCTGCCGAAGCTTTTAAGGAGGAGTTAGATGATGTGATTGTGGAAGGGAATTATTTGCCAGAGCAAATATTCAATGTGGATGAGACTCGATTATTGTGGAAACGCATGCCTGACCGGACATACATCCACAAAGAGGCAAAAAAAATGCCCGGATTCAAGGCATTCAAGGACAGAATTACACTTCTGTTGGGGGGGAATGTTGCTGGTTTCAAGCTAAAGCCCTTCATGTCAGCAAGCACACACTGCCAGTGTTTTATCGCATTAACAAGAAAGCCTGGATGACCCTAGTACTATTTGAGGATTGGTTCATGACTTGTTTCATTCCACGAGCCAAGGAGTATTGTCTGCAACAAAGGATTCCATTCAAGATTTTACTGATTTTGGATAATGCTCCGGGACACCCACCACACCTGGACGACATGCACCCTGATGTTAAGGTAGTGTACATGCCACCTAACACTACCTCTATCATCCAACCCATGGATCAAGGTGCTATTTCTGCCTTTAAAGCGTATTATTTACGCACGACCTTCGCTCAGGCTGTTGCTGCTACTGAAGGTGAGAAAACGCTCAGACAGTTTTGGAAGGAGTACAACATTTTGTCATGTATAAAGAACATTAGTGCAGCATGGGATCAGGTTACAAAACATTGCATGAATGGAATATGGAAGAAAATCCTGAAAAGATATGTGAACAGTTTCAAAGGATTTAATGAAAGTGAAGTTATTTTGGATATTAGTAACAAGATAGTGGAGTTAGGTAAACAGCTGGAGTTAGAAATTGATACTGAAGATGTTGGACAGTTGGTTGAAAGTGTAGCAGAAGAACTCAGTAACGAGGATCTTATTGAACTAGATGCACAGAAAGTTGCAGAGGAAGAAGAGAGACAAAATGTAGAAGAAGAGCCTGCACCCCCAAAAAGTTTTCAGTGAAACATATGGCAGAGGCATTTGCTACAATTAATAAAGCAATGCAAATGTTTGATGACATGGATCAAAATTATGAGCGTTATGCCAAAGTTGACAGAATGATCCAAGATTCACTTGCTTGCTACAGAGAAATTTATAATGAAAAGAAAAAGAAAACTGTGCAGTCTAAATTGGACACCTATTTCAAGAAGTCCCCCAGTACTGGCTCCTCACGCCCCACCAGTGCTGCCTCTTCACTCCCTCAAGATGATCCAATACCTTCAACCAGCAAGTTACCACAGTACATAAACCTGTCTGAAGGAAGCGACATTGATGACCCACCCAGCCCTGTCTCCTCTTCTGCTTCTTCCAATTAATATAGTCTCCATGTATCCTGTAAATAGAAAATTATGGGGGCCCCGTGTGCATTCAGCTGACTACATTTAAGGTAAGTGCTCAGTCACACTGTATCCATTCCTCATTATTTATTACTTTTACTGTACTGTATCCATTCCTCATTATTTTTTACGTTTAGTGTACTGTATTTCATTGTAGATTTTTAAAAAAAATTTGAAAAAAAAAAAATTTTGAATTTTTTTTTTTGAAAATTTTTTATTTTTTATTTTTATCTATATCGGACTTACGACCATATCGGACTTACGACCTGGATTTGGGTCCCTAACCCCGTCGTAAGTCGGGGTCTAGGTGTATTTAGTTTATATTTAATGTTTTGTTAATTCTATTACCGGTATACAGTACTTTGTATGTACTTTTTCTGTGAGTTGGAACCAATTACCCAATATCCCATTGAAATAATGGATTCAGTTAACAAAATTTTTGGTTAACGAACGACTCTGTGGAACCATTTGTGTTCGTTAATTGAGGGACCACTGTACTGTATTTCAAATACTTTTTTATATTCATATATAACTACTGTAGTTTGAACATTCAGGATAAGTCTTTCGGGTGCCTACCCACACCCGAGGACTTATCCCGAATGTTCCAATAATAATTTCAGATTACTAAATAGTATCCCGAACCGAATCGCGTATACAGTAGACTCGTAACTTTCGTGAGGGTTAAGTTCCTGGGACCTCACTTGTGGGGGTACGTAATATTGGTTCACACTCAGGATGGGATGGAGAAAGGAAACTCACAATGTGCTCTCTGTATACATATTGTATGGATGTACAATGCAGCTTGGTGCTGGGAAGGCAGCATGGTTACAAGTGTTGAGTAGAGAGAGCTGGTTGGTGAGGGTGCTCAGAGGAGGACCAGCTTGTGGGTCGCCATGCTCGCCGGCAGGAGCGAGGGCCGCCAGGCAAGAGCAGAGGAGGTGGTGTTGAGAGATGTTGCTTGCTGGTGGCGGTATGTAGAAAGAGATTGGTCACCACGAGGTGAGGTCTTATATAGCGGGGGTAGGCGTGGCTTAATAGTTGACCTCAGTCATGTAAGGCGGCGCTGGTTGCTGACCTAGACCACGAGGGCAGGCTGGTGAAATCGTGGGGTCGGCTACTCAGCGACAAAAGCGTCTGTAGGGGAAGAATCCACTACACACTCCTAAAAATCCCCTAAATCGCCCTTAGATCACTATATATACACATGCTCACTAGAACTCTTAAATCATTACTGTAATGTAATACAGGTCCACAATCCCTTATCCCTTATTATTTTGAGGTGTGTAATGTCTACATTCAAATTATTTGCTGTCTTGAAAGGATTCTAGCAATGCAAATTATATTCTCCTAACTTTAGTCTGTGACATTTTATAAGATAATTTTTTTTAAGCCTAAAACTACCTTCACACCTTCACCCCTGGGAAGAGAGAGGTGATGTGTTGACAGCCAGGCAGGGGAGAGGAGTGGGGGGTGAGGTGAGATATTCATCAGCCAGGGGGGGGAGGGGGGGACATTAATCCCGTGTGTCTTATCTGTCATATAGAAGAGTATAAGTTTTTCGCTTATAAAATGTCATTGCTGGGATTCTTGTAAGACAGTGATTAATTTGAATATAAACATGCTATAGTTTGCACTAGACATAAAAATCTTAGAAATTATTTAGTACATTTGAGTATAGTACAGGTTTGCCCTTAGGACAATTATTTCTTTTACTTTTTTTTTTTAGGATGGTGTGTGCATGTAAAGGAGTAAAAATAAATTAAGAAAATTATGTATATCAAGCAGGGTGGAGTGTTTTGCGGGCTAGCGTTTGGCGCTCTGACGATCCATTGTGAGAATTTTGAGCTTGAAATTGGAAATTGTAACCTAATCCCGGGGTAATCCGCGTATAGTTGAAACCGCTTAAGAAAAATACACATAAGTTGCTAGTGTACTGTATTTGGTTTAAAACAATGAATTACAGCTCAGAGGATGCTTTTGGGTTAATAATAAGTAACCCGAGTGTGTAAAAAAAATGGCCGTCTGAGTGTTACTGGGTGGCAAATGCAACACTGGGCTACACAACTACGTGCTATCTCCATGGATATTATT
The DNA here is from genome assembly GCF_018991925.1 of Homarus americanus. NCBI lineage: Eukaryota > Metazoa > Arthropoda > Malacostraca > Decapoda > Nephropidae > Homarus > Homarus americanus. Next base: position 4,195,888 of record NW_024733734.1, read on the forward strand.
CTTTGTTTAGGATATTTTTTTTTTCATATTTTCCCCTCATTTATCATTCATTTCAATAAGTGGTCAGTTTCTCAGGATTGCATCTTGATCACTAAGTGAGGGATACCAGTAAGGCATAAAAACTTTGTGCTAGTTGTATCAGAAAATTATGGTTTCTAAAAATTTCAGAAATCACAAAACTTTATTGACACACTTAGGTATTGTTCCAAGAGGTCACAACATTCTCTGGCAGGCTATTACAACAATTAATGGAATTATTTTGATATCAACACTTGATTGTGAAGAAATTTTGCTGTACTGTACGCCCAGATAATTCGCGGATATTAATTTCGTGGTCCCCTATTATTCGCGGAAGACACCCTGGATGTATCCAAGAATGTCTGCGGGTGGTTTTAAAGTTTCTGGCATTTTTGCAGCCGGGACAGGGAGCCATTCATTCTAGAGACAGTAATTTCCTTTACCTGTATTGTATATATGTGTGTGTATGTCTACACACACTCGCATACACATATATATAATACAGGTTGTACCTCTCTAGTCCGGCATTCTGTGGTCCGGAACGATTTTAGTTTGTCCAATTGGTAGATAGGCAGCTTTTTTTTTTTTTTTTTTACTTATCTGAAATATTATTATTATTACAGGAGTATTAAATTTTTGCCCCTCAGGTCCTAATGTGGGTCAGTGACCTATGCCCGGGTGGGCTAATCCCCTTAAAAAAAAATAAGCCGCGGGAAATTAAGGTTTGTTTACATCCGGCAGTTCAACTGCTCTCTCACTCTCTCTCTCTGCTTGTCTATACAGAGTACAACATTTAACCCTTCAATATATATGAGCAGTAAATAAGTGTTGCTTTCATATTCTTATGTAGAGTAATGAAGATATGTTTTCACATGTGCGCACTTACATACAAGCAGTCTCACTTTTTTTTTTACCATTAATGGTTAGCTACTTATATTGTTCCATTTATTAACATTAAATAACATTACAGGTACTTCAAGCAACCATATTCATTTTTTACATTAATTTTACTACAGCTAAACTCAGGGTTTATTTTCTTCAGTTTTATATGTAGAACCAATCAGTCACTGGTTTCGTAAGCTTTAACATAAACAATGCCGGCAGCTGTCTCGTCTCCTCTAATATTCCACGTATTATTAATAAATTGTATTGTTAATTTTGCACACACGTACATTAATTCAATAAAAACAATTCAGAAACATTAATTAAAATATATATGAACAGTAAATAAGTGTTGCTTTCATATTCTTATGTAAAGTAATGACGATATGTTTTCACGTGTGCGCATGCGCACTTACATATGCGATCTCTCTTTTTCTTTACCATTATCGTTAGCTACTTCTATTGTTCCATTTATTAACATTAAATAACATTACTTAAAACAACCATATTAATTTTACTACAGCTACACCCAAGGTCTTATTTTCTTCAGTTTTATATGTAGAACCAGTCAGTCACTGGTTTTGTAATCAACGAAAACAATGCTGTGCCATTTCCTCATGTGTTTTAATTTTCTACGTATTATTAATGAATTGTATTGCTCATTTTGCACATATAAACATTAATTCAATAAAAAAGACATTCAGTAATAAACAATAATGAATCTTTTGTACATAAGAGAAATGACGCTGTTTACACGATTATGCACGTCGTCTGCACGTTGGCGGGCCGTTCAAACCCGTCGAAATTCAAGTTTCCGCCGTCAAAATTTTTATTTATTTATTTTTTTGTGTTCCAATAAAATACGTTAAGAATTAAAAACTCGCGAAATTTGAGAAGCTACTATACGACATTTAACCCTTCAATATGTGTTCAAAGAGACCATGACGCAGAGAAAGTGGTGCTAGTGCTTCCAGGCATAAGCACAAGTCACTATCTATCCAGGAAAAGGGTGAATTTCCATGGTCCGGCACCGGTCAGGTCCCGAGGTTGCCGGACTAGAGAGGTACAACCTGTACAGGTAAAAGAAATATTTGTCCAAAGGGCAAACACATCAGGGGAATATACGTACATTTCTTTGTACACAAGTAAAATGTACCCCCCCATTCAGCAAATGTTATTCGCGGATTTGGTGATTCACGGCCATTTTGAAAAATTAACCCCCACGAATTTGAAGGGCATGCTGTACTGCACTTCAGTCTTCAATTAAATTTTAGGTTATAATAATCCTATAAAATACAGTACTTTAACAATAGCCTGCTATTTCCCCTTCTTGTGTGATTTAGGTGAGTGTGGACACATCAGTCACAGATGATTCAGATGATGCCTGGCAGACAGGACCCCGCCACACACTTACTGTCAAATCACAAGAGGACCCAGCTAGCAAGGCAAGTGTCTCACAAGCTCCACGCCAGGTTCCTCCCAGCCAGTATGCACCTTCCAGTTCTCAAGGAGCACCAGGACCTCCTCCAGGAGTTAGTGTTTTACCTCCTGTTCCTCCAGGCACTAATCCTCCACCTGTTCCACAAATTTCTCAATTCAACATGCCAAGACCAGGACATTGAATGCTGTGACTTTGATTATTTTAAAACTAAAAATAATTCCAATCTAATTAAATTTATGAACAAATGTACTGAAACAAAACAATTAACTAATGTACTTCAGATACTGAATAAATATTACATGTATTATTTATATTATTAATAGCTACCCATTATCTTTATATTATACTCATTGTTATAGTGTTACGCAGGAGTGATGCTTTCATAGTTATGTGTACGGATACAAGAAAACTCAAGAGAAAGAAACAATGCTTTCACTTGTAATAAATAGCCTTTGGTAACATATAGGCAATAGTACAGTAAACCCTCGATAACTCGGCCTTCCATATAACTTGGCATGGATATGGTCACGGAATGTATTAGTATAACTCGAGAAATGCCGAGATATATAAAATTATCGGGGAAAATCTCGGCATATCAGGCCACCTGCATCACCTACCATGCCTCTGTGTCACCTACCATACCTCTGTGTCACCTACCGAGCATCTGTGTCACCTACTTCAGTATGCTTCATTCTTCACCTGCAGTGATGGTAAGTGTCACTTTTATACATTTAGTAATTACATGTACAGTTCACACATATATGGGTCAACAATTTTTTATTGTTGTATTTTTGTAGGATGGGGAAAGTGCCTCGATAAGTCGGAATTTGGGATAACTCGGCAAGGCCAGAGCCCAGTATGTGCCGAGTTATCAAGGGTTTACTGTACTAATGTAAATGTTGGCTATTCACATGTATTTATTACAGGTTGGGTAATGGGTATCCCATATCTGAAATTCCCAAGTCCAAAATGCTCTGAAATCCAAGTCTATTTCATTATATCTATGGTAGATAATACACTGAATATGGCATATATCATAATTTTTATGAGGGTAAGTATGTATGTGTAATGAATAAAGGTAAGACATAGGCTGCTTTTTTTTTCTTTATCTTTTTTTACGGGGATTGGCCCACCGGGGCACAGGTCAACGACCCACATCGGGCCCCTGGGGGCGGAAAAAAAAGAGAGAAATTAAAGATAGAAAAGGAAAAGGTTATGTTAATCTACACCACGAAGATTCCGGAAAACCAGCTTTTTAAAGTGAGACATTGTATGAGTGTGGAAACACAGAAGGCAGAGCATTCCACTGTTTGGCTGTGTGAGGAAAAAAGGATGTACTATAATGGGTTATTCTAGTGTGACTGACATCCACAGAGAAATGGTGGGCACCGCGGGCAAGACGTGTGTTGCGAGCCCACGGCCTTGCCGGCAATATACAGGACGCCAAATCCACCGAACATTGCCTGTTAAAGTACCTGTAAAAGAGAGAGAGAGTGAAGCAATATTGCAGCAAAGAGAAAGGGAAGAAAGATTGTCAACTAAAGGAGGAGCGTTAATAAGACGAAATGCCTCGAGTTAGGGCCCCATCCCTGTTGGGTGAGCTACCCCATTATACATGATATACGTATTCCCAACACTGAAAATATCCCAAATCCGAAACCCTTAAGGCCCCAAGAATTTCGGATAAAGGATACCCAACCTGTGTATATGAGTAATTTACAGTGCCTGAATTACCCGGTAACTAAGCACAGTTGTAAAAAGTACCGTACTTGGATTCTTAAGTAAAAGTATTGTTACATTGGCAAAATATTACTCAAGTAGAAGTAAAAAAGTTCAGACCCCCCTACCAAAAAAAATCGCGGGGGTTAGGTTCTCAAAATGGCCGCGAATAACATTTGCGGATGGGGGGAGGGACATTTTTACTTGTGTACAAAGAAATGTATATTCCCTTTATGTGTTTGCCTTAGGACAATTACAGGTAGTCCTCGACTTACGACCTACTTGACCTACGACCTACTTGACCTACGACCATCCGGACATACAACCGCCTCAGTCATACCAAAAAATTTTCAAACTCTGTATGTATTTGCTAGGACCGAAATGTTTCCGTCTCGTACGAGAGAGTCGCGTGGGCTGGGTCGCCTCGTGGTGTACAGCGACCACGCCGTAGCACGCTCAGTTGGTGTTTGGCCATTGTTGTTGTCGGTAGTGATCGCGCTGTGTACTGACAATATTTTTTTTTCTAATTCCCTTTAGAATGACTGGCAAGCATAAAAGTGAGAGTGCTGGTGGTGCTAGGAAGAAAAGGAGACAGTCAATTACTTTTGAGATGAAAATGAAAATAATAATGCAATATGAAAATGGAAAAACGGTAGCAACCATTTCACGCGATCTTGGCTTCTCTCACTCGACGATATCGACAATTTTGAGGGACAAGGAACGAATTCATGGGGTAGTGAAAGGATCAGCACCTGTAAAGGGAACAATAATAACGAAAAAAAGATAAGGTTCTATTCATGAGATGGAAGATCATTTTTTTTTTTTTTTTTTTACGAGATTAGCCCACCCAAGGCACAGGTCACTAACCCATATCAGTGCCTGGAGGGCAAAAATATAATAATAATAATAACTACAGTTGTACCCCGCTTAACGCGGTTTCACTTAACTCGATTTCTCATATACGCGGTGCCTCGCCAGAACCGAACTTTCACTTAACGCGGTTCATCTACCCATATACGCGCAGAGTGTCCGGTTCGAGACGTTATTTTTAAATTCGCCCCACCCGCCACCCGCTGCCGCCTGCCTCGCCTCTCCCTTCTCCTCCTCCTCCCTCCCTCCCCTCCCGCCTGGGCAAGCCGCGCTGTAAGGTTGCGTAGTGTGTGTCTTTGTTGCGTTATCACTGACGTCATATGACATATCGGACTGTGATTGGCCATGCATCCCTACCCCCTCTGCTGCTAGCTGTAATTGGTTTAAAGTAATATGACGTGTCCACCCGGGGAGGGAGAGAGGGAGGAAAGAGGACGCTGCCGCGCTAGTTTCATCCCTCCAGGCCACACCGTGTATATGTGCATCCATTGTTCTGTGAAATGGCTTCCGCCGGACCACCACCGCCACCAGAGACAAACCTTTCCTTACCTGGACCCAGCCGCCCTAAGCCCAAGAAGACACGCCGTGGCCTAAGCTACAAAGTGAAATACCAGATCATTCAAGATTTGGAGAAAGGAACACGCCGTTATTCTCACGCTACTAAAGTATATATACAACGAACGCCATTCAGATACAAGTATGATGCAGCCAAGATTAAAGAACACATGAAAATCAAGCAAAGTCTGCAGGCGCTTCAATGATCAAGTATTGCCAAACAGGGTGCTGTAAAGGCGGGAAAATTTACAGAGTTATTTGATCTGGCTACGGACGTTAGTCGATGGCGGTGGACACGCCGCCACGCAGAAAGGCCACGGAACTTTACGAGAAATAAAGAGCAAGGGAATCAGTGAGCCCAAACCTTCAAATGCTTCTCTGGTTACGAAGGGTTAAGAAGAGGAACAAGATCACCATCATCAACATTGGTGGTGAGGAAGGAAAAGGACCGTATAAGCAGAGATTTTCCTCCGTTTCACGGAGGTTGGTAGGAAGCGACAGTATGACTGACGACTCAGGAAGTTTAATACGGACTTAATCTGGTCTTTTCTGGAAAGTTACCTTCCAAGACCTTCAAGTATCCAGTCTGCCAGCAAGGGGCTGAAGTTGCAGAAGGAACGATCACCGTCTTCTTTACCACCAATGCCTGTGCCCCGTAAACCAAAGTTATCGGTGATTCAATACAGTTCCAAAACTCAGACGCTTGAGCAAGAATATGGACATGAACAAGCTTAATGTCCATCATTAACCGCACGAAGGCGGATACGTCCTCTTCTGGTTTGAATTACTTGTTCCCAACGGGAAGAAATTCTGCATAGCAACAGAATGTTCCATTCAATATTTTGTTGCTCCCTTGACAACGCATCTGTGACACTCGCCTCTACTTATGGATCGTCACCCCCAACGTAAAGTGGTCTTCCTTTTCCTCCCAACACTACGCCATTAATCCAGCCTGGTGGACCAGGAAAGTTGATCTGCAATGAAAGCTGCATACTGCAAAGCAGTTCAAGCCCTGAATGACTCTCTACCAACACCAAGGATGAGTTGCGAAGCTGGGTGACACCGACAGCGAGAGTAAAAGCGACGAGGACAAGGAACAAGAGGTGGTGATCAAGCAGTTCCTTGCCAAACAGTTTTGGAAGAAGTTTAACGCCAAACAAGCTGTAGACTTTGGTGGAGTGCATGATCAGCTGTCTATTGCTACGCATTCACAAGTGCATGGAGACATGTGTTGCACATGGCATATCAGCTGAGAGGAGGAGCCCAACTGCACTGGTGAGGTTCAGACTGTTGCAGTAGCAGGACCTTGCCAGAGAAGCTGTAAAATAATATTACAGCTGAAGGCTTCCGAGACCACCTCAACGAAGACATCCTGGAGGTGATCAGGAGATTCCATGTGACTGCTGCATTTGAGATGTTGGAAGATGAGCACGCCAGTAGAAGAGGGAAGAAGGTAAAAATATTCAAGAACACAAGTTAAGTCATAGTGATATTAAGGGTGCCATGGAGTGTGTAGAAAAATGAAGTCCTTCCTTTCCTGCGACAATGACGATAATTGCTTATGAAGTCTTCCATACCCGCTGGTGCAGGCTATGGAGCCGCAGACATCACGGTGTATCACAACATTAACACTAGCCACAAAAAAGTATTACCAGTTCTTTCACCACAACCCACCACAGCCAGCCAGAGCTAGTGATAGTGACAGAAAGTGACTTTGAGGATTTGTCAGAAGCCCCACAACTGTGGGTGACAGTGATGCAGGATGCACCTAGTAATGGTGATTCACCTGGAGGGCCAGTAATCTGCCCTCTGCCTGCAAAATCCAGCCTCCATCCTCTCGCATGCCGACCCATCTCTCTCTTTCTACTAATTCTAAGTGTTCACAACATAACTTTTAGTTTTCCTAACTCAACCTTTGTTTTTCCTAACCCAATCTCTTCTATATTACTTGTTTGTTCATACCATCATGTTAAGATGTACCCTTTACCACAACATATTTGTGCGTCAGTCAAAAGTGGAGTTTGAGGGTCGGGCTGGGGCCCCTGCTGGAATTAATCCCATATGTTCTGTTGTTCACTTAATGCAAGTTTTTCACTTAACGTGTACCTGTGGGTTAAATTGAATCATGCTAAGCGGGTACTACTGTATTATTATTATTATAATAATTCAAAAATTAATAACAAAATACTAAAAATAAAAATAAAATACTAAAAATAATTATAATACAAAAGTGTGTGTCCTTAAACCTTCTAACCCTACAGGCTAAGGCAAGAAGCCTTTTCGAAAGCATGAAGGAGCAGGCAGGAGATGAGTGCGACCAAAACTTCACAACAAGTCATGGGTGGTTCCATAGGTTTAAGAAGCGTTACAGTTTGCATAGTGTAAAGGTGGGTGGAGAACAGCAAGTGCTGATGTGGGTGCTGCCGAAGCTTTTAATGAGGAGCTATATCATGTCATCGTGAATGGAAATTATTTGCCTGAGCAAATATTTAATGTGGATGAAACTGCATTATTCCAAGCGCATGCCAGAACGGACATAGATCCACAAAGAGGAGAAAAGCATGCCGGGATTCAAGGCATTCAAGGACCGAATCACATTTCTGTTGGGGAGTATGTAGCTGGTTTCAAGATAAAGCGCTTCATGATATATCATTCAGAGAACCCAAGGGCTTTTAAACATGTCAGCAAGCACACACTGCCAGTGTTTTATCACAGTAACAAGAAAGCATGGATGACCCTAGCAGTGTTTGAGGATTGGTTCCCGAGTTGTTTCATTCCACGAGCCAAGGAGTATTGTCTGCAACAAAGGGTTGCATTCAAGTTTTTAATAATTTTAGATAATGCTCCGGGACACCCACCACACTTGGACGACCTGCACCCTGATGTTAAGATAGTCTACCTTCCACCTAACACTACATACACTACCTCAATCATCCAACCCATGGATCAAGGTGCAATTGGACATATATATTAAGAAGTCCCCCACTGCTGTCTCCTCACGCCCCACCACTGCTGCCTCTTCACTCCTAAGATGATCCAATACCTTCAACAAGTATGTTAGCCTGTCTGAAGAAAGCAAAATTGATGACCCACCCTGCCCTGTCTCCTCCTCTGCTTCATCAGCTGACTATATTAAAGGTAAGTGCACAGTAACACTTTATTCATTCTTCATTATTGATTACTTTTACTGTACTGTATTTCATTTTAGAATTTCTATGTACGTACTGTATTATTTTAACGCTTTTTCAACTTACGACCTGGTTGTTGGGACGGAACCCCGTCGTAAGTCGAGGAAACCTGTAATATATATATATATATATATATATATATATATATATATATATATATATATATATATATATATATATATATATATATATATATATATATATATATATATATATATATATATATATATATATATATATATATATATATATATATATATATATATATATATATATATATATATATATATATATATATATATATATATATATATATATTACAGGCTTAAATTCCTTACTATTTTAGTAAATATCAAGAAGTTTATACTATTCAATAATTTTAAAAGTTTAATATTCAATTTTTTAGTCATTTTAACAATTATTGAACATAATTGAAAGTAAAGTGACTAGTTTAATCGCGGCATCAGCCTCTTAACACAGCAAACAGAGTTAGTCTCTCTCTGTTTTCACTGGAGGTAACATCTTGCTTGAGACTCTCTTCAACTAAACGCTTTTTTCTGTGTTTCCAAGATTGAGTCATTTTGAAATATATTTTACATATTGACAATATATAATGCAGTGCAGTATTGATTTAAAGAAAATAATCTTGAATTACACCAAAGAGCTAAAATTTTATGGGTGAAATGGTGCCATGGGGTGACTTCTCTTCCACCCCAATGCCTTCTCTTCTTCCTTCTCCTCCACCCCTATTCTAAATCCATCATCATCATCATCATCCAGGAGCCTTCTCATACACACCTCCAAAGTAAGTGAACTTTTCTACCATTTTGTTGAATTTTTGTAAATTTTCCGTGAGCTGGAACCAATTACCCAAAAACCCATTGAAACAATGGTTTGATTAAACGACCTTCTGGAACAGTTGAGTTTGTTAACGGAGGGTCACAAAAAATATATATATATATATATATATATATATATATATATATATATATATATATATATATATATATATATATATATATATATATATATATATATATATATATATATATATATATATATATATATATATATATATATATATATATATATATATATATATATCTATATGAGGTACGTTAAGTGAACAACAGAACATATGGGATTAATTCCAATAGAGACTGGCCCGACCCAAACTCCACTTTTGGCAGACACACAACTATGTTGTAGTAAAAATTTTATCTTAACTTTATGATGGTATGCACACAATTAATAATTAAGAGAAATATCAATAATAATGAGTTTTTAACACTTGCATTAGTAGAAAAGATGGCTGGGCACAGGGATGGGGGTTGGTTCGAGGCAGAGGGCAGATTATTGGCCTCACCTGTATCACTTGTATCAATTGTATCACTATCCACCACAGAGGCTTGCAGGGCCTCTTTGTCAACCCTCAAAGGCCATATAAGTCCATATCCTCACTATCACTATCACTGACTTGGGCGGCTGTGGTGGGTGAAAGAACTTCGGTAATGTTTTGATGACTGGCGACCTTATCTGCATCGTCTTATGCCGCTTCCGCGTATATGATGAAAAATTCGCGTTAAGTGAAAGTTCAGCTCTGGCGAGGCACCGCGTATGTAAATAGCGTTAAGTGAAAGTTAAGTAATACTAATATATATATATATATATATATATATATATATATATATATATATATATAATATATATATATATATATATATATATATATATATATATATATATATATTTATATATTTTGAAAGGTATTACGGTGTCTTGATGAAAGTGGCGTGGCCTTATTACACACTTTCGCCTATGTTTGGGTCTTGGGGGGGAGTCACTTATCTGCCAGAGTATGACTAAAACTGAATTTTGAACTAAAAACCTTGGTCGACTTATAACTTACAGTCGTACAGGTTGTAATAATTTGTTGCAGTTGGGAAGCTTCGTGACATCACTAGTGTATAATGCATCTCCATATGCCTTGGTTTATTCATTGATCAGTTGTCCAAGCACAAAAGTAGCCAAGTCAAGCCATCATGTACCAATTTTAAAATAAAAATTACAATGTAAAATGTTATAAGACAATGGTTAAGTAGTGCTGTTAACACTTAAGCCCCGGGTCAGGGTGCCGCTGTCAGTACCCCCCACCTGGGGGTAAATCAAGAAAAATCAACTTTTCATTTTTTCTTTTAAATGATAAAACAATAAAAAATGGATCAGAAAAACAATATATTGACCCTCTAGAAACTTCCCCTAGTAGTGCTGAGGTGGAGGTAGATATGAAGACACTGTTGGTTTGAAGCTTGTGGTCCCTCAGCACTTAGCAGCTATTTTTAGCCTCCTTTTTGTCCGAGGTGGCCAATAATGCATACCGTACATTTACTGATCATAAAACTTATTTGCTATAAATAATTCATTTGAATATTTTATTTGCATTATTTTTCATAAAAAGGTGCTTAACACGCATGATCGGTCACCCGGCTGTCTTTGTTTGGTAGAGCAAGTAATGCATAAAATAATTACAGTATAATTCCACAAATAAATACATTTATAACAATCATAGCATTATTTTCCAGTAATACGACACTAAAATACAATTACACTACTTTTAGCAATATTATTTTGATACATGATAAAATGGACAAACAAAAGTAGGTAATTACGTCCAAACTTCCCTGTGGCCGAGCATGTGGCTTGACAAGCAAATAGTCACACTGGAACCTGATAACCCACGCTGGGCATTTAAACAGTGGCAGGAAAAGGCGAGCATTCTGGAGTGTCACCTGAGGTGTAAGGGTTAATGTGTATGCTGTTTAAGTGTCTTGGCATTTCACCTCACCACCTGACTCTTGAACAAATCCTTCAATGTGCTTGGCAAGCTCAACAATATTGCTTTGAATGTTTGACATGCACACACACACGTGAATTAAGACAAACAACCAACCAACCAGTGAGGGTCTTGTTGTGTGACTACATGGAGGTGAATTAAAACAATAGCTGTCGAGGAGCTTATCCCTTGGCAACACTGGTGCATGCTACCACTCTATCTCTAATCACTCCACATTTTAAAATGGTATGGAATGTAATGTTGAACGGATCCAACTTTGCCCATTTAAACTTATATTTATCACAATCTCTCTAAAAAATACTTTAGGTTTCATTTTTATTAGAGATATCTTCAGGTCATGAGACCCATTAATCCCCTACCCAAGAAAGGGTGACCGGACATTCCATCAGGTCAGTAATATGAGACCACTAATCCCCCACCTGATGTTGAGCCAGGTCAGGTCCCCAACCCCCCCCCCAAAATACTTTAGCCTTTGTCTTTATTAAAGACATTTTCAGAAAATTCTCTCTATTTTCAACCCCGAAGAATTTGATTTTTAAATTCCTACTTTGGGAATGATCTTTCGAGCACATTTCATTTCTGGCTATCGGAAAGTTCCGGGTTTGAGGCAAAAAAAAATCTACCAAGAAAAGATACAGCGTGGCTTTTCTGTGCAAGGTCACTAGTCTGTGTTGGAGAGATACCTGTTATAAATAAGAAAATAAATTCTAGGTACAAAATTGAGCAAATAAATTCCAAGTTCAAAATGCACTATACAAATTTTGATGGAGTAAATAAAACCATATAATCTCTCTTATTCCTTTATTTAGATCTACTTAAGAGGGATAAACCTGGAGCTGTGGGTGGCACCAATACCCGGCCTACCATGCTTAACTGGCTTGTAGGTGATGGAGAACTCAGCTAGGTAATGACTGATCATCTCTGGCTGGAAAGTGAAAAAAAAGTAAATTAATAAAGTTAAATTTACTTTTAAATTAATAATAAAGAAACAACTGATGTAAAAATCGCATATCGACGAGAAAAGCAATGGTCAAATGCCTCCATTCCCATAAGAATGAATTATTCATTAGATAACATTTACTTAAAATGAAAATTAAGACATTTCCTGCTTTGGTACAGAATAGCATATACAGTATTTGATTACTGCATCCATTATATTTTTGGGTGGCCTACAACCACTAGTAGCCTCTAAATTCAGACTGATGGTAAGGCCTTCCATTATTGGTTAACAAAAAATATGAGAAACTGTATTCGCAAGTATGGTCCACATCAGTTCATCAAAAAGTAACATACAAAAATTCAACATCAGGTTTGTATTTGAGAGATATACAATACTCCTGTATTCTGCACTTTTATTATAAAACATGCTATTATTTGTATCCAAACCACCAAGACAAATGTACTACCATAAATAACAGTAACCAAAAGCATTGACATCCTATATATACCATATGTTCTTGAGGAGCATAGGGCAATTTAAAATAAATTTAAACACCCAATAAACCTCAAGGTTGATCTCCGAGCTTGCTTTATGACTGGATTACTGTCGAGTCCAGTCATTTGGTTTGCCACTCAGATATGGTCACTAAATACAAGGGTAAAGTTTACTTTATCCCACTTGCACCTTACCTAGAACATGCACAAACCAGACCATGATGGGACTAGCTCTCTCCTAAAGTTGTGTTAATACATTGCAAGGTATGCATTAAATATCCTACTTTTCAAAAATTATATTCTAATATATTTTTAAATTTTGCAATCTGATAAAAGTTTTGTTTTATCTTATCCAGGAACACTTACTCCATCTTAAAGCCGCTTTCTGAGAAAATGCTCACAATGCTGCCCTATATTCCCCTTATCTCGTCTTGTGTATTCTATGTATTGTTTCACCTTTCCTCCAACAATGTAGTCCCATCTTACTGTCAATACACCCACTAAATCTCCTGAGATTCCTTCCTGCATCTTTTTCATGTCCAAACCAACTCAGCAAATCACCCTTCACAACACTAAACAATTTACACCCTTTGCCATCCCAAACACTAACATATTCTTAAATAATAAATCTTCATTCCAAGTTTAAATAAAATATGATGGTAAGTGTTTTACAGTACCCTTTCCAAGGGTACATTCCTTCCCAAAATGATATTGTACTTCTAATTTCCCTTCTCCAGTAAACCATTTTTACTTAAAATCAATCCCAAACATTGTAAATGAAATATTTTACCTCTGCCAGCATTTTAATAACCACAAATCACCCTTTTAAATTTGCAAATTTTCCTACCCCTGGTAAGATTTTCCCAAAATACAGGTACTCCTCGACTTACGACAATTCAGACATACGACCGCCGTGGTCGCATAAAATATTTTTCAAATTACGTATTTTAAAGTACCGAAACGTTTCGGTCCTGTACGACAGCGTGGGCTGGGCAGCCTCGTGGTGTACAGCATCCACACCGTAGCCCGCTCAGTTGGTGTTTGGGCGTCGTTGTTGTCTTTAGTTATCGCGCTGTGTACTGACAATTTTTTTTTTTAAATCACCTTAAAATGACTGGCACGTATAAAAATGAGAGTTCTAGTGGTGCTGTGAAGAAAAAAAGACAGTCAATTACTTTTGAGATAAAAACGAAAATAATAATGCAATATGAAAATTGAACAACGGTAGCAAACATTTCACGCGATCCTGGCTTCTCTCACTCGACAATATCAACAATTTTGAAGGACAAGGAACAGATTTGTGAGGTAGTAAAAGGATCAGCACCTAAAAAGGGAACAATAATAACAAACCAAAACTTCACAGCAAGTCATGGGTGGTTCCAAAGGTTTAAGAAGCGTTACAGTTTGCATAGTGTAAAGGTGAGTGGAGAGGCAGCAAGTGCTGCCGAAGCTTTTAAGGAGAAGCTAGATCGTGTCATCGTGGAAGGAAATTATTTGCCTGAGCAAATATTTAATGTGATGAAACTGGCTTATTCTGGAAGCGCATGCCAGAACGGAAATACATCCACAAAGAGGTGAAAACCATGCCGGGATTCAAGGCCTGAATCACACTACTGTTTGGGGGGGGGGTGTAGTTGGTTTCAAGGTAAAACCCTTCATGATATATCATTCAGAGAACTCAAGGGCTTTTAAAAATGTCAGCAAGCACACACTGCCAGTGTTTTATCGCAGTAATAAGAAAGCATGGATGACCCTAGCAGTGTTTGAGGATTGGTTCCCGAGTTGTTTTATTCCACGAGCCAAGGAATATTGTCTGCAACAAAGGGTTGCATTCACACCACACCTGGACGACATGCACCCTGATGTTAAGGTAGTGTACATTCCACCTAACACTACCTCTATCATCCAACCCATGGATCAAGGTGCTATTGCTGCCTTTAAAGCGTATTATTTATGTACGACCTTCGCTCAGGCCGTTGCTGCTACTGAAGGTGAGAAAATGCTCAAGAGAGTTTTGGAAGGACTACAACACTTTGCAATGTACAAAGAACATAGCTGCAGCATGGGATGAGGTTACAGCTAAGTGCATGAATGAAATACGGAAGGTCCTGAAAAGATGTGAACAGTTTCAAAGGATTTAATGAAGATGAAGCAATATCTGAGATTAGAAACAAGATAGTGCAGTTGGGTAAACATTTGGAGTTAGAAATTGATAATGAAGATGTTGAGCAGTTGGTGGAAAGTGTAGCAGAAGAGCAAAGTAACGAGGATCTTATTGAACTGGATGCACAGAAAATTGCAGAGGAGGAAGAGAGACAAAATGTAGAAGAACCTGCACCCCCCAAAAAGTTTTCAGTGAAACAAATGGCAGAAGCATTTGCTACTATTAATAAGGGGATGCAAATATTTGAAGAAATGGATCAAAATGGTGAGCATTTTGCAAAAGTTGATAGACTGATCCAAGATGCAATTGCTTGCTACAGGGAGATTTACATGAAAAGAAAAGGCAAACTGTACAGTCTAAATTGGACACATATTTTAAGAAGTCCTGCCTCTTCACTCCCTAAAGATGATCCAATACCTTCAACAAGCAAGTATCCTCTGTATGTTAACCTGTCTGAATAAAACAAAATTGATGACCCACCCAGCCTCCTTCATCCAATTAATGTAGTCTCCATGTTTAATTTAAAAATTATTGATGCCCTGTGTGCTTTCATCTGACTACATTAAAGGTAAGTGCACAGTAACACTTTTTTTCATTATTGATTACTTTTACTGTACCGTATTTCATTCTAGAATTTCTATGTATTATTTTCGCATTTTCGACTTACGACCTGGTCAAGACGGAAGAAGAGAGACTGTACACTATTGTACAGGGTACATCAAATTCCTCCCCCTCAAAAAATTAATATCTTAATTTACACTGTATGACCCTTTGCAATTTCCTTCTACTATACACATGAATACACCCTATCAAGGTTATATGGTTCCTGAGCTTGACACTCCACAACAAGCATTGCACCACCACCACCTCCCAGTCTTCCAGCTCCAGCCACCCCTGCCTTCATCTCTCTCTGCACTTTATACTTATGAACATATCAAAACATTCAAATGATTCTAAATATAAAATTCATTTTTTTACCTATTACTGTATTAGTAACAATATGCATTATCCACACACCAGTTGGGTACAATTATTTTGGATGCAGTATGGGTTACCCGTGCAAATACCAACCTTAATTTCAACTTGATTGAAGGTCTTGCCATTATACACACCGACCATAGATCCTACCATTTCAGGTACAATGATCATGTCACGCAAATGTGTCTTGACAACGGCAGGCTTTTCAAGGGCTGGGCATTCCTTCTTAGCCTTTCTCAGCCTCTTTAGGAGAGCCATATGTTTACGCTTTAATCCCCGCTGGAAACGGCGACGCTGACGGCAAGGGAACAACTCAACCAGCTGTTCACTGAAAAGATTGACATTACAATAATAGTGTATGTAAAGCACACACTGTAAAATTTCAGAACAAAAAATTATAAATACAGCACAATGAAGGGCTACAAAATGCAATTACACTAACAGGATACTTCCTACATATTCCAGCTAACATACAGAGAGGGTGGAATGTACAGTCAACCAAAAAGTATCGAGACCGTAGGCTCTGGTGGAATAGAAAACAGGAGACATGTTCATGTATCAGTTGAGTCTTCGCCCAATGTTCCACATTAACAAAAGTTATTTTAGGCTAAATAATTTAGTGAGCATGAGGTTAGCCAAATTTTAACAAATTACATATGGAGTGTCAAAAATTAAAAAAAATTGCTTTAAGAACATAAGGAGTCTGCAATAGGCAGGTTGGCCTGTGCATGGCAGCTCCTACCGAGACTTACTACCACTCTCTATCATTCCGGGGTTCCAGCACTTACTACAAAGTTGCTAAGCTTGTTCCACTCATCTACCACCCTATTTGTGAACCAGTTCTTTCCCATCTCCCACCTAAACTTATCCAACTTAAAGCCGTTAATACGTGTCCTATCCTGCTCGGATATTATAGGAATTTTATCTATGTCACCTTTATTGATTCCTTTCACCCACTTAAATACTTCTATCATATCTCCCCGCACTCTTCGTCTTTCTAGGGAATGCAAGTTAAGTTTCTTTAACCTATCCTGATATGGAAGGTTTCTAGGTCCCGGAATCATTTTCGTCATTCTTCGCTGCACCGACTCTAGTGAATTGATATCCATTCTATAATAAGGGCACCAGAACTGAACCGCATAATCGAGGTGCGGCCTAACTAGAGCAAGATATAGTTGCAATAAGACCTCTTCTCTCTTGTTACTTACACTTCTAGATATAAAACCCAATACTGTTTGCCTTATTTCGAACATTAACGCACTGTTTTCTAGGCCGTAGGTCCGGGCTTACAAGTACCCCTAGGTCTCTTTCACAAGTCGACTTCTCTAGGATGATGTTGTAGAGCCACCAGACTGGTGCCGGCACTACAGTACCTCGGTTACCCTGAAATTGGTGCACCTGCAACTGCCTAGCTTATACTGTACTACAGACAGGCAAGGGCGGTCCAACTAATTACCCAAATGTAACCGCAATGAAGTCAAATAATGGTCCAACATGAATAAATCGGACTGCTAATCACTTCTCGACTAGTATTTGGTGTCACAAAGTCAAAAAACTGGAAAACTTACTTTAATCTGAGTTAATAGATCGCGTGCATCTACCGAGGGAGCGAGTAATTACCCAAATGGAGCCGCAATGAAGTCAAATGATGGTCGTACAAGCATAAATCGGGCTGTGAATCACTTCTCGATTATTATTTGGCGTCATAGTCACAAAAAATTGGTAAATTTAATTTAATCTGAGTTAGGTACATGCACTCGATCTATAAACCCAGATTAAATTAAGTTTACCAATTTTTTGTGACTTCGTGACACCAAATACCAGTCGAGAAGTGATTGGCAGTCCGATTTATTCATGTAGACCATTATTTGACTTAATTGCGGCTACATTTGGGTAATTACTAGCTCCCTCGGTACATGCATGCAATCTATTAACTCAAATTAAATTACGTTTTCCAATTTTTTTTTTACTTTGTGACAACCAAATACTAGTCGCGAAGTGATTGGTAATCCGATTTATTCATGTAGGACCATTATTTGACTTCATTGCGGCTACATTTGGGTAATTAGTCGGACCCAGGCAAGGGGGAACCTAAGTGAGGTGTGTAAACATCTGAGGCACTCCTCAGTCGAGTGTCCTTACCTGGAGCTGGTGGACGCTCGCCCCACAGGGGGTCACAGCTCAAGATGCAGGCAAACTTTTTCGGAGTGAGAATTGTGAACTCTTGGGACAATCTACCAGAGAATGTTGTGACGGCACCGAGTGTGAGCTGTTTCAAGTCCAGACTTGACCAACACTCGAGGAGGTTCAGATACATTCAGGAGCCAATTCATGCCCAGTGCTTATCAACAGTGCATAACAGAGTCGTGACCAAGCGCCACATGAGCGTCCTTCAGTTTACCCATAAAAGCTCATTACACAAAATGATGGTCCACCAGGAGGCTCAGAGGCGGGTCACCATCAGCCAAACACTTCACTTATAACAATTTAGTTTATGGCCACACTCACTTGTTCATGTCCAGCAGTTGGTCCAGGTCCACCCCTCGGTAGGTGAACTTCCTGAAGGTTCTCTTCTTCCGTAGTTCCTGGGCCTGTGCCTGTTATTAATACAATAAAACATCTTACCTACAATTGTCCGGCACACAAATTAAAAACAAATATCCATTTATATTTCACAATATCTTTTTAAGATTCTCATACATGTGTTGAATCATTATATATCTTTCATTAATGGTTTGTCTCAGTGTGTTGCAGGATGGAAATGGATTTATCAAAGGTAAGCTCCGCCAGACGTACGTCAGCCATGGTGACTTGTTGTGAAGGAAGGACCGCTGCTCAGGGTTGCCAACTCGGATTTTCAAATGTCGCTAGGCTGGTACCTAAAAGTAGCTAAATGTCGCTAAATCTTCCATGGAAAGTCGCTAGCTATTATTCCCCCCCTTCAGTATAAATAAAATGCATTATGTAAAAATAAAAATATTATTTTTTTTAAAGTTTAATGTGCACACTTACCTATTATTCAATAGTAATTGCATCCCAGTCCTCTTCGTAGTCGTCGGCAGTGTGAACAACTGTAGAGCTGGAAGCATGTGAAGTGCTTGGTTCAGGTTCTCTTGTAACTGTATGCCTCCACAGTCCCTATCTTTCTTAAAATATCACTAGGAAGTTCATAACTTGCACAACAGGTGTTCTGTCTTTTTAACCCATACTTTATTGTAAGAATTGCCTTTAATGTCGATAGTTTCATTTTGTTGCGAATTTTGATGTCACAAAGTTCATATTACTAAATATGCGCTCTACATCTGCGTTTGAATGCGGAAGAGATAAGGCAGCGAGTGCAATTTCAGCCAGATCATGGTAAGGGTTTTCACCTGTCGCATCTCTGTAATTTGCCACTTCTGACCACAATTTTAGGGTGTTAGATGTTTCTGTCCAGATTGTGTGATGCAGTTTTTTCCACTGGAAATCAATCTTGGTAAGGGTGCTGGAATCTTCTGTAAATAAGTGTGCCAAACCAAGTATATCTGATTTAATAGGCTTCAAGCATTCATCGGCACTCAGAAAAGAAATAGACTGCAGCACACGAATGTTGTCAGGTAAGCGTTGACCAAGTTGTTTTATGAGTTCAACCCGTTCAAATGTATTGTCCCTGTAACCCCGTTGCTATATATTATGGCTCGAAATTAGGAAAACTGAGTTTTCATGGACAGTCCCAAAAGTATCCAGAAAGTCGCTAGATTTCTGTGGATATCTCTAGATTTGCGACAAGTCGCAAATCGCTCTAAAATGTCGCTAGAAAAAAAACAAAAAGCTCTAGATCTAGCTACAAAGTCGCTAAGTTGGCAACTCTGCCGCCGCTGATGCTCCCTTGTCTCCCTCACACGGTATGACAAGACGCTACAGCAAATACTGCACCAATATGCTTATAGTAATAATAATAATAACAATAGTATTTATTCAATAAAATTATCATACAGGCTTGGACTTGGATTGTCATGTATATGAATTACACAGATATACAGTATGAATATATATAATTTTGGTTAGGCCGTGGATTATACAGTTTCATTTGTCTTGAGTCTCTAACCAATGCCTCTAATGTGAATAATGAACATAAAAAATCAATGTATTAGTTTATTTTTCAGGTAAATTATAATATATGAGATAATTCATAATAAAAAAACATCTGAATTGCATCATATACTATCTTCAACTTTTCAAATAAAAATAAAATAAATTGTTTGAACAAATTTTTCCCCCAAAAATTATTATGAATAAGGAATAATTTAGATGAAGTTATTAAATGAATTATTCAAATAATATAGTAAAATGCATTTACAAAGTTCAGTCATCATTTGTGTTGTTATGAGTGCTGTGTTTCATATATTTTTCTTTATATTTCATGAACTTATATGAAATTAAAGCTGTCTCATATGTAAAAATTTGTATGGCAAGTTAGTATTAAATTGAGTCAGAATAAGGAAAGGAGATATATTAACAGCTTGGTGGGGGGGGGGGGAATCTAATTTCAGTATTATTAAATATATATTTTTTTGTATGGCCGCTTATTGGTGCCAAAATTAAATAGCCAATGGATATAACTAACAAATTGACTAGTGTAGAGTTATGTATGCAATTTAGTGATAAATAATAAATTATTTCTCCTCGGTGAGACTGAAACAATATTATAAATATTAAACTACGGGACTAATATTCACCATTCTTACCATATATCTGCACTACCTATTTTAGTCTATTTATATTGTGCTGTACTATGTTTACACATGCTGAATCAGTTTAAGCTTCTGTGACGATTTTACTGAATAATATCTATTTTCTATCTGTTTTTGACCCGAATATCTGAACAATAATGTGGTTTTGTTAAAGGAACTGAAGGAGACTGGTAGGCGAACGGTCCTGTACTGTAAACACTTCACTCAGCATGGCCAGTGTGCAGGAGAAGAGTTGCTCGGTTATTGCAACTAATTTACCCACTGATGTCAGCAGACGTGAAATACAAGAGTTTTTCAGTGAAGTTGGACCCGTGAAGAAGTGCCATCTTGTGAGGGATAAAAGTTAGTGTTGTTTAGAGACCTTGTTGTAACATATTGACCGACAGGCTATATCACTTCTGCGCTTATAATGATAATGATAATAAATGATAATAATATTAATAATAATAATAATACAAATAATATAAATATTAATAATAATGAAATGTATGGTAGAAGTAGAGCAGACGGCTAGCACCTGAGCATGTTAATAGGGTCCGACTAATTACCCAAATGTAGCCGCAATGAAGTCAAATAATAGTCCTACATAAATAAATCGGGTTACCAATCACTTCTCGACTAGTATTTGGTTGTCACAAAGTAAAAAAAAATTGGAAAACGTAATTTAATTTTAGTTAATAGATCGAGTGCATGTACCGAACCTAACCTAACCTAACCTAACCTCGACTAGTATTTGGTGTCACGAAGTCACAAAAAATTGGTAAACTTAATTTAATCTGAGTTAATAGATCAAGTGCATGTACCTAATCTAACCTAACCTAACATAACACAACTCAGATTAAATTAAGTTTACCAATTTTTGTGACTATGACACCAAATAATAATCGAGAAGTGATTCACAGCCCGATTTACGCTTGTACGACCATCATTTGACTTCATTGCGGCTTCATTTGGCCACATTTGGGTAATTATTCGCTCCCTCGGTACATGCACGCGATCTATTAACTCAGATGAAAGTAAGTTTTCCAATTTTTTTGTGACTTTGTGACACCAAATACTAGTCAAGAAGTGATTAACAGTCCGATTTATTCATGTAGGACCATTATTTGACTTCATTTTGCTACATTTTGCTACGTTTGGGTACATTTGGGTAATTAGTCGGACCGTGTTTATATGGTAAAGGTGGAGAACCGTAGATATGAATATCATTGCAAAACACAATAATGGGAATCTTATGAATTTTATCTTTACAGTCAATAGTGTAAACAATTCTAAGACATTTTTCTTCTACGATGTTTCCCTTGCAAACAACTTGTATATGTCAGGGGGTCCAACTCGGCCCATTTCCAACTAAAGAACATAAGAAAATAAGGAGTCTGCAATAGGCCGGTTGGCCTGTGCATGGCAGCTCCTGTCGAGAGTTACTACCACTCTCTATCATCCATGAATCTATCCAGTCTCCTTTTGAAACTTTCCAGCATTCCAGCACTTACTACATAGTTGCTAAGCTTGTTCCACTCGTCCACCACCCTATTTGTGAACCAGTTCCTTCATATCTCCCTCCTAAACCTACACTTATCCAACTTAAATCTGTTGCTTCAAGTCCTATCCTGCTCGGATATTATAAGAACTTTATCTATATCCCCTTTATTGATTCCTTTCACCCACTTAAATACTTCTATCATATCTCCTCGCACTCTTCGTCTTTCTAGGGAATGCAAGTTTAGTTTCTTTAACCTATCCTGATATGGAAGGTTTCTAGGTCCCGGAATCATTTTCGTCATTCTTCGCTGCACCGACTCTAGTGAATTGATATCCATTCTATAATAAGGGCACCAGAACTGAACCGCATAATCGACGTGCGGCCTGACTAGCGCAAGATATAGTTGCAATAAGACCTCTGCACCCTTATTACTTATACTTGTAGATATAAAACCCAATACTCTGTTTGCCTTATTTCGAACATTAACGCACTGTTTTCTAGGCCGTAGGTCCAGGCTTACAAGTGCCCCTAGGTCTCTTTCACAAGTCGACTTCTCTAGGTTCATATTGTTAAGGCTGTATACATTGACAGTATTTGTTCTTCCAATATTAAGTACGCTGCACTTGCTGGTGTTGAATTTCATTTGCCATTTTTCAGACCACCCCTGCAGTTTATTTAGATCCTCCTGTAATGCATTTGCATCCTGCCCTGAATTAATCTGCCGCCCTATTTTGGTGTCATCCGCAAACTTGCTTATGTCACTGCTGATCCCAGTATCTAGATTGTTTATGTAGATTATGAACAAGAGTGGGCCTAGTACTGACCCCTGGGGAACCCCACTGGTTACACTGCCCCACTCAGATTTAACACCATCTACGCTGACCCTCTGCGTTGTGTCGGTGAGCCATGATTTTATCCAATTTAAAACTTTCCTCTCGATACCATGAGCCTTAATTTTTCTCAGAAGCCTCTGATGCGGTACTCTGTCAAATGCTTTGCTAAAGTCTAGGTAATTAACATCGTAATTTTCGTCATTATCTACTACCTCGAAGACATTCCTAAAAAACATCAGCAGATTTTTTAGACAAGATTTTCCCTTTGTAAACCCATGTTGCGAGTCGTAGATTAATTTGCTTTTCTCTAAATGCGATCGGATGCTATCTGCTATAATTGATACAAGAAATTTCCCCACTAATGACGTCAAACTGATCGGCCGGTAATTTGACGCTGATGCTCTGTCTCCCTTTTTGAATGTGGGTACTACATTTGCCTGTTTCCACAAATCTGGCACAACTCCCGTGTCTAATGATTTTGTAAATAAATTTATGAGGGGTCCTCTAATCTGTTCCCTACACTCTTTCCAGACTCGAGGGAAAATTTCATCCGGCACTGGGGATTTTGTCTTCTTTAGTTTATTTATCCTCTTAAGAACATCCTCTTTTCTGATAGTGATATTCATTAATTTCTCTTCTTCCTTTCCCCTAAATATCAGTTCCACCTTTGGAATTTTCTCGCTAATTTCTTCTATGAAAACTGATAAGAAGTAGCTGTTCAATGCCTTGCTTATTTCTTCACTGCCATTTATCACTTCTCCCCTCACTGACTTTAAAGGCCCAACTTTGTCCTTGACCTTTGTCCTATATACCTGGAAAAATCCCTTGGAATTCGCCTTGGATTCTCTTGCTATTCTGATTTCATAGTCTCTCTTTGCTTTCCTTACATTTTTCTTAACATTCCTAGATAGTTCATTATACTTATTTCTGAGCTGCTCCTCCCCTCCCTTTAATTTCTTATATATTCCTTTCTTTATTCCTATGTCATGTTTAAGTTTTCTGGTCATCCACCTTGGCTCATTCTTATTTGACCTAATTTTTCTGTCTGGTATATTTTGTTCTTGTGCTTTATGTAGTGTACTAGTGAATATATTATAGTCATGATCAATTGTTTGTCATCTATGACCTCACCCCTTCCTACTGGGGACTGATGTGACTGTTCCCAGGTGATTTCACCAAGGTACCTTCTTAACCCCTGATAATCCTCCAACCGAAAGTTTGGGACTCTGACCATATTGTCCCACACATTACTAAGTCGGCCCACCTTGCACACTTCAAACAAGTAGCTGACTAGAGGTTCAGGAATGAGTTTGAGATATGTTTTGTCTCTTTTGATTCACTGAAATACGAAGAGTATGAATGAGTGAATACCGAGGGTTCAATCGGTATGAAGGACGAATTTTATGGGTTTATGTTAGTAGAACGTGACCAATGAACCATGATTCACATTCGTAACTTGCGCTTCTCCAGGTGATTCCTAATAGGTTTTAAATTATTGCTGCCAATAATTTGCCTACAATTGATGTTAAACTGAAAATTGGTACAGTAATACCCCGATTTACGCGGTCAATTGAACCCGCAGAGGCCCGCGTAAAACGGGGAACGTGAAAATTGAACAGCATAACATATGGGATTAATTGAAATAGAGACTGGCCCGAGCCCCCAAGTTCCACTTTTTCCCGACACAATACGTACGTTTTAGTAAAAATAACATCTTAACTTTATGATGGTATGCACACACACATAATATAGAAGAGAAATATCAACAAGAGAATAATATAATGTACCAGGTAAAAGAAAAATCAAGGTTTAACACATGTCATGGTAGGTTAGGTTAGAAAAAATCAAGGTTTAACACTTACGTAAGGTTAGGTTAGGTTTGGTTTGGTTTGGTTTGGTTTTAAAAAAATCAAGGTTGAACACTTACCTAAGGTTAGGTTATGTTAGGAAAAATCAAGGTTTAACACTTACGTAAGGTTAGGTTTAACACTTACGTTAGTAGATGAGATGGGTCGGCGTACGGGAATGGCGGCTGGTTCCGAGGCAGAGGGCAGACTACTGGCCCTCAGGTGAGTCACCATCACTGTCCTCCACATTTGTCAGGGCCTCCCTGACAAATCCCTCAAAGTCATCATCACTGTCACTGTCACTATCACTGGCTCTGGCTGGCTGTGGTGGGTTGTGGGCGAAGAACTCGGTAATGCTTTGCTGACGGCTGGTGTTGATGTTGTCGTGATACACCTTGATGTACGGCTCCATAGTCTGCAACAGTTGTGTAGTGAAGACTTCATACCGGTTATCGTCAGGGTCGTCGGAAAGGAGAAGCTTCAGTTTCTCTGCACACTCGATGGCACCCCTAACATTACCATGCGTTAACTTGTGTTCTTCTTGGGATGACGCACCACCTGTCTCTTCACTGACATGATCATCTTCTAATATCTCGTCGGCAGTCACCTCAGGATCCCTAATCACCTCCAGGATGTCTTCATTGGTGGTCTGGGAGATGCCTGCAGCAGTAACACTCTGCGCAGCTTCTCTGGCAAGGTCCACTGCTACTGCAACAGTCTAAACCTCACCAGTCACAGGTTGACTCTGCCTCCCACCTGGGATACCTTGCAACACATGTCTCCATGCGTGACGAACTGTTGCTACAGACAGCTGATCCCATGCCTCCACCAAGACGTCCACAGCTTTCTTGACGTTAAATTTCCTCCAAAAGTGTTTGACGAGAACTTTTTGCTCTGCCATCTGTTGTTCATCGTCCTCGTCACTCTTGCTATCGGTGTCACCCAGGTTACGCAACTCATCCTTGGTGTTGGTACAGTCATTCAGGAGCTTAAACTTCTTTGCAAAGTATGCAGCTTTCACATTGCAGATTAATTCTTGGTCCATGGGCTGGATTAATGACGTAGTGTTGGGAGGAAGGAAGACCACTTTTATGTTGGGGTGATGATCCAACAGTAGGGGCGAGTGTCCTGGTGCGTTGTCAAGAAGCAACAAAATCTTGACTGGAACATTCTGTTGCTCACAGAATTTCTTCACGTCGGGAACGAAACAGTCATCAAACCAGGAGAGTGACAGAGCAGAGAACATCCACGCCTTATGTGCGATCAGCCAGTGGACATTTAGCTTGGTCATGTCCATGTTCTTGTAGGCGTGTGGCTTGCGGGCTGTGTGGATCACCGATAACTTGAGTTTACAGGAACCGGAGGCATTGGTGGTAAAGAGGACGGTGATGCGCTCGTTCTGCAACTTCCGGCCCCGACACTTGCTGGCAGACTGGACAATGAAGGTCTTGGAAGGTAACTTTTTCCAAAACAGACCGGATTCGTCCATGTTGAGCACCTGGTCGTTGGTGTATTGTCCTTCCTCTATAATCTCACGTAAGAACGGAGGAAAATCCCTAGCCGCAACACAGTCAGCACTCGCTTCTTCACCACCAATGTTGATGTTGGTGATCTTGTTCCTCTTCTTAAACCTATGCAGCCAACCAGAGGAAGCATTGAAGGGTTTGGGCTCTGCAATTCTCATCTTACGTGACACTGCTGCGTACAGTTCACGTGCGTACTCCTGAACTGACCGCGTGTTGACCGCCATGTTCCGTCTTGCCTGACGAATCAAGTAGCTCACAAGTAAATTCTCCGTCTTGAGAAGCACCTGGTTCTGGCAATACTTGATCATTGAAGCACCTGTAGACTTTGTGATGTTCATGTGTTCTTTTATCTTGGCTGCATCCTTCTTTATCGTCCGGATCGTAGATTCGTTCACGCCATGCTGGCGCGCCAAATCAACTTGTCTTGTTCCTTTCTTCAACTCTTGAATAATCTTGTACTTCACATCGGAGCTTCGGGCACGTCGTATCTTCTTTGGCTTAGGGCGGCTGGGTCCAGGAAATGCAAGGTTTTTCTGTGGTGGTGGTGGTCTGGTGGCAGCCATTCTTACAGAACAATAGATACCGGTATACACGGTGTGGCCGGGAGGGGTGTACCTGACGCGGCTAAGTCAAGCCCCTTCTACCCGCCAGCGGGAAGGCATGTCATATTACATTAAGCCAATCACAGCTAGCGGCGGAGGGAGGTGAGGATGCGTGGCCCAATCACAGTCCGATACGTCATGTGACGTCAGCGATAATGCAACAGAGGCATCCACTGCACAACCTACTCGCGCCGCGTGCCCAACATAGCGGGATGGTGGGAGGTTTGAATCCAAAAATGGCGGCGCAGCAGGACCGCCAGCCGCTCTCTGCGTATATGAGTAGATGCACCGCGTAAAGTGGGAATTCCGGTTCTGGCGGGGTACCGAGTAAATGTGGAAACTCGTAAATCGGGGTATTACTGTATTACATTCGCTATCCTCCAGGATTCTGGTACTACACCCGTTTTTAAGGACATGTCAAACAAATATGCTAAGGGCATACAAAGCTCTGCCCTACATTCCTTTAATACTCTGGCAAATATCTCATCAGGACCTGGTGACTTAATAGGCTTTAACTTATCAATTTGCTTAATAACATCGTTACTAGTCACCATTATCTTGCTTAATCTATTTTCTTCACTATCTCTGTATATAGTCGGTGCCTTGGGTGTCATGTTTAATTTTTGGGGAGTGAAATCTGTTGAAAAATACCTGTTTCTCCATCATTATCAGTTAGCTCGCCGATATCTGACTGTATTGGTTCAATCTTGTCTCCTGTTTTAGTTTGATACATTTGAAAGAATTCCCTTGGGATTTGACTTCACCTCCCTTGCTACCTTCAGTTCATTATTCCTCTTTGCTTTTATTATCTCGGTCTTAACCCTACTGGCCAGTACCTTATAATAATCTTAGAGGTAAACTTCACCACGATTTATTCTCCTACCTGTAACCTTCCTATGTCCAATAATATTCTTTAAATAATTATTTATCCATTTGGGGGTCAGTGTTGTTTGATCTGAGTTTTCTGTATGATATTTTCTGCCTTTGTGCATTAAGTAACTCATTATTTAAATTGGTGTGGATCTCGTGATCAGGACAACCTCAACCGTCATATTTTGTGAGGATATCGTTGTCAGGTCTCCAGAACTTATGACTGCCTGCCTGCAGGAGAACTCATCACGAGGTGGATCTGTCGGAGATACAGGTTGAGTTTTTATTTTTTTTTATTTTGTATTTATTTATTTATTTTTTTTACACGGGGTACAACAAAAGGTTTTGTGTCTACCTACTTTACTCATTCGGGATGGTACTGTAGTTACTAAAGGGGGTCACTTGACTCTATGTTCATTTTGGTATCCATCCATCTGTTACTGGGGGAACCCTTTGTTTTAGATTAATGTATTAGTTAAGAAGGGTAGTGGAAAGAGACATTTTCCATTTAAGTTTATTCAGCAAGGACGTGACATGAGGGCACCTGCGTTCATCCTCTTTCTAACTAGATACGGAAGCTCATTATACACCCGCAAAACTAAAGAGAAAACATTAGGTACACATTACCGATCCTTCAGTATCGACAGTCGCCGGGCCACACACAGGAACCTCACACCCACACTTCAACAGCCAAACTGTCTGTCTTTTATCTTACACTCCTATCCTGTTGTCAAGGCCTTTTTCAAGTCTCCAATCATGGTAGGTTTTTTCCAAGGGTCCTAATGTTCTGTTACCCTGATTGGTTGGTACACTGTATTGGCGGGGCCATCTCCATGGCACCCAGTACAGGTTTACATGTTATTATTTGAGGCTGTAACTAATTGTGTTCATCTGGTCTGACAAGTGCCATAAACATTGTAACGGCCGTTCATATGGGTGTATAGGTGCCTGCCTGTGTTAATGGCGCCAGTCTGTGTGGGTGTTCCTGTTTAGTACAGGGGATTAGCCCACCCAGGCAGAGGTCATTGACCCACAATTGGGCCTAGGGGGCGAAAAAATAAGAGGAAAAAGAAAAAAAAAGAGATTAATCTACACCACAAACATGCCAGAAAACCAGCTTTTTGAAGTGGGACAGAATGTATGAGTATGGAAACACAGAAGAAGGCAGAGCACTCCACAGTTTGCCTTTGTGAGGAAAGAAGGATGTACTATAACAGGTTATTCTAGTGTGACTGACATCCACAAAGAAACGGTGGGCACCGCGGGCAAGACGAGTATTACGTGCCCACGGCCTTGCTGGCGGTAAACAGGATGCCAGATCCACTGAACATTGCCTGTTAAAGTCCCTGTAAAACAGAGAGAGTGAAGCAACATTGCAGTGAAGAGAAAGGGAAGAAAATTATCAACTACAGGAGGAGAGTTAATAAGACAAAATGCCTTTGATTCCACCCTATTGAACAGTTGGACAGTAGAAGAGCCACCCCAGATATGAGAGCAGTACTCCAAGTTAGGACGAATGAATCCCTTATATACTTGGAGCAACTGCTCAGGAGTGAAGTAGCTACAGCATCTGTACAGCATTCCCAGCTTTCGGGAGGCAGCTTTAGCAATATTGAGGACGTGTCGCTTCCATCACCTGTTAGAAGAAATGGTGATGCCTAGCAAATCTATTTTAGAATTTGGCAGAATGATGAGCGTTCTGAAATGTGATTGGTGGGAGATCATCTGATTTGGAAAGTGTAATTGGTAAATACTGAGTTTTATTACTGTTGAATTGAACCAAGTTTCTACCTCCCCATTCGGTGATGCTGCACAGATACGCATTGATAGAAGTAATGTTATCAGCTCTAGAAACAGATCTAGTTTGAGAATTCGGGGGAAGGGAAAAATGTGATGAAGAGTGAAGAGTAGAATCATCAGCATAAGAATGGATAGAATTAGTCGTAGTGTGAAGTAAATCATTGATAAAAAGAAGGAAGAGAGTAGGTGAAAAAATAGAACCCTGTGGGACACCACTATTGGTAGAGAAAGAGCGAGAGATCGATCCCTTGATAGCAACTGCCATGGATCGGATCTCAAGGAAGCTAGAAATTAGAGAACAAAGTGGGGGAGAGAAACCATAAGAGGGAAGTTTAGAAAGCAAAGACTTTTGTCATACCCTGTCAAATGCTTTGGAGATGTCGAGGGCCACGACAAAAGTTCCCCCATCATCCCTAAGAGAGGATGACCAAAGATGGGTGCAGTAGGAGAGCAGATCACCAGTAGATCTCGCCTGGCGAAAGCCATACTGGTGATCCGACAGAAGAGAGTAGCGTTGAAGGTGACGGAGAAAATTCGAAAATCTTTGAGAGAGATGAAGTTAGGGCAATGGGGCAATAGTTAGAGGGATTGGAATGGTCACCCTTCTTCGGGATGGGCTGAACCGAGGCATGCTTCCAAGAAGAAGGATATGTTTCGGTTTTGAGGCAGAGGCGAAAGAGGCGGGCAAGCACAAGGGCCAGTGCTTCAGCACACTCCCTCAGAACACGAAAGGGTATTCCGTCCAGTCCGTCAGCACACTCCCTCAGAACACGAAAGGGTATTCCGTCCAGTCCGTGTGCCTTACGTCCAACCTGGATAACACACCAGCAGTCCTACGAGTGGAGATTATAGGAAACTGCATAGGCTCAGCAGGAGGAGCAGGAGTAGAAGGGATAGAGTTGGAATCGGCTAAGGTGGAGTTAGAGGAGAATAAGGTGCCAAAGAGATTGTTTTTATCAGGGGGAGAGTTGGCTATAGAGTTATCAGGTCGGAAAAGAAGGAGTGCATAAATTATTACAATTGTTTTTGGTTAAAAACCAGAAGGATTCTAGAAGAGTTAGTCAGGTCAGCAGTCTTTCTACAGTATTTATAAAATTCCGTTTGGCCCTAGCCTCACAACGATTCCTAGAAGTAATGAAAGAGGTGTGGGTAATTGGAGAAGGAGATAGTTTCGTAGCTTGATATGCCCTATCTCTCTCCCTGCATGCAAGAGAGCAGGAGCGATCAAACCATGGTTGTAAAGTGAAAGTTTTGGTAGAAGATGGGATAAATGCACTCATACCACCCTGTATAACCCCAGCAATGCTGTCAGCACATACCGAGGCATCCCGAGTGGAAAAGCAACATTCATCCCAAGGAAAGTCGGGAAGAATTCTTGCAAGGATTGCCAGTTTGCCCTTTGATAGTGCCATAGTTGACATTTAGAGGGGGGTGGGGGAGGTGGTCGTGCCCAGTTTGATTTAATAGAAATAAGATTGTGATCAGAACACCCCAAGAGGGCAGAAATTGAGTATGGATAGTGTGAGGGGTTAGAGGTAAAACAAAAAAAAAGAATGTTAGCAAGTTGATCGTGTCGATCAGGAACACGTGTAGGGTGTTTAATTATTTGTTCCAGATCATTAAGTAAGGAAAAAGAGAGTGCCTCAGCTCCATCTGGGTCATCCCTTGCAGAGTCAAGCCACTCTCTGTGATGTACATTGAAATCCCCGAGGAAGAGGATCTCAGTCCGAGTGTTGGGTGTGTGGATAGCAACGACTCATGGTAAGAAGTGAGATACTCAAAGAGTTCTAAATAGTTGGTAGAGTTGGGAAAACAGTACAGTGGTCCCTTGGTTAACGAACACAATTGGTTCCACAGAGTCGCTCGTAAACCGAAAAAAATTTTAACGGAATTTATTATTTCAATGGCATATTGGGTAATTGGTTCCAATTCACAGAAAAGTACATACAAAGTATAGACAAAATGCAGTACAGTACAGTACTGTACACTTACTTTGAGGTGTGTATGTAGAATGTTGCTGGTTGATGATGGTGTTGGGAATTAGAAGTGGGGGTGGAGGAGGAGAAGGGAGAAGAGAAGGAAGTGAGGGTGGAGAAGAAGGGAGAAGAGAAGCATTTTAATGCTTCTTGGAAGACGAGTCACCTTCCATAATAATGTCAGGAACCTCTGGACTGACAGATTCTCTAAAATGAAAATCCTCTCTCCTTTTTGGAGAGGAACACTGAGGGGAATCATCTTTCTCACCCATGCTTGATGCAGTAATTTCACCAATATAATTTTAAGTTCACTAGCTGTAATTAAAGATTATTTTATTTAAATATACACTGCATTGTGCTATATATTATCAATTTGTTAACTAAATTTCAGAATGACCAATAATTTTAATGTAAAAATATTCAGGAGACCAACAAACTCGATGTTTCCTCCACTGTAAACAAAGTTAAACATAGAAGCTTTGGCGGGTGAGTCAAGTGGCTGATGGGCGCACAAATACTACCGGGTAGTTCCCTGTACCGCATATATCAATATGTTAACTAAATTTTAGAATGACTAATAATTTTAATATAAAAAATGCAAAAAATATTAAAGAGCACAACCTTCTTGATACGAATGTAAACATAGAACCGATTACTGTATTGGCGGACTAGCCCATCAGCTGATGTGCACAACAAAACTTGTTTCTCATTAGGCTTTCGTTAATCGAACTGAAAATCCTTACGGGAGCTAATTCGTTAACCGAAATTTCGTTAATTGGACCGTTCATTAACCAAGGGACCACTGTATGGGAAATAAAGAAAAATAGTCATAGTTGGTAGAGATATTTTGAGTCAGATGACATCATAAAGGGAAGATTCAAGATCCATAGTCGAGCTATAGGTGTACGTGTGTTGCAGTAGGCCCATACACCTCCCTTAGAACTGAAAGAGGTATAAAGGTTGTAGTTGGAGACTTGAAAAGGTTTCGGTGAAGCTGTTTTGGTCAGTTGGAGTTCAGATAGTAGTAACAGGTCAGAGGAAGAGGTTAATAGATGGTGCTCCACAGAGGAAAAATTGGATCTCATGCCGCGAATGTTGGAAAAATGAAGTGTGAAAATAGCTGATCCTCCAGCAACCACGATGACATCAGTTGAGACCCCAGTAGTTTGATGATGATCAGGTCGGCACTGGGGTCCACAACCTTCCCGACCAGTGGGATCCATCCGAGAAGGCCCCACTTTAATATTATTGTCAAATGACATCATAGGAGAAAAAAGAATAGAACAGATCAAGAGTGAGTAAGGTTATATATGTTGTGTTGTCAATAATGAAGAGAAACAATTGAGACCCTGCAATTGTGTGTAAATGAGGCAGAAAGTCAGATCAGCAACCTGGGACTTGGTCACAATTTTTGTGGTGCCATATGGCAGCAGGGTCTACCATTAGACAATACATTATGCTTCCAATATCTTCCCAGGCAGTAGTACCTCCCTGTTTGGTAGCTGCCTACTACCTACTAAAGATACCTACTACCTATGGAAGGGTCAGATTGTTGATAAGCTGGGGTCACACGAGGAGTAGGGAAGGTAGGTCAAGTAGGAGCCCCAAGGGTACAGGGTTGAGGTGGAGCCAATGTGACATGTTTTGAACTTTCGGGTAAGGGCTGGAATTCTCAGTGGCAGGAGGAGTAGGACTGGGTAGATTGGTGTAACGAGTGGAGGAAGGAGGGTCGGTTGGTTCGGTCTCAGGGGCAGGGGGAATGTGGATAACAGTAGGGGTAAACTGAGGTACATGATTTGGAGGAGTAGGGATAAATTTAATGTGAGAGTCAAATTTGTTCATGTGTATAGGACAGGTGCTCCAAATCGATGTAGGCAGGCTTCAGGCGGCCTATGGATACCGCGTCTCTATGGCTGTTCCTCTCAATGGTAAAGTGTTTCTGTTTAGGCGTCTTCACAAGGACATGAAAGGGACCGTCATACGGTGGGGGGCTGACAGCATCTTGCCTGACAAACACCTGCTCCGCATGCAAGGGGCCACCAGGAACATGTGTGCGCAGGGGCTGCGGTTGACGAGGAGGTGCGGGATGCAGGTGGGTGATTGTTCTGTGGAGAGCCTGCAAGAAGTAATGTCGGTCATTGATTGCAGAATCGCTGTCCGTGGTGGTGGTGAACTCTCCAGGCAGGCGGAGGGGTTCCCCGTATGTCAGCTCTGCAGGTGAACTGTGTGGGTCCTCCTTGTAATGAGCTCTGATAGAAAGGAGGACAAGGGGGAGAGCATCCGCCCACCTGTAAGGATGAGGCTGGCACTTCAGTCCCTCCTTAAGGTGGCGATGAAAACACTCTATCACCCAATTTGATTGGGGATGATAAGCAGTGGTCTGCTGACGCGATGTCCCCAGAAGTTGAAGGAGCTGTTGCCACAGGATAGATTTGAATTATGCTTCCCGATCGGTTATGATTGTGCCAGGTGTGCCACCCAGCCATTAAGAAATGCCTAGGCTGTCATCTCTGCCATGATATCAGTGTTAGGTATGGCCTCCACCCACCTAGTAAAGTGATCCACACATGTCAGGAGATATCTATAGCCCAGGGACGGTGGCAAGATCCCACAATATCCATGTGGACTGCATGGAAATCTCTTCTAGGTAATGGAAGGTTACCGAGAGGGGAGATTGTGTGCCTATAGACTTTTGATTCCTGACTTTCCACACACTGTCTCTTCAACTCCCTGGCGTCAGCCCTGAACCTTGGCCATGCAACGTTTTGAGCCAAAAGTCGTGTGGTTGCATTTGCCCCGGGGTGCCCGAGGCTATGGAAGTGCTGAAACACTGCCTTACGATAAGGACCTGGTATGAACAGCCTCGGCTGATCACGGGCTACATCACACCAGAGCAGAAGGGGTGAGCCAGGAAGGTCAAAAGGCTCCAGGCGGAGAGACGACTCATCCGCCCGAGTGCATTGAGCTCCCCATCTGTACGCTGTGGTTGTGCGATTTGTTAATAATCAGGAGATGGGTGTTGTGGGAACACAGTGTTGATGCTCCGTGACAGGACATCGGCAGGGCTATTACCCTGACTTCTAATATGCCTTATATCTGATGTGAACTCTGCAATGTATGACAGTTGTATGCTAACTCGCGAAGAGTGGTGATCTGACTGCCATGTGAGGGCGTGTGTGATCGGTCAGGATCCAAAACTGATGGCCTGTAAGGAAATGTCACACTGCCAGGCACTATACCTGAACACCCTGGGTTCCAGGCATCAGGAGAAAAACGCGATGGGGATTACGCCGCCATCAATGTCCTACTGAAGCACCGCACCCACTGTGGTGGCAGAGGCATCAGTTGTCAACACTGTGGGTGCATTGGGTGCGGGATGCGCCAGCAGGGTATGCTGAGCTACCTCTTCCTTCATAGCGCAGAAGCTCCTGTCCACCTCCGGGGTCCAGGCAAGAGCTTTCTTCAAATCTTTAGTAAACCCCTTTATCATGTCATTAAGTTGACTCAAAATGTGTGCTGCCTGAGGTAGGAAGCGGTGATAATAATTGACCACTCCCAAGAACTTCCATAATTTCTTTGCCATAAGTGGTCGTGGGAAGTCCAAAGTCGCGCTGACTTTCTGTGGGAGTGATCTGAGTCCCTCAGCGGAGACCCTGTATCCCAAGAAATCCACCGCTTCTGCCCCCAGGACACACTTGGCTGGATGAATCTTAATTCCATACTCCTGCAGGCGTTGAAAATGCTGCCGCAGTTGGCACTTGTGTTCCTTGTGATCCCTGAAGGCAACTAAAACATCATTGATATACATTGTAACAAATCCTAGATCTCTGAGTTCATGATCTATAAATCACTGGAATGTCTCAGCAGCGTTGCTTAAACCGAAGGGCATCTTAACAAATTCGAATAGGCCAAATGGTGTAATAAAAGCGGTCTTGGGAACATCCTTAGGTGCAACCAAAATCTGACAGAATGCTCGAATAAGATCGATCTTTGAGAACACTTAAGAACATAAGAATGGAGGAAACTGCAGTGGGCCTATTGGCCCATACTGGGCAGTCCCATTTACACCCAACCCCTATTGCTCATATAAGCATCCAACCTATGTTTGAAGCTATCCAGCGTATTCAAGTTAATGATGATATTTGGTAACTTGTTCCATTCATCCACTACTCTGTTACCAAACCAGTGTTTACCTATTTCACGCCTAAATCTAAATTTGTCTAATTTAAAACCATTGTTACGAGTTCGCTCCTGGTTGGATAGTTTGAGTACCTTGGTAATGTCCCCTTTGTTCAGCCCTGACTTCCATTTATACACCTCTATCATATTGCCTCTCACTCTACATTTCTCGAGAGAGTGCAAATTAAGATGCTTTAACCTGTCCGTGCAGGTGGCAATGGAAGTCCTGATTGTGAAGAATCGGGTAAGAGCCCTGAAGTCATCCACATCAGGGCCTGGGGGGCGTAAATGTAATAATAATAAATCATAGTAAAGAAAATTTTTAATAAAAAATTATAAATAAAATAATAAAATATTAATGATAACAATAATAATAATAATAATAATAATAAACCATAATGAAATACAAAACTGAAAAAAAAATCAGTAGTGAGAAATAATATACAGTGATCCCTGGTTAACAAGCGCCTTGGTTAACGAGTTTCCTCCCATAAGATTCTTAACTTCGGTTAACGAGCAATCCCTTGATTAATGAGTTTTTTACGAGCTGACCTCAACATGTTTTCACTTGCATTTGGCGGTCCACCAGCTGTAATATTAGTCCGCCAATACAGTAATCGGTTTTAGGGCTTAAATTCCTTACTATTTTAGTAAATATCAAGAAGTTTATACTATTCAATAATTTTAAAAGTTTAATTTTAATTTTTTTAGTAATTTTAACAATTATTGAACATAATTGAATGTACGGAAACTAGTTTCATGCGCGCCATCCAGCCTGGCAACACACCAAACAGTCAGGTAACATCTTGCTTGAGACTCTTCAACTAAACGCTTTTTTTCTGTGTTTCCAAGCAAATTATTGGTCATTTTGAAGTTTATTTTACATATTGACAATATATAATGCAGTGCAGTGTTGATTTAAAGAAAATAATCTTGAATTACACCAAGAGAACTAAAATTTTATGGGTGAAATGGCACCATGGGGTGACTTCTCTTCCACCCCAATGCCTTCTCTTCTCCCTTCTCCTCCACCCCCATTCTAAATCCCATCATCATCATCCAGGAGCCTTCTACATACACACCTCAAAGTAAGTGTACTTTTCTACCATTTTTGTTGAATTTAGGCAATTTTCGGTGAGCTGGAACCAATTACCCAAAAACCCATTGAAACAATGGTTTCGGTTAACTGAGTTTTTCGGTTAACAAGCAACCTTTTAGAACGGATTGTACTCGTTAACCGAGGGACCACTGTACTGTATGTGTGTTGTGTTGTCAATGGTAAGAAAAACAATTGAGATCCTGAAATTGTGTGTAAATGAGGCTGAAAATCAGATCAGCAACCTGGGACCTGGTCACAATTTTTGTGATGCCATATGGCAGCAGGATCTACCATTAGACAATACATTGTGCTTCCAATATCTAACCAAGCAGTAGCACCTCCCTGTTTGGTAGCTACCTACTACCTAAAATGCCTTGGTTTGGCCCATCCTGAAGAAGGATGACCATTCTAATCCCTCTAACTATCGCCCCATTGCCCTAACTTCATCCCCCTCCAAGATTTTCAAAACTATCTTGAACTCCCATTTTCTCCGTCACCTTTAACGCCATTCGCTTTTGTCGGATCACCAGTATGGCTATCACCAGGCGAGATCTACTGGTGATCTGCTCTCCTACTGAACCCATCTTTGGTCATCTTCTCTTAGGGATTAAGGGGAAACTTTCGTCGTGGCAATAGACATCCCCAAAGCATTTGACAGGATATGGCACAAGTCTTTGCTTTCTAAACTTCCCTCTTATGGTTTCTCCCCCCCCCACTTTGTTTTCTAATCTCTAGCTTCCTTGAGAACCGAACCATGGCAGTTGTTGTTGAGAGATCGATCTTTTGCTCTTTCTCAACCAATAGTGGTGTCCCACAGGGTTCTATTTTTTCACCTACTCTCTTCCTTCTTTTTATCAATGATTTACTTCACACTACAACTAATTCTATCCATTCTTATGCTGATGATTCTACTCTTCACTCTTCTTCACATTTTCCCCTTCCCCCTAACTCTCAAACTAGATCTGTTTCTAGAGCTGATATCATTACATCTATCAATGCAGATCTGTGCAGCATCTCCGAATGGGGAGGTAGAAACTTGGTTAAATTCAATTGTAATAAAACTCAGTATTTACCAATTGCACTTTCCAAATTAGATGATCTCCCACCAATCATATTTCAGGATGCAATCATTCTGCCAAATTATAAAATAGATATGCTAGGCATCACCATTTCCTCTAATATGTCATGGAAGCCACACATCCTCAATATTGCTAAAGCTGCCTCCCAAAAGTTGGGAATGCTGTACAGATGCCATAGCTACTTCACTCCTGAGCAGTTGCTTCAAGTATATAAGGGATTCATTTGTCCTAACTTGGAGTACTGCTCTCATATCTGGGGTGGCTCTTCTTCTGTCCAACCGTTAGATAGGGTGGAATCAAAGGCATTTCGTCATATTAACTCTCTTCCTTTAGTTGACAATCTTTCTTCTCTTTCTCTTGGCTGCAATGTTGCTTCACTCTCTCTCCTTTACAGGTACTTTAACGGGCAATGTTCAGTGGATCTGGCATCCTGTGTACCGCCGGCAAGGTCGTGGGCTCGTAACACGCGTCTTTCCCGCGGTGCCCTCCGTTTCTCTGTGGATGTTGGTCACACTAGAATAACCCGTTAAAGTGCATCCTTCTTTCCTCACACAGCCAAAATGTGGAATTTTCTGCCTTCTCTTGTGTTTCCATACTCATGCAATCTGTCTCACATTAAAAAGCTGGTTTTCTGGCATCTTTGTGGTGTAGACTAATAAAACCTTTTCATTTTCTATTTTTAATTTCTTTCTATTCTTATTTTTTGCCACCCAGGCCCACGTTGTGGGTCTTTGACCTGTTCCCAGGTTGGCTAATCCCCGTAAAGAACACAAAAAAAAAAACATAAGGGATACAGTAAACGAGACAGCTGCAGAAAAAGGAGGGGGGGATGGAATCAATACCAAGACCAGAGACATTACAGAGAACAATTTCCAGCTTGAAAGTCATGTGCAGTACACTAATACTAACACGTTCCTTGAAAAGAAAGAGGAGTCTGTAACACTACTGAGGGTACACCAACCTGGTATAGTAAGTGTTGTAGAACTGTTGTACAAAAACAGGAGAATCGAACCGGAGGAATTTGAATCCAGTATAGATGGATTTGACTCATTTACGAACCTTTCCCAAGAAACTTGCAAGAGGGGTATGGTTATTTATGCTAGACAAGACCTTAGAGCTGAGGGTTCAGGGAGAGGATGTTTTTGAAGAATCAAAGTGGTGTAAAATTCAACTGAAGGGGAGAGACTTAGTCATTGTGGGATGTATCTACAGGTCCCCAAACTGTAGCGTATTAAACCAAAGGAATTTAAAAGCCTTAATT
Organism: Homarus americanus; assembly: GCF_018991925.1. Classification (NCBI taxonomy): domain Eukaryota; kingdom Metazoa; phylum Arthropoda; class Malacostraca; order Decapoda; family Nephropidae; genus Homarus; species Homarus americanus. The sequence goes on from NW_024733734.1 coordinate 4,235,279, forward strand.
GACAATGTAATGGTGCTAAACCCTAGCCACCTCCTTATCATGGGGACTTTAATTATGGCGACATAGACTGGAGAAATGAATCCATGCCAAACTACCTAAATAATCCAGCCACTCTTTTTGTAGAAACTCTGAGAGACAATTTTTTATTCCAACATGTTAAAAATCTGATTCACTACAGAGGGAAGAAAACACCCAAACCGCTGAATCCATCATAACTAATGAGGAGGGTATGGTGGCCAAGCTGGAACACCTAGCCCCAGTCACCACATGTTGTCCTTCAGATTTAACTGTTACTTGGTTCATGATAAAACCAGGTCCAGGTTGAAATATCTGTATTACAAAGGAAATTATGATGGATTGAGGGAGGAGATGAGGAGTATACACTAGCCTGACTCACTAAGGTATAAGAACGCAGATACTACGCTGAATATCATAGCTAGCAAAGTGACCCATTTGATCGATAATTATATACTCAAGACCAAATCCAGTGCCTCCGGGAACACAAGGCATTCGCTACACATGAACCATGCGGCGGTTGGCAAAATTAAGAAGAAAACTCAAGATTTTGAGACGTGGTGTTAGGACAAAAGATAAGCAGGATAGGAGGATGTATGCCAGAACCAGGAACCAAGCAAAGTCAGAGTGTAGAAGGGCTGAAATAGAGTTCCAGAGGCAGATTGCAAGTGAGGTCGAAATTAAAAACGCGAGTAGGTATATCGAGCCTAGGGCTTGAAGATGGTAGTTAAACAGATTCTGACCAGGATACAGTGGAGGTGTTGAACAAATTCTTTTCAGCAGTGCTCACAAGAGAGGATGCGAACAATCTTCCTGCATGTGAGGAAAGACTGTTTGACACAGAGCTGACTGACATTGTGTTCTCGGATGAGGTGGTTATAAGAAATAAACTGCCAAAGCTAAAGGTTTACAAGAGTCCTGGCCCTGATATGGTACACCCCACAGTGTTAAGAGAACTGTGTAACAAGCTAAAGATCCTGTTCTGCAAATCCCTGGATGAGCAAAAGGTCCCCAGTGACTGGAACATGGCTTATGTGAGTCCTATACAGTGGTCCCTCGGTTAACGAACACAATTGGTTCCAGAAGATCGTTCGTTAACCAAAAATTTCGTTAACCAAAACCATTGTTTCAATGGGATTTTGGGTAATTGGTTCCACCTCACCGAAAATTACATACAAACTAAAAATAAATGCTGTAAAGTACTGTACACTTACTTTGAGGTGTGCATGTAGAAGGCTCCTGGTTGATGATGATTGGAATTAGAAGTGGGGGTGGAGGAGAAGGGAGAAGAGAAGGAAGTGGGGGTGGAAGAGAAGGGAGAAGAGAAGGAAGTGGGGGTGGATGAGAAATCACCCCATGCTTCATGCCGCCATTTCACCCTTTAAATTTTAAGTTCACTTTGTGTAATTCAAGATTATTTTCTTTAAATCAACACTGCACTGCATTATATATTGTCAATCTGTAAAATAAATTTCAGAATGACCAATAATTGTTCTGTAAACACGTAAAAATAGTTTATGTTCAAGAGAGTCTCAAGCAAGATGTTACCTCTACTGACCAGAGACACAAACTGATGCCTGTTTGGTGTGTTGAGTGGCTGTTTGGTGCACTAAAAACTAGTTTCCTGTACTTCAATTATGTACATTAATTGTTAAAATGACTAAAAATTTTAATATAAAACTTTTTAAATTATTGAATAGTACAACCTTCTTGATATTTACTCAAATGGGAACGAATTTAAGCCCTAGAACCGATTACTGTATTGGCGGACTAATATTCCAGCTGGTGAGCAAGCGAAAACATGTTGAAAAGAATTCGTAAGGAATTCGTTAACTTAATTATTTTCGTTAACCGAATAGACGATTCTTATGGAAGGTAATTCGTTAACCGAAATTTCGTTAACCGAGGCGTTCGTTAACCGAGGGATCACTCTATTCAAGAAGGGCGATCGTCACTCCACGAATAATCATATAACAGTGAGCCTGACCAGCATAGTGTGTAAAGTACAGTACTAGAGAGCATCATAAGAGATGCCATGATGGAACATCTGCTTTGAAACAGCCTTGTAAAGGATTGCCAACATGGTTTTATGCCGGGGCAATCCTGCTTAACCCCTACGCCCCGGGCTAGGGTGGCGCCGGTCGTACCCCCTACCTTTATAAATGATAAAACAATCAAAACAACGTAAAAAATATTATATACAGGTAGTTCTGCTATAACGCGATAATTGTGTTCTTGTAAAATATCGTGTTATAGAAAATCGCGTAATAGAAATAACAGGGCTTATGGAGAAAATAGGGTTAGGTGCAGATTACTCGAAATCGAAAAAATTTAGTAGTTAGCCTAACACAAAGGATAGCACAGTCTAAATAAATGTTACATTCATATCTAATAATGAAATCATACAGTAAATGTAACACTTTACTTGATGGGGGAGAAGGGTGATTTTGAGGTTGATAAAATCGAGCTTCTCTTCAAGTGTTATATCCTTTCTTTTACGATCATCACCGGGAATTCTATCACCAGAACGCTTCTTGGAGATATTCTTCTTTACCATATTCACAGTTAATACCACAAAATTGGAGAAATAGTAAGCAAAAATCGCGTTATAGCAAACAAGCGTTCGCGTTATACAAATATCGTTCCTAATTAAAAAATCACGTTAGAGCAAATTCGCGTTATCAAAACACGCGTTATAGCAGAACTCACTGTATTGTCCTTCTAGAAACTTCCGTGTCTTCTTGGTGACAAGTGAAATAAGGACATATTTTTTTTTTTTTACAGCGAGCCGCTCGCGGTCACTATGCATAGGGATCATTTTCCCATCTCCTTTGTGTCCGAGATGGCCAGAAATGTATATATTTACTGATAAAAATACTTATTTACTATAAATGATTCTTTTAGAATTGCTTTTATCTGCATTGCTTTTCATAAAAACTGTTCAGTGACACACACCCAGTCTGTCACCAGGCTGTCTAGTTGTCTTTATGTTTGGGAGAGCAAGTAAGTTATATAAATAATTATCAGAATAATAATTCTACAAATAAATACATTCATATCATAATCATACCTGTAGCATTATCATCTAGTAATACTACACTACAATACAACTACAGGTACACTACTTTTAGTAATATTACTTTGATACAACATGATGAAAAGGAAAAACAATGTAAAAGAAACAAAAAAGTGTAGATACTTACCAAAAAGCTCTCCTATGACCCCGCATAGGAGGAGGAGAGGTGGTGGAGGTAGTGGTGCTTCCCTGACGCTCGCTCGCTCTCTGCCAGCGCTCGTGGGTAGTGACGAGTTAATGCATACAGCTGTGTACCTTTTCCACAAATTAGTCACTTTGTACCTTACAAATACACTTATACTGTTATTTACACTACAGTGGTCCCTTGGTTAACGAACACAATTCGTTTCAGAAGTTTGTTCATTAACCAAAAATTTCGTTAACCGAAACCATTGTTTCAATGGGATTTTGGGTAATTGGTTCCAGCTCACCGAAAATTACATAGAGTAAAAAAATAATGCAGTAAAGTACACTTACTTTCAGGTGTGTATGTAGAAGGCTCCTGGTTGATGATGCTGATGTGAATTTGAAGTGGGAGGTGGAGGAGGAGAAGGGAGAAGAGAAGGAAGTGGGGTGGAGGAGAAGCATTTTACTGCTTCTTGGAAGGCGAGTCACCTTCCATGAAAATGTCAGGAACCTCTGGACTGACAGATTCTCCAGCAGGAAAATCCCCTCTCCTTTTTGAAGTAGAAGGCTGAGAGGGGTAGCATCTTCCTCCCGCTGCCTCTTAGAGAAGAAACTGTCGATTTTTGTTTGTGGGGCATTTCTCATCATCATTAACTGATGTTTGAAGAAGGAGACCACTTTGTCTTCAACATTACACAAAATAGGTTCTGTTGTTTCCACATCTGGGTGCCTTGAAGCAAGTTTCCTGAACTTATCTCAGTAGTGAACAACATCCTTCAAATCTGAAGAAGACATATGGTCATCACTTTCCCTTTCGTCCACTGTCAGCTTCTAACATCTCATCCAGTTGCTTTAAGTCTTCAGGAGTAAGTTCCTGCTCATGAGACATCACAAGCTCTTCCACATCATCCTCCTCCACTTCGAGGCCCATTGACTGACCAATGGACATAATCTCCTTGTCCAACTCCACTTCTTCCTCAAATCCCTCAAAATCATGGACTGCTGATGGCCACAGTGCTTTCCATGCAGAATTGAGGGATCTAATGGAGACTTCTTGCCATGATGACACAATAAATTTTACAGCCTCCAGGATGTTAAATTGTGTCTTCCAGAATCAGTGGAAGTTGCCTGATGACACATCCTGAACATTTTCTTCATGTACAGCTTCTTAAAGTTGCTGATCACATTCTGGTCCATTGGCTGTATGATTGATATAGTGTTGGGAGGCAAAAACAACACTTTGAAAAAGTCAAATCTAACCTCCAAAGTGCTGGCAAGTTCAGGGTCATGACCAGGGGTGAATCGGCTGTTTTGTCCAATTAACCAGGCCGTTCACATATATTTATTATTTGGGTTTAAGTAACGAAACCCAAACTGTAGTTCCTTGTTTTATTATAAAAGGATTGTATCTATAATTCCTGAGTGTAGATCGACCGTAAGTTCCACTGTACAGTATATGAGTGAATGAGAAAGGGCCGGCGTTTATGTATTATAAACGTTAGGTCACGTCCTTACGATATAACTTGCTGTGAGCGACTCATGAGTAGTGACCCATCGAGGGAGAACGGTATGGGTACGTCTTTCCCCCTTGAGGGAAGACGGAGCCATCCACTGCGGCTCTCAAATAACGTCTTCCTCTAGTCAAGGATATCAAACTACTGCTCGCTTCAGGTGGCCAGAGAGCCGGCTACTTATGCCTTTACTCAGCATAGTATGACGCAGCTTCCCGTGGGCACACCTTATCACGTGCATTGAACATGTCACCTCATAGCCAGTGGAAAGTTACAGGGTGGTGAATCTGAATATAATATCAGATGTATTGACCCATTTATGTAATATGTTCTGTTGATGAGACAGGGGCCCATTACAGGGGCATTATCCATAAGGAGAAGAGCCTTTAAAGGGGGTTTATTGGTGGTTAGGTAGCTCTTCACAGAAGGGCAAAACACCTCAACAGCCCACTCATTAAAGAGCTGTCTTGTTACCCATGCCTTACAGTTGGACTTCCAATAAACTTCAAGTTGTCCTCTTACCACTTTTTGTTGCTTGAACACCCTGGGGTTCTCAGAGTGGTAGACAAGCATAGGCTTCAGTCGGAAATCTCCTGAAACATTGGCCCCAAGCAATAGAGTGAGACGGTCTTTCATGGGTTTATGCCCAGGTAAAGAGGCTTCATCTCTGGTGATGAATGTCCTTTTGGGCATTTTCTTCCAGAACAGCCCAGTTTCGTCCACATTGAACACTTGCTGTGGAAGATAATTTTCTTCCTCCACCAGTTCTTTAAAGTCCACTACAAAATTTGCTGCTCCTTCTTTATCTGCACCGGCAGCCTCACCATGCCTAATAACAGTGAAAATGTCACTTTTTTTCTTAAATTTTTCGAACCAGCCCTTGCTGGCCCTAAACTCTTCAAACTCTGTGCCAGAAGAACCAGGTTGCTCTTCCTTCAAATGTTCGTAAATTTCCCTGGCTCTTTCACGAATAAATTCTGTCGAAATTGAATCGCATTTCATTTGTTTTTCCTTAATCCAAATGAGAAGTAACCTCTCTGTTTCTGCAATTTAGGATCTACCTTTAAACTCTCTGGTACATTTGTCTCTCACTTTCACTTCCTTGAACTTGTCTTTCTGTGCAAGAATTGTCGACACAGTTGATGCCGACATGCCATAGTCTTTACTAAGCACATTAGTTCTAATGCCCTGTTCATGTTTCTTTATTATTTCCTGTTTTACCTGGATTGAAATCGCCTTTCTAGATTTCTTTGGACCCATGCTGGATTCAATTTTAACACTAAAATTTTAAGTTTAATTGCTGTAAATAAAGATTATTTTCTTTAAATCAACACTGTACTACACTATATATTATCAATATGTAAAATAAATTTCAGAATGACCCATAATTGTACTGTAAAAACGTAAAAATAGTTTATGTTCAAGAGAGCCACAAGCAAGATGTTACCTCCACTGACCAGAGATACAAACTGACGCCTTTGTTGGTGAGTCAAGTGGCTGTTGGGCGCATCAAAAACTAGTTTCCTGTACTCCAATTATGTTAAATAATTGTTAAAATGACTAAAAATTTTAATATAAAACTTGGAAAATTATTGAATAGTACAACCTTCTTGATATTTACTCAAATGGGAACGAATTTAAGCCCTAAAACCGATTACTGTATTGGCGGACTAATATTCCAGCTGGTGAGCAGGCGAAAACATGTTGAGAGGAATTCGTACGGATTTCATTAGCCGAAATGAAGATTCTTATGGAAGGTAATTTGTTAACCGAAATTTTGTTATCCGAGGGACCACTGTATTTACAAGCATGTGCCACATTGTTTTAGAATGTTTTCTTAGAGTGGTACTCCACGAAGCAAGATGGACAGAGACCAATGTAGCACGTCTTGTACCACGTCGTCACGTCCTTACACTTAGCTGCGCACTTTGTGGTGTTAGCGCAGACGTAACACTGCCTTTGCCCCCTACGACCACCTGAACCAGTCTGTAGGTCGTCCAGCTTGTGACGAACAACCCAGTCATGTGCAAACAGTCTGTCAGGTAGGTCTGCTTGTCTGTGACGTCGTGTTACAGCTGCCACAATGTTGCCAGACTTCTCTAGGAGTTGTGTTGTAACTTGCTTCTGAAAAACCCTGAGAGAGGGTTTTTTCCCAGTTTATACAAGGTACAAGTTGTATGCATTCAGGATGGTGATATCCAAGAGGTGTAGGTACATCTTCTTGTACCACTTGAGACATTTCCTAACACACTCAATTGCGCCAACCTGTATGTCTCTCTTGTCCACGGGGCGCATATTGACATTGTAGTCCATGATAGCGTCAGGTTTTTTCATTGCTTCTCCTGAGGTTCAGTCCCTTTTTCCACTGTCAACCATTTCATCCTTGTGAACGGTTGACAGTATCTGCACAGTACACTTTTCTTGCCAGTGTATTGCAAGCATCTTGTCTGCTTGCTTCAGCTGAATCTCTCCTCGGGCAGGTTTACCAGTAAACACAGGCCAGTGTTTCCGTTTCTTGCGTACAGTCCCACAAGAACCGATGTCATGTTCAAGTAGGAACTTGGCCAGGGAAGGAAAGGTATAATAATTGTCCGTGTAGAGAACGTGATTCCCTCTAAAGTAGTGGTCCATATGTTTCTTGACAACGGCGCCAGAGAAACCACGTGGGTCATCCTTGGGTATGTCTACGTCACTTGCTGTGTAAACAACGAGATCTAGACAAACCCAGTATTGCAGTCACACACCACAAAGAACATGATCTCGTCCACCACTACGTTTTGAAAGGGTCTGACGAACTTCGTAAAATGTTCCTTCAGCATCGTGAAAACTGCCCTTATTTTCCAAAGTCTGTCACCAGCCACAGGAATGTTGTTATCTATGAAGTGTAGCTAACATAGGATAGAGGCAAACCGGTCTCTGAACATGAATTTTGCAAACAGTGGAGTTGCTGTCATGTCATCAGGAGGTATCCAATACTCCTGAAGTATGTTTTTTCACCTGTGCCATCAGCATCAGTAATGCAAATAACACATACAGTTCTGCAACACCGACATCACTCCATCGACGCACGTGTGGCGAGGGGCCAGAGCCGGGGTCAACATCACACGTGTACTGATAAAATTTGTTTGTCTCGGTACACAGTAGGTCCATGATCGCACCATCAATGAAAGCACAAAAATAATCTCTCGCGTGATTCCTCTGTACAAGGAAATTCAGGAGTAATTCCACCTGATGATCGTCTAAATTCAGGGATATCAGGCTGGAAATTACTGCCATCATACCAAACAAAGGCATTCATTGTCCCTTGTCTAGGTCACGAGTGCGTGGCAGGGATACGCCGTTCTGGTTGGGCCTCTCTGCCTGCGTCCTCCTCTTCCTCACTGGTTGAGACAACATCGTCTAACTCAATGCTATCCTCTTGATCACGAGGCTGATACTCACTGCCTTCATCACGACTTTCACCAGAATCGACCACTACAACACTCACATCAAAGAGTTCTGTCCTTATCTAGCTATCATCCAACCTGCGGCGACGACACTTGATTGGGGTGGAAGATACGGGGGAGGGGAGGGGGGGGGGATGGACGAAAGGACACTAGTGGTTGAGGGGTTACTGACCGAGCTGGGCCTACCCACGCCCTTTCTCTGTGTGCCGGGAGGAAAAAATAGTCATGCTTGTACCTGTTAACCCGGGTTGGGCATTCAAAGAGCGGCAGGAAAAGGTGCGCGTTTTGGAACGTCACCCGGGGCGCGCCGGTCTACCGTTCTGGAACGTCACCCGGGGCGCGCCGGTCAACCGTTCTGGAACGTCACCCGGGGCGCGCCGGTCTACCGTTCTGGAACGTCACCCGGGGCGCGCCGGTCTACCGTTCTGGAACGTCACCCGGGGGCGCGCCGGTCTACCGTTCTGGAACGTCAACCGGGGCGCGCCGGTCTACCGTTCTGGAACGTCACCCAGGGCGAGCCGGTCAACCGTTCTTGAACGTCACCCGGGGCGCGCCGGTCAACCGTTCTAGAACGTCACCCGGGGCGCGCCGGTCAACCGTTCTTGAACGTCGCCCGGGGCGTAGGGTTTAACACAATTACTCAAGGTACTAGAAGTTTGGACTCAAGTTCTAGAACAAGGCAGAAATGTCTATTAATCAGTAAACCCTTGTTATTCATGGGGGTTAGGTTCCAAGGAGTGGTGTCAATAGGCAAGACTGCGAATACAGTGGGGTATGCTATAACGTATCTAATTGGTTCTAGAACCTTGTTCGTTATAGCATTCGTTCGTTATAGGATTAATCCGTTCCAGGCCCCCAAATACAACCACTTAACACTGAAAAATATAATATAAAATTGTAAAAATTGTAAAAAAGTGCATAAATATGCATCTAAACCCCTGAAATAAAGAATATCATTAATATTTGTAATAAAAAAACAATAAATTAGTAAAAAAAAAAAAAATTAAATAATGTTCGTTGTAGGAGTTTCGTTCGTTATAGCATTCTCAATTTTATGGGTAAAACCGTTCGTTATAGGAATATTCGTAGTAGGATCCGTTCGTTATAGCATAGCCCACTGTAGCAACTTATACTACCTTAGTGCACTACTGTTTACCTATACCAAACAACCAACCAGCTGTGGTAACACTCATCTCCTCTTTTAACTTATGTAATAATTCATCTTAGTCTGTCAGGGTCATCACTGACTTCTGCCTTTTTCATTTCACTCCACTAGCATCACTACCACTGACACTAGGCAGTCTTTTAGGGGCCATTTCACACAGAAACACAAACGTTTTGAGAGTACAGCACGAGATACTGCGACAAAGGCTTGCAAGCTTGCCACCATAGCCAAAATCTGCATACTACAAATGGCAAGGGCAGGGCTGTGTAGTCGAAGACAAAACCTTCGACTTCGACTCCGACTCCGACTCCTCAAATTTTTATGCTTCCGACTCCAACTCCGACTCCTTGGCCTATTTGTAACAACTATTTCTACCATCCTAATTGTAATTTGTATGTTGTAACCTGCATAGGTAAAAAGTAAAACACCGTGGCTATACTGCTACAGCTTTATTAATGATCTGGACGATATTTAAGAACTACAAAAAGATGATAGGCTTGACTTTCAAAGTTTCAATCAAAAGAAAAATAAATTTATTAAGAATTCAAGATATTAACTAGAAAACACCATTTACATGTATATCTAAAAGTTCGATCTCAGCATATGAATTTTGTTTAAGCTCATAATCTGATGTGGATCTAAATGATGATCCTACAATTCCTTTTAAAGTAAAGTTATATATTTATGTACATTAAAGAAATGAATACCTTATTAAGGAAAATGGATAAACCTTACATGATTAAGTTATTAAATTAAATTTGCCTTAATCTCACCAAAAACAGGTTGTAGCTAATTGTTGTGTAGCTGAGAGCCTCTGTGCAGTTTTCAACGAAACAAAATTTGATATAATTCAAAATTTCAAATGGTAAAGAAGAGACTATCGTCCAAAATTATAGTGCTATACTGTGCCTGCTACAATAAATTCATAATAATGCTTATAAAATGGAAATAAATTCTTTTAATAATTTAAGAAAATTAGTGGGATCAGTGGAATCACTGCAATGAATATGCCTGATTTCATATATTTGTTCTTAGGAACAGAATAGCTTCAGTCGGAGTCGGAGTCTGGACAATTTTACCGACTCCGACTCCGACTCCACAAGCCGAAATTTCCTCCGACTCCTCGACTCCGACTCCGACTCCGACTCCACAGCCCTGGGCAAGGGTCTACTGTATACAGGGCTGCCTCACTTATCGCAAAGGTTACGGGCATGAAACTCTTTGAGAATATCGAAATTGCAAATAACGGAGCAATTTCTCTCATAAGAAATATAGTAAATAGGGGAGATACAGACATCGTTATGGTCACGGCCGTCAGATTTTAACACTTGTTTTACTCAATACATATAGAACATAAAATAAATAAAGAAACAAGGGCATAATATCAAATAAACATCAATAACAAACATTTTAAGTTTATTAGGCGTATATGTTTACAAGTACAGTATACTTTGCATGTTTGAGTGTGTGAGTGTTTTAATGTTTATGTGCATAGGTGTGTGAAGTAAGTTTTAAACGTAGACTGTTAATTTACCTCTGATGTGCTGTGTTGCTTGCTTGCTGAAGTTGGCATTAGGGGAGAGGGTGAAGGTTTACTGGGGTGAGAGGAGGCTGGGGTCGCCAGACGCCTCACTCTCCTCACTGCCAGGGTCGTCAGCCACCTCAATCTCCTCACTGTCAGGGTCGTCAGACACCTCACTCTCCTCACTGCCAGGGTCGTCAGACACCTCACTCTCCTCACTGCCAGGGTCGTCAGACACCTCACTCTCCTCACTGCCAGGGTCGTCAGACACCTCACTCTCCTCACTGCTAGGGTCGTCAGACACCTCACTCTCCTCACTGTCAGGGCTGTCAGACACCTCACTCTCCTCACTGTCAGGGTCGTCAGACACCTCACTCTCCTCACTGCCAGGGTCATCAGACACCTCACTCTCCTCACTGTCAGGGTTGTCAGCCACCTCACTCTCCTCACTGCCAGGGTCATCAGACACCTCTCTCCTCACTGCCAGGGGTCGTCAGACACCTCACTCTCCCCCTCACTGTCAGGGGTCGTCAGACACTACTCACTCTCATCATCTCCTGTCAGGGTCGTCAGCCACCTCCTCTCCTCACTGCCAGGGTGTCAGACACCCCCTCCTCTCCCTCACTGTCAGGGTCGTCAGACACCTCACTCTCCTCACTGCCAGGGTCATCAGACACCTCACTCTCCTCACTGCCAGGGTCGTCAGACACCTCACTCTCCTCACTGCCAGGGTCGTCAGACACCTCACTCTCCTCACTGCTAGGGTCGTCAGACACCTCACTCTCCTCACTGTCAGGGTCGTCCAGACACCCACTCCTCCTCCCCTCACTGCCAGGGTCGTCAGCCACCTCACTGCTAGGGTCGTCAGACACCTCACTCTCCCCCTCACTGCCAGGGTCGTCAGACACCTCACTCTCCTCACCTGCCAGGGTCGTCAGACACCTCACTCTCCTCCTGCCAGGGTCGTCAGACACCTCACTCTCCACCTCACTGCAGGGTCGTCAGACACCTCCTCTCTCTCTCACTGTCAGGGTCGTCAGACACCTCCTCTCCTCACTGCCAGGGTCAGACACCCTCACTCTCCTCACTGTCAGGGTCGTCAGCCACCTCACTCCCTCACTGCCAGGGTCGTCAGACCCCTCCTTCCTCACTGTCAGGGTCGTCAGCCACCTCACTGCCAGGGTCGTCAGACACCTCACTCTCCTCACTGCCAGGGTCGTCAGACACCTCCTTCCTCACTGCCAGGGGTCGTCAGCCACCTCCTCCCACTTCCAGTAGTCCAGCCACCTCACTCTCCTCACTGCCAGGGTCATCCAGACACCTCCTCTCCTCACTGTCAGGGTCGTCAGCCACCTCCTTCCTCACTGTCAGGGTCAGACACCTTCAGTCAGCTACCTCACTCTCCTCACTGCCAGGGTCGTCAGCCACCTCCTCCTCCTCACTGCCAGGTCGTCAGACACCTCACTGCAAGGGTCGTCAGACACCTCACTCCTCACTGCCAGGGTCGTCAGCCACCTCACTGCCAGGGTCATCAGACACCTCACTCTCCTCACTGCCAGGGTCGTCAGCCTCCTCACAATTCTCCCCTCACTGCCAGGTCATCAGACACCTCACTCTCCTCACTGCCAGGGTCGTCCAGCCACCTCACTCTCCTCACTGCCAGGGTCGTCAGACACCTCACTCTCCTCACTGCCAGGGTCGTCAGACACCTCACTCTCTCTCACTGCCAGGGTCGTCAGACACCTCCTCTCCTCACTGCCAGGGTCTCAGACACCTCACTCTCCTCACTGTCAGGGTCGTCAGCCACCTCACTCTCACATCACTGTCAGGGTCGTCAGCCACCTCTACTCTCCTCACTGCCAGGGTCGCTCAGCCTCCTCACTGCCAGGGTCGTCAGACACCTCACTCTCCTCACTGCCAGGGTCGTCAGACACCTCCTCTCCTCACTGCCAGGGTCGTCAGCCACCTCCTCTCCTCCTGCCAGGGTCATCAGACACCTCCTCTCCTCACTGCCAGGTTCGTCAGCCACCTCACTGCCAGGGTCGTCAGCACCTCCTCTCCTCACTGCCAGGGTCGTCAGCCACCTCACTGCAGGGTCGTCATCCACCTCATCTCAGGGTCGTCAGCACCCCTCCTCTCATCATCACTGTCGGGTCGTCCCACCTCACTCTCCTCCTGCCAGGGTCGTCAGCCACCCCTCACTGCCAGGGTCGTCAGCCACCTCACTCTTCCACTGCCAGGGTCGTCAGCCACCTCACTCTCCTCACTGCCAGGTCGTCAGCCACCTCCACTGCCAGGTCGTCAGCCACCTCCTCTCATCTCACTGTCAGGGTCTCAGCCACCTCACTCTCCTCCCCTCCCCTCACTGCCAGGGTCGTCAGCCACCTCACTTCTTCACCTCACTCTCCCTCACTGCCAGGGTCGTCAGCCACCTCCTCTCCTCACTGGGTCGTCCAGCCACCTCACTCCTCTCATCATCACTGTCAGGGTCGTCAGCCACCTCACTCTCATCCACTGCCAGGGTCGTCAGCCACCTCACTCTCCTCACTGCCAGGTCGTCAGCCACCTCACTCTCCTCACTGCCAGGGTCGTCAGCCACCTCACTCTCCTCACTGTCAGGTCGTCCAGCCACCTCACTCTCCTCACTGCCAGGGTCGTCAGCCACCTCACTCCTCACTGCCAGGTAGTCAGCCACCTCCACTCTCCTCACTGCCAGGGTCGTCAGCCACCTCCTCTCCTCATCACTGCCAGGGTCGTCAGCCCCCCTCACTCTCCGTCGTCACCACTCACTCACACCCTCACCTCTCACCCCTCACTCTCATCCGCAGTCGTCAGCCACCCCTCTCTCCTCACTGTCAGGGTCGTCAGCCACCTCACTCTCCTCACTGCCAGGGTCGTCCAGCCACCTCACTCTCCTCACTGCCAGGGTCTTAGGCCACCCCCTCCTCCTCACTCCAGGGTCGTCAGCCACCTCACTGCCAGGGCGTCAGCACCTCACCACATCACTGTCAGGGTCGTCCCACCTCACTCTCCTCACTGTCAGGGTCGTCCAGCCACCTCACCAGGTCGTCAGCCTCCTCACTCTCATCACTGTCAGGGTCGTCAGCCAACCTCACTCTCATCACTGTCAGGGTCGTCAGCCACCTCAATCTCTTCACTGTCAGGGTCGTCAGCCACCTCACTCTCCTCACTGCCAGGGTCGTCCACTCCTCCTGTCAGGGTCGTCAGCCACCTCACTCTCATCATCACTGCCAGGGTCGTCAGCCACCTCACTCTCATCCTGCCAGGGTCGTCAGCCACCTCACTGTCACTCACCACCCTGCCAGGGTCGTCAGCCACCTCACTCATCACCACCCCTGCCAGGGTCGTCCAGCCACCCACCACTGTCAGGGTCGTCAGCCACCTCACTCTCATCATCACTGCCAGGTCGTCAGCCACCTCACTCTACTCAGACCCACTCTCCTCACTGTCAGGGTCGTCAGCCACCTCCTCTCCTCACTGCCAGGGTCGTCAGCCACCTCACTCATCATACTGCCAGGGTCGTCAGCCACCTCACTCCTCTGCAGGGTCGTCAGCCACCTCACCTCATCATCACTGCCAGGGTCGTCAGCCACCTCACTGTCAGGGTCGTCAGCCACCTCACTCTCATCACTGCCAGGGTCGTCAGCCACCCACCTCACCATCACTGCCAGGGTCGTCAGCCACCTCACTCCACACCACCACCACAGCAGGGTCGTCAGCCACCTCCTGCCAGGTCACCACCACCTCACCTCATCATCACTGCCAGGGTCGTCAGCCACCTCACCTCATCATCACTGTCAATTTGCACTGAAAGCTGTTGTTCTCCACTTGTTGAAGGCTGTGCTTCTTGCTGAAGGCTGTGGCTCCTGTTGAAGGCTGTGGCTCACTCGTTGAAGGCTGTGGCTTCTCTCCTCACTGCCAGGGTTGTCGCCACCTCCTCTGTCCTCTGTCAGGTTGTCCTTCCTCCTCTCCTCCTGCCAGGTCGTCAGGCACCTCCCTCTCATCATCACTGTCCAGGGTCGTCAACCTCCTCCCTCTCATCACATCACTGTCCAGGTCGTCAGACACCTCCCTCTCATCATCACTGTCCCGGGCCCGTCAGCCACCTCACTCTCATCATCACTGTCAGGGAGTCGTCAGACACCTCCTCATCTCATCTCACTGTCCAAGGGTCATCCCTTCACCTCCTCTCATCTCTGTCAAGGAGTGTCAGTTTCTCCCTCTCCTCCTCCTGTCCAGGTCATCCCCTTCACCTCCTCTCCTCCTCCTGTCAGGTCATCCCTTCACCTCCCTCTCCTCCTTTCTGTCAAGGTCGTCAACCTCCTCCTCATCATCACTGTCCAGGTCATCCAACCACCTCCTCTCCCCTCACTGTCCGGGTCGTCAGACACCTCACTCTCATCTGTCAGCCTCCTCCCTCCTCACCTGTCAGGGTTGTCCAACCACCTCCTCTCATCATCCTGCCAGGAGTCATCAGACACCTCACTCTCATCATCACTGTCCAGGGTCGTCCCAGCCACCTCCTCATCATCACTGTCAGGGTCGTCCAGCCTCCTCACTCATCATCATCACTGTCAGGTCGTCAGCCACCTCACTCTCATCATCACTGTGTCCAGGTCATCCTTCACCTCCTCTCATCATCACTGTCCGGGTCATCCTTCCTCCTCACTCCTCCTCCACTGTCCGTCGCTTCCACCTCACTCTCACTCCTCCCTGTCAAGGTAAATGTCCTTCCCACCTCACTCATCTCCACTGTCCATTCGTCGCCTCATCCTCACTCTGTCACTGTCAAGGTGTCGCCACCTCACTCTCCTCACTGTCAAGTGTCCTTCACCTCCTCTCCTCATTGTCCAGGTCATCCCAGCCACCTCACTCTCTCACTATGTCAAGGTAATCGCCACCTCTCTCTCCTCACTGTCAGGTGTCCTTCCTCCTCCTCATCATCACTGTCAGGGTTGTCAGCCACCTCACTCTCTCCTCACTGTCAGGTCGTCAGCCACCTCACTCTCCTCACTGCCAGGGTCATCAGACACCTCCTCCCTCACTGTCCAGGGTTGTCAAGCCACCTCACTCTCTCCACTGTCCGGGGTGTCCCAGCCGCCTCACTCTCCTCAATGTCAGGGTCGTCCTTCCACCTCACTCTCTCACTGCCAGGAGTCGTCAGACACCTCCTCTCCTCACTGTCAAGGGTAAATCGGAGCACCTCACTCTCATCATCACTGTCAGGGTTGTCCAGCCACCTCACTCTCATCATCACTGTCCAGGGGTCATCAGCCCTCCTCACTCATCATCACTGTTGAGAGTGCGTCCGCCCACCTCACTCTCTCCTCACTGTCCAGGGTGTCCTTCACCTCACTCTCACTGTCAAGATTTGTCAGCCTCCTCACTCCTCCTCCACTGTCAGGGTTGTCAGCCACCTCACTCTCCTCACTGTCAGGGTCGTCCCAGCCCTCACTCTCCTCACTATCAGTGCGTCAGACATCACTCTCCTCACTGCCAGGAATTTTGTGGACACCTCCAGCTCTCACTGTCAGGATTAAACGTCAGCCACCTCACTCTCCTCCCCACTGTCAGGGTCGTCAGCCACCTCACTCTCCTCACTGTAGGAGTGTCAGACACCTCCTCCTCACTGTCCCGGGTTGTCCTTCACCCTCCTCTCCTCACTGTCCGTCGTCCTTCCACCTCACTCTCCCCTCACTGTCCAGGGTGTCCGCCACCTCCTCTCCTCCTCCTACCAGGTCATCGCCTCCTCACTTTCTCCTCACTGTCGTCATCAAACACCTCACTCCTCCTCACTGTCATCGTCATCCTTCCCCTCTCTCCTCACTGTCCAGGTCATCCTTCACCTCCCTCTCATCATCACTGCCAGGTCGTCAGGCACCTCCTCTCCTCACTGTCAAGATCGTCAAGGCACCTCCTCTCCCCTCACTACCAGTTCACGTCTGAGCCCTCCTCTCCTCACTGTCAGGGTCGTCAACCACCTCACTCTCCTCACTGTCCAGGTCGTCCCAGCCACCCCTCCTCCTCACTGCCGGGTCATCAGACACCTCACTCCTCCTGTTCAGGGTTGTCCTTCACCTCCTCCTCACTGTCTGGAGTCATCCTTCCCTCACTCTCTCTGTCAAGGTACTTCCTCACTCTCATCATCTCACTACCAGTCGTCAAACACCTCCTCTCTCCCTCACTGTCCAGGTTCAACCCACCTCCTCTCCCCTCACTGTCACAGTGTCCTTCACCTCCCACTCTCCTCACTGTCGGTTGTCCTTCCCCTCACTCTCTGTCATCACTGCCAGGGTCGTCAGAGCACCTCACTCTCTCTGTCCAGGGTCGTCAGGCACCTCCCACTCTCCTCTGTCAGGGTCGTCAACCCCTCACTCTCTCACTGTCCAGGGTTGTCCTTCACCTCACTCTCATCATCACTGCCCAAGTGCGTCAGGCCTCACTCTCCCCTCACTGTCAGGAGTCGTGGGCACCTCCCACTCTCCTCACTGCCAGGGTCCATCAGACACCTCCTCTCCTCACTGTCAGGGTCGTCAGCCACCTCCCTCTCCTCACTGCCAGGGAGTCGTCAGACACCTCACTCTCCTCACTGTCCAGGGTCATCCCAGCCACCTCCTCTCCCCTCACTGCCGAGGTCATCGAACACCTCACTCCTCACTGTCCGTCGTCCTTCACCTCCCTCTCCTCACCTGCCAGGTCGTCTGAACACCTCACTCTCCTCCCTGTCCCAGGGTGTCAGGCTTTCTCCTCTCCTCACTGCCAGGTCATCAGACACCTCCTCCTCACTGTCCAGAGTCATCCAGCCACCTCACTCTCCTCACTGTCCAGGTCGTCTTCCTCCTCTCCTCACTGTCCAGGTCATCCCTTCACCTCCTCTCCTCACTACCAGGAGTCGTCAGACACCTCCTCCTCCTGTCCCGGGTCGTCCCTTCACCTCCTCTCATCATCTGTCCAGGAATTTGTCCTTCACCCCTCACTCATCATCTGTCAGGGTCGTCAGCCACCTCACTCATCATCATTGTCCAGGGGTTGTCCTTCACCTCACTCATCTATCCTGTCAAGTTGTCCTTCACCCCTCACTCTCATCGCTCATTGTCAGGTGTCCTTCCACCTCACTCATCCTCCACTGTCAAGGTCATCCTTACCTCACTCTCTCATCCTCATTGTCAGGGTCATCCTTCACCTCACTCTCTCTCATCATTGTCCCGAGGTGTCCTTCCTCACTCATCATCACTGTTAGGGTTGTCCCATACCTCACTCATGTCACTGTCAGGGGTTTGTCCTTCTCCTCTCCTCACTGCCAGGGTCGTCAACCCTCCTCTCATCATCACTGTCCAGGGTCTCATCCAGCCACCTCACTCTCTCCTCACTGTCAGGGTCATCCAGGCACCTTACTCATCATCACTGTCCCAGGGTCGTCAGCAACCTCCCTCTCATCTCATCACTGCCAGGGTGGTCAGCACCTCACTCATCATCACTGTCAGGGGTTGTCCAGCACCTCCTCTCACACTACCAGGTTGTCCTTCCTCACTCTCATCATCACACTGTCAGGAGTGTCGCCCACCTCCCTCTCCCCTCACTGTCAGGTATCCAGCCCTCACTCTCCTCATCACTGCCCGTCATCAACCTCCTCCTCTCACTGTCACGTCATCCAGGCTTCCTCACTCTCTGTCACTACTTGTCGTCATCCTTCACCTCCTCTCCTCACTGTCCAGGGTCATCCAACCACCTCCTCTCATCATCACTGCCAGGGTCGTCAGGCACCTCCCACTCTCCCCTCACTGTCAGGGTCGTCAGGCACCTCACCTCTCCCCTCACTGCCAGGTTGTCCAGGCCCTCACTCTCCTCACTGTCAGGGTCGTCCCAGCCACCTCACTCTCCTCACTGTCCAGGAGTCGTCAGCCACCTCACTCCTCACTGCCAGGGTCATCGGAGCCCTCACTCCTCACTGTCAGGTTGTCGGCCACCTCCACTCCTCCTGTCCAGGGTCGTCCTTCCCCTCCCTCTCCTCACCTGTCAAGATTTAACCACCTCACTCTCATCATCACCAGGAGTCGTCAGGCACCTCACTCTCCCCTCACTGTCCAGGGTTGTCCTTCCTCACTCTCCTCACTGTCCAGGGTCGTCAGCCACCTCACTCTCCTCACTGTGTCAGGGTTGTCCTTCACCTCCTCTCCTCATCACTGCCAGGGTCGTCCCGGGCACCTCCTCTCTCACTGTCAAAGTGCATCCAGACACCTCCTCTCCCCTCACTGTCAGGAGTCGTCAGCCACCTCCTCTCCTCACTGTCAGGTTGTCCAGCCACCTCCTCTCTCATCACTGCCGGGGTCGTCGGGCCTCTCCCTCTCCTCACTGTCCAGGTCGTCAGACACCTCCCACTCTCCCTCCTGCCAGGGGTCATCAGACACCTCACTCTCTCCTCCTGTGTCAGGGTCGTCAGCCACCTCACTCTCCTCCTGAGGGGTCGTCAGGCACCTCCTCTCCTCACTGTCCAGGGTCGTCGCCCTCACTCTCCTCCCACTGCCAGGAGTGCATCAGGTACCTCACTCTCCTCACTGTCAGGTCGTCCTTCCTCTCCTCCCTGCCCGTCGTCAGGCTTCTCCTCTCCTCTGTCAAGAGTCATCCAGCTTCTCCTCTCCTCACTGCCAGGGTCATCAGAGCACCTCCTCCTCACTGTCAGTGTCCACTTCCCCTCCTCTCTCTGTCTCAGGGTCGTCGCCACCTCACTCTCACTGTCCGGGGTCATCCAGCCACCTCACTCTCCTCACTGCCAGGTCGTCAGACACCTCACTCTCCTCACTGTCAGGAGTCGTCCAGCCACCTCCTCTCATCATCACTGTCAGGAATTTGTCCTTCACCCTCACTTTCTCATCATCACTGTCAGGGTCGTCCAGCCACCTCCTCATCATCATTGTCCGGGGTTGTCATGCACCACTCCTCCTCTCACTGTCTGGGGTTGTCCTTCACCTCCCTCTCATCATCATTGTCCGTTGTCCCTTCCACCTCCTCCTCCTCCTGTCGTCCAACCACCTCACTCTCCTCCTCATTGTCCCGTCATCCTTCCTCCTCTCCTCCTCATTGTCCATTTGTCCAACCACCTCCTCCTCATCTGTTGTTAAGGTTGTCCTCCTCCTCATGCTCCTGTCCGGGTTGTCCCTTCCCCTCTCCTCTGCCAGGTGTCCTTCACCTCCTCTCATCTCATCACTGTCAAGGGTCGTCCTTCCTCACTCTCCCTCCTGTCAGGGTCGTCAGACACCTTACTCATCATCACTGTCGGTCGTCAGCAACCTCACTCTCTCATCATCACTGCCAGGGTCGTCCAGCCACCCCTCGCTCATCATCACTGTCAGGTGCATGGCCACCTCCACTCTCCTCTCCTGCCGGGGTTGTCAGCCACCTCACTCTCATCATCACTGTCAGGGTTGTCCTTCACCTCACTCTCCCCTCACTGCCAGGGTCGTCCAGACACCTCACTCTCATCATCACTGTCCAGGGAGTCATCAGCCTCCTCACTCTCTCATCATCACTGTCAGGTCGTCAGGCACCTCACTCTCATCATCTGTCCAGGGCCGTCCATCACCTCCTCTCATCATCACTGTCCAGGGTCGTCAGGCACCTCACTCATCTTTTCTCGAGGTCGTCCAGCCACCTCACTCTCATCTCATCACTGTCAGGAGTCTCCAGACACCTCCTCTCATCATCACTGTCCAGGAGTGTCATGCCTCACTCTCATCATCACTGTCAGGGTCATCAGACACCTCCTCTCATCATCTACTTGTCAGGGTCGTCAGCCACCTCACTCATCATCACTGTCAGGGATCGTCCAGCCTCCCTCACTCATCATCCTTGTGTCAGGTCGTCGAAAGCCACCTCACTCTCATCATCTGTCCAGGTCGTCTTCACCTCTCTCATCATCACTGTCAGGTCATCCTCTCCTCCCTCACTGTCAGGTCATCCGCCCTCCTCTCCTCCTCCTGTCCAAGGTCATCCCTCCACCTCCCCTCATCATCACTGTCAAAATCATCGCCTCATCACTCCTCCTCACTGTCCAGGGTTGTCCGCCACCTCCTCTACCACTGTCCAGGTCATCCCGCCACCTCTCTCCTCATTGTCCAGGTCATCCTTCACCTCACTCTCCTCACTGTCCCAGGGTCATCCTTCCTCCTCTCCTCACCTGTCAGGTTGTCGCCTCTCACTCATCATCACTGTCAGGAATTTCAGCCACCTCCCACTCTCCTCACTGTCAGGGTCGTCCAGCCACCTCACTCTCTCACTGCCAGGGTCATCAGACACCTCCTCCCTCACTGTCCGGGGTTGTCATACCTCACTCTCCTCACTCCGGGATCCGTCCCAGCCACCTCCTCTCCTCAGCCAAGGGTCGTCAACCACCTCACTCTCCTCACTACCCGGGTCGTCCAGGCACCTCACTCTCCCCTCACTGTCCAGGTCGTCCAGGCACCTCCTCATCATCACTGTCAGGAATTTTGTCGTGTCCTTCACCTCCTCTCATCATCACTGTCCAGGGTCGTCCTTGCCTCCTCACTCATCATCACTGTTGGGTCGTCCCTTCCCACCTCACTCTCCTCACTGTCCAGGGGTCGTCGCCCTCACTCTCCTCACTGTCAGGTGTCCTTCCTCCTCTCATCATCTCACTGTCGGGGTTGTCAGCCACCTCACTCTCCTCTGTCCAGGGTCGTCCCAGCCACCTCACTCTCCTCACTATCAGGGGTGATAAGACACCTCCTCTCCTCACTACCCGGGTTGTCCAGACACCTCCTCTCCTCACTGTCAGGGTCGTCAGCCACCTCACTCTCCTCACTGTCAGATCATCCCAGCCACCTCCTCTCCTCACTGCCAGGAGTGTCAGACACCTCACTCTCCCCTCACTGTCAGGTTGTCCCTTCCTCCTCTCCTCCTCACTGCCAGGTCGTCAGCCTCCTCCTCTCCTACTGTCCCAGGGTCGTCCAGGCACCTCACTCATCATCACTGTCATCGTCGTCCATACCTCCTCTCCCTCACTGTCCCAGGGTCGTCAGCCACCTCACTCTCATCATCACTGCCAGGGTCGTCCAGACACCTCACTCTCCTCACTGTCAGGAGTCGTCAGACACCTCCCACTCTCTCACTGCCAGTTCGTCAGACCCCTCACTCTCCCCTCACTGTCAGGTCGTCATGCCCCTCACTCTCCTCACTGTCCGGGGTCGTCAGCCACCTCACTCCTCACTGCCAGGTCGTCAGACACCTCACTCCTCCTGTCAGGGGTTGTCCTTACCTCACTCTCCCCTCACTGTCAGGAGTCGTCAGCCACCTCACTTTCTCCTCACTGTCCCAGGTTATACCTCCTCTCATCATCACTGCCAGGTCATCGGAGCACCTCACTCTCCCCTCACTGTCCCGTTGTCAT
Source organism: Homarus americanus (assembly GCF_018991925.1). Lineage (NCBI taxonomy): Eukaryota > Metazoa > Arthropoda > Malacostraca > Decapoda > Nephropidae > Homarus > Homarus americanus. The sequence continues at coordinate 4,257,565 of NW_024733734.1, forward strand.
ACCTCACTCTCCTCACTTTGGCCACCTCACTCTCATCACTGCCACCGGTCAGCCACCTCACTCTCCCTCACTGCCAGAGTCGTCAGCCACCTCACTCTCATCATCACTGCCAGGGTCGTTGGCCACCTCACTCTCCACACTGCCAGGGTCGTTGGCCGCCTCCACTCATCATCACTGCCAGGGTCGTTGGACCTCACTCTCATCACTGCTGGTGTCATCAGCCACCTCGCTCTCCTCACTGCCAGAGTCGTCAGCCACCTCACTCTCATCATCACTGCAGGGTCGTTGGCCACCTCACTCTCCTCACTGCCAGGGTCGTTGGACCTCACTCTCATCATCACTGCCAGGGTCGTTGGCCACCTCACTCTCATCACTGCTGGTGTCATCAGCCACCTCGCTCTCCTCCTGCCAGGTCGGTCAGCCACCTCACTCTCATCATCACTGCCAGGGTCGTTGGCCACCTCACTCTCCTCACTGCCAGGGTCGTTGGCCACCTCACTCTCATCACTGCTGGTGTCATCAGCCACCTCGCTCTCCTCACTGCCAGGTCGTCAGCCACCTCACTCTCATCATCACTGCCAGGGTCGTTGGCCACCTCACTCTCCTCACTGCCAGGGTCGTTGGCCACCTCACTCTCATCATCACTGCCAGGGTCGTTGGCCACCTCACTCTAATTATCACTGCCAGGGTCGTCAGCCACCTCACTCTCCTCACTGCCAGGGTCGTCAGCCACCTCACTCTCTCACTGCCAGGTCGTCAGCCACCTCACTCTCATCATCACTGCCAGGGTCGTTTGGCCAACTCACTCTCCTCACTGCCAGGGTCGTTGGCCCACCTCCTCTCATCATCACTGCCAGAGTCGTCAGCCACCTCACTCTCTGCCAGGGTCGTCAGCCACCTCACTCTCATCATCACTGCCAGGTCGTCAGGCCACCTCCTCTCCTCACTGCCAGGGTCGTCAGCCACCTCACTCTCATCATCACTGCCAGGGTCGTCAGCCACCTCCTCTCATCATCACTGCCAGGGTCGTCAGCCACCTCACTCTCATCATCACTGCCAGGGTCGTTGGCCACCTCACTCTCATCATCACTGCCAGGGTCGTTGGCCACCTCCTCTCATCATCACTGCCAGGGTCGTTGGCCACCTCACTCTCATCATCACTGCCAGAGTCGTCAGCCACCTCACTCTCATCATCACTGCCAGGGTCGTTGGCCACCTCCTCATCACTGCCAGGGTCGTCAGCCACCTCCACTCTCCTCACTGCCAGGGTCGTTGGCCACCTCCTCTCATCATCCTGCCAGGGTCGTCAGCCACCTCCTCTCATCATCACTGCCAGGGTCGTTGGCCACCTCCTCCTCCTGCCAGGGTCGTCAGCCACCTCACTCTCCTCACTGCCAGGGTCGTTGACCACCTCACTCTCATCATCACTGCCAGGGTCGTCAGCCTCACTCTCATCATCACTGCCAGGGTCGTCAGCCACCTCACTCCTCACTGCCAGGGTCGTTGCACCTCACTCTCATCATCACTGCCAGGGTCGTCAGCCACCTCACTCTCTCCTCACTGCCAGGGTCGTTGGCCACCTCACTCTCATCATCACTGCCAGGGTCGTCAGCCACCTCCTCTCATCATCACTGCCAGGGTCGTTGGCCACTTCACTCTCATCACTGCCAGGGTCGTTGGCCCACCTCACTCTCCTCACTGCCAGGGTCGTTGGCCACCTCACTCTCATCATCACTGCCAGAGTCGTCAGCCACCTCACTCTCATCATCACTGCCAGAGTCGTCAGCCACCTCCACTCTCATCATCACTGCCAGGGTCGGCCACCTCACTCATCATGCCAGGTGGTTGGCCCACCTCACTCTCCATCACTGCCAGGGGTCGTCAGCCACCTCACTCTCATCATCACTGCCAGGGTCGTTGGCCCACCTCACTCATCATCACTGCCGGGTCGTTGGCCACCTCACTCTCATCATCACTGCCAGGGTCGTTGGCCCACCTCCTCTCATCATCACTGCCAGGGTCGAGGCCACCTCACTCTCCTCACTGCCAGGGTCGTTGGCCACCTCCACTCTCCTCCTGCCAGGGTCGTTAGCCACCTCACTCTCATCATCACTGCCAGGGGTCGTCAGCCACCTCCTCTCATCATCACTGCCTAGGGTCGTTGGCCACCTCACTCTCATCATCACTGCCAGGGTCGTTGGCCACCCACTCTCCTCACTGCCAGGGTCGTTGGCCACCTCACTCTCCTCACTGCCAGGGTCGTTGGCCACCTCACTCTCATCATCACTGCCAGGGTCGTCAGCCACCTCACTCTCATCATCACTGCCAGGGTCGTTGGCCACCTCACTCTCCTCCTGCCAGGGTCGTTGGCCACCTCACTCTCATCATCCTGCCAGGGTCGTTGGCCACCTCACTCTCATCATCACTGCCAGGGTCGTCAGCCTCACTCTCATCATCACTGCCAGGGTCGGTCAGCCACCTCACTCTCCTCACTGCCAGGGTCGTCGGCCACCTCACTCCTAATTACCACTGCCAGGGTCGTCGGCCTCACTCTCCTCACTGCCAGGGTCGTCGGCCACCTCACTCTCATCACTGCCAGGGTCGTCGGCCACCTCACTCTAATTACCACTGCCAGGGTCGTCGGCCTCACTCTCCCCTCACTGCCAGGGTCGTCCGCCACCTCACTCATCACTGCCAGGGTCGTCGGCCACCTCACTCCTATACCACTGCCAGGTCGTCGGCCTCACTCTCCTCACTGCCAG